>NC_138305.1:107227500-107517500 GCF_965601325.2 Salmo salar
AAAGAGATCTTCTGTTGAATCTGACAATTAATCTGGATGGTTGTACAGTCGTCTCAAATAAAACTGTGAAGGACCTCGGCGTTACTCTGGACCCTGATCTCTCTTTTGAAGAACATATCAAGACTGTTTCAAGGACAGCTTTTTTCCATCTACGTAATATTGCAAAAATCAGAAATTTTCTGTCCAAAAAATGACGCAGAAAAATGTATCCATGCTTTTGTTACTTCTAGGCTGGACTACTGCAATGCTCTACTTTCTGGCTACCCGGATAAAGCACTAAATAAACTTCAGTTAGTGCTAAATACGGCTGCTAGAATCCTGACTAGAACCAAAAAATGTGATCATATTACTCCAGTGCTAGCCTCCCTACACTGGCTTCCTGTTAAGGCAAGGGCTGATTTCAAGGTTTTACTGCTAACCTACAAAGCATTACATGGGCTTGCTCCTACCTATCTTTCCGATTTGGTCCTGCCGTACATACCTACACGTACGCTACGGTCACAAGACGCAGGCCTCCTAATTGTCCCTAGAATTTCTAAGCAAACGGCTGGAGGTAGGGCTTTCTCCTATAGAGCTCCATTTTTATGGAATGGTCTGCCTACCAATGTGAGAGACGCAGACTCAGTCTCAACCTTTAAGTCTTTACTGAAGACTTATCTCTTCAGTAGGTCCTATGATTAAGTATAGTCTGGCCCAGGAGTGTGAAGGTGAACGGAAAGGCTGGAGCAACGAACCGCCCTTGCTGTCTCTGCCTTGCCGGTTCCCCTCTTTCCACTGGGATTCTCTGCCTCTAACCCTTTTACAGGGGCTGAGTCACTGGCCTACTGGTGTTCTTCCATGCCGTCCATGGGAGGGGTGCGTCACTTGAGTGGGTTGAGTCACTGACGTGGTCTTCCTGTCTGGGTTGGCGCCCCCCCCCTTGGGTTGTGCCATGGCGGAGATCGTTGTGGGCTATACTCGGCCTTGTCTTAGGACGGTAAGTTGGTGGTTGGAGACATCCCTCTAGTGGTGTGGGGGCTGTGCTTTGGCAAAGTGGGTGGGGTTATATCCTGCCTGTTTGGCCCTGTCCGGGGGTATCATCGGATGGGGCCACAGTGTCTTCTGATCCCTCCTGTCTCAGCCTCCAGTATTTATGCTGCAGTAGTTTATGTGTCGGGGGGCTAGGGTCAGTCTGTTACATCTGGAGTATTTCTCTTGTCTTATCCGGTGTCCTGTGTGTATTTAAATATGCTCTCTCTAACCCTTCTCTCTTTCTGTCTTTCTCTCGGAGGACCTGAGCCCTAGGACCATGCCTCAGGACTACCTGGTATGATGACTCCTTGCTGTCCCCAGTCCACCTGGCCGTGCTGCTGCTCCAGTTTCAACTGTTCTGCCTGCGGCTATGGAACCCTGACCTGTTCACCGGACGTGCTTGTTGCACCCTCGACAACTACTATGATTATTATTATTTGACCATGCTGGTCATTTATGAACATTTTAACATCTTGACCATGTTCTGTTATAATATCCACCCTGCACAGCCAGAAGAGGACTGGCCACCCCTCATAGCCTGGTTCCTCTCTAGGTTTCTTCCTAGGTTTTTGGCCTTTCTAGGGAGTTTTTCCTAGGGAGTTTTTCCTAGCCACCGTGCTTCTTTCACATGCTTTGCTTGCTGTTGGGGTTTTAGGCTGGGTTTCTGTACAGCACTTTGAGAATATCAGCTGATGTACGAAGGGCTATATAAAAATAAATTTGATTTGATTTGTCAGATAAATGACATGCAGCTCAGGGCTCCAGCGATGTGTAATGTTTGCTAACTTCCTTAGCTAAGTGGCTAGACGTCAAGACACAGCGGATACATCCCCTCCTGGATCAACATCTCTGTTGCCTAAATTGTTTTTGTGCGTATTTTTAAATACACATTTGGTAATACTGTATACACCAGTATGGTACAGAAACGGTACAAACACCTGGATATCGCCCAACTCTAATGTGTGGTAGCTACCTGAGCTGTAGCTATCTGTGGAGGACTGGGAGATGGAGCGAGAGAGGGAGCGCCGGCCGGCCTTAGTGGGGTACTTCTGAAACTCCTGTTTATCTTCCGCGTTAGCAAACTGGATCTGAAGAAGAAGAAGAAGAAGAAGAGGTTTGAGGCATGAATTAGTCTTCAGTTGACATTATGTTGGAAACTTTATTCAGTCAGCCTGTAGTGGGTCAGAGATACTGTAGTCAGTGAGCCTGTAGTGGGTCAGAGATACTGTAGTCAGTCAGCCTGTAGTGGGTCAGAGATACTGTAGTCAGTCAGCCTGTAGTGGGTCAGAGATACTGTAGTCAGTCAGCCCTGTAGTGAGTCAGAGATACTGTAGTCAGTGAGCCTGTAGTGGGTCAGATATACTGTAGTCAGTCAGCCTGTAGTGGGTCAGAGATACTGTAGTCAGTCAGCCTGTAGTGGGTCAGAGATACTGTAGTCAGTGAGCCTGTAGTGGGTCAGAGATACTGTAGTCAGTCAGCCTGTAGTGGGTCAGAGATACTGTAGTCAGTGAGCCTGTAGTGAGTCAGAGATACTGTAGTCAGTCAGCCTGTAGTGGGTCAGAGATACTGTAGTCAGTCAGCCTGTAGTGGGTCAGAGATACTGTAGTCAGTCAGCCTGTAGTGAGTCAGAGATACTGTAGTCAGTCAGCCTGTAGTGAGTCAGAGATACTGTAGTCAGTCAGCCTGTAGTGAGTCAGAGATACTGTAGTCAGTGAGCCTGTAGTGGGTCAGAGATACTGTAGTCAGTCAGCCTGTAGTGAGTCAGAGATACTGTAGTCAGTCAGCCTGTAGTGGGTCAGAGATACTGTAGTCAGTCAGCCTGTAGTGGGTCAGAGATACTGTAGTCAGTCAGCCTGTAGTGGGTCAGAGATACTGTAGTCAGTCAGCCTGTAGTGGGTCAGAGATACTGTAGTCAGTCAGCCTGTAGTGGGTCAGAGATACTGTAGTCAGTGAGCCTGTAGTGAGTCAGAGATACTGTAGTCAGTCAGCCTGTAGTGGGTCAGAGATACTGTAGTCAGTCAGCCTGTAGTGGGTCAGAGATACTGTAGTCAGTCAGCCTGTAGTGGGTCAGAGATACTGTAGTCAGTGAGCCTGTAGTGGGTCAGAGATACTGTAGTCAGTGAGCCCGTGGTGGGTCAGAGATAGTCAGTGAGCCCGTAGTGGGTCAGAGATAGTCAGTGAGCCCGTGGTGGGTCAGAGATAGTCAGTGAGCCCGTGGTGGGTCAGAGATAGTCAGTGAGCCCGTGGTGGGTCAGAGATAGTCAGTGAGCCCGTGGTGGGTCAGAGATAGTCAGTGAGCCCGTGGTGGGTCAGAGATAGTCAGTGAGCCCGTGGTGGGTCAGAGATAGTCAGTGAGCCCGTGGTGGGTCAGAGATAGAGTATGTGACATAGAATTCCCAACTATGGACTTTTATGTAGACCTGGTACAGTGTTTAATGAGGAGGGGACCAGATCTATGGAGTTGTAATATTTAATGGGTACCAACCAACCAGCCAACCTAACATTTCAACTGGCTGTGAAACCTAGATCAGGGCTCTCCCAAAGGTGTAGACGATTAAAAAGACACATTGTGATCTTTCTGCCCACCTCCGAAGGTCTAACTGTGTGGCACATCTCAGTGCTAGAGGCGTCATTACAGACGTGGTTCGATTCCAGGCTGTATCACAACCGCCCGTGATTGGGAGTCCCATAGGGCGGCACTCAGTTGGCCCAGTGTTGTCCGGGTTTGGGTTTGGCCGGGGTAGTCCGTCAGTGTAAATAAGAATTTGTTCTTAACTGACTTGCCTGGTTGTCACATCCTGACCAGTAAAAAGGGTCATATGCCATAGTAGTATGGTCAGGGCGTGGCAGGAGGGTTGTTTTGTGTGGTTTGGGTTTTTTTTTTGTTCTAGTTTTCTATTTCTATGTTTCGTTTTCTATGTTTGGCCGAGTATGGTTTCCAATCAGAGGCAGGTGTCTTTCGTTGTCTCTGATTGGAAGCCACACTTAGGCTGCCTGTTTTCCTTTGGGTTTTGTGGGTGGTTGTTTTCCGGTTGGTCGTTTGTTATTTTGTTATTGAAGTGTTTTCATTAAAAGGATGAGCACTATACGCGCTGCACCTTGGTCTGTTCAATACGACGACTGTGACACTAGTTAAATAAAGGTTAAATTAAAAAAATAGATTTATCATTATACCGGCCCCTAAAATCATTGACAGGTTAACCTAAAATAAATAAATCTTATTTTAAAATAATAATTTGCAAATAATTGACATACAGGGAGACACCAGCTAATCTGGTCACAATGCGGACATAGAGGAAGGAAAAGAGACATTTTAAAACACACACACAGATCAGTCTGGACTGACACACTTCTCTGTGAAAGTACACACACACAGATCAGTGTGGACAGGCAGAAAGACATGTAAGACATACACAGTTGGTGTTGGACATTAGAGAGATTAAGGAGACTTTTAACTGGGTCAATGAGGGCAACAGACAGCCAGGGAGGGTAAGATGGTGTTGGAGGTAAAGCTCTGTGGAGATAGCAGATCATTAGATAGGCTAATCATCTGTTTTGTGTTTCCTGTTCGTTATGTCTTTCAACATACGTACACAATGACTGCTGTAAACAACCTGAAGACCATACAGTCATTATCTACAGGGAGCCTTCACAACAACCTGGAGACCATACAGTCATTATCTACAGGGAGCCTTCACAACAACCTGGAGACCATACAGTCATTATCTACAGGGAGCCTGCACAACAACCTGGAGACCATACAGTCATTATCTACAGGGAGCCTGCACAACAACCTGAAGGAGACCATACAGTCATTATCTACAGGGAGCCTTCACAACAACCTGGAGACCATACAGTCATTATCTACAGGGAGCCTGCACAACAACCTGGAGACCATACAGTCATTATCTACAGGGAGCCTGCACAACAACCTGGAGACCATACAGTCATTATCTACAGGGAGCCTTCACAACAACCTGGAGACCATACAGTCATTATCTACAGGGAGCCTGCACAACAACCTGGAGACCATACAGTCATTATCTACAGGGAGCCTGCACAACAACCTGAAGGAGACTATACAGTCATTATCTACAGGGAGCCTGCACAACAACCTGGAGACCATACAGTCATTATCTACAGAAAGCCTGCACAACAACCTGAAGGAGACCATACAGTCATTATCTACAGGGAGCCTGCACAACAACCTGAAGGAGACCATACAGTCATTATCTACAGGGAGCCTGCACAACAACCTGAAGGAGACTATACAGTCATTATCTACAGGGAGCCTGCACAACAACCTGGAGACCATACAGTCATTATCTACAGGAAGCCTGCACAACAACCTGGAGACCATACAGTCATTATCTACAGGGAGCCTGCACAACAACCTGAAGGAGACCATACAGTCATTATCTACAGGGAGCCTGCACAACAACCTGGAGACCATACAGTCATTATCTACAGGGAGCCTGCACAACAACCTGAAGGAGACTATACAGTCATTATCTACAGGGAGCCTGCACAACAACCTGGAGACCATACAGTCATTATCTACAGGGAGCCTGCACAACAACCTGGAGACCATACAGTCATTATCTACAGGGAGCCTGCACAACAACCTGAAGGAGACTATACAGTCATTATCTACAGGGAGCCTGCACAACAACCTGAAGGAGACTATACAGTCATTATCTACAGGGAGCCTGCACAACAACCTGGAGACCATACAGTCATTATCTACAGGGAGCCTGCACAACAACCTGAAGGAGACTATACAGTCATTATCTACAGGGAGCCTGCACAACAACCTGAAGGAGACTATACAGTCATTATCTACAGAAAGCCTGCACAACAACCTGGAGACCATACAGTCATTATCTACAGGGAGCCTGCACAACAACCTGAAGGAGACCATACAGTCATTATCTACAGGGAGCCTGCACAACAACCTGAAGGAGACCATACAGTCATTATCTACAGGGAGCCTGCACAACAACCTGGAGACCATACAGTCATTATCTACAGGGAGCCTGCACAACAACCTGAAGGAGACCATACAGTCATTATCTACAGGGAGCCTGCACAACAACCTGAAGGAGACTATACAGTCATTATCTACAGGGAGCCTGCACAACAACCTGAAGGAGACTATACAGTCATTATCTACAGGGAGCCTGCACAACAACCTGGAGACCATACAGTCATTATCTACAGAAAGCCTGCACAACCTGGAGACCATACAGTCATTATCTACAGGGAGCCTGCACAACAACCTGAAGGAGACTATACAGTCATTATCTACAGGGAGCCTGCACAACAACCTGAAGGAGACTATACAGTCATTATCTACAGGGAGCCTTCACAACAACCTGAAGGAGACCATACAGTCATTATCTACAGGGAGCCTTCACATCAACCTGAAGGAGACCATAGTCATTATCTACAGGGAGCCTGCACAACAACCTGAAGGAGACTATACAGTCATTATCTACAGGGAGCCTTCACATCAACCTGAAGGAGACCATACAGTCATTATCTACAGGGAGCCTGCACAACAAACCTGAAGGAGACTATACAGTCATTATCTACAGGGAGCCTGCACAACAACCTGAAGGAGACTATACAGTCATTATCTACAGGGAGCCTGCACAACAACCTGAAGGAGACCATACAGTCATTAACTACAGGGAGCCTGCACAACAACCTGGAGACCATACAGTCATTATCTACAGGGAGCCTGCACAACAACCTGGAGACCATACAGTCATTATCTACAGGGAGCCTGCACAACAACCTGGAGACCATACAGTCATTATCTACAGGGAGCCTGCACAACAACCTGGAGACCATACAGTCATTATCTACAGAAAGCCTGCACAACAACCTGAAGGAGACCATACAGTCATTATCTAAAGGGAGCCTTCACAACAACCTGAAGGAGACCATACAGTCATTATCTACAGGGAGCCTTCACATCAACCTGAAGGAGACCATACAGTCATTATCTACAGGGAGCCTGCACAACAACCTGAAGGAGACTATACAGTCATTATCTACAGGGAGCCTTCACATCAACCTGAAGGAGACCATACAGTCATTATCTACAGGGAGCCTGCACAACAACCTGAAGGAGACTATACAGTCATTATCTACAGGGAGCCTGCACAACAACCTGAAGGAGACTATACAGTCATTATCTACAGGGAGCCTGCACAACAACCTGAAGACCATACAGTCATTATCTACAGGGAGCCTTCACATCAACCTGAAGGAGACCATACAGTCATTATCTACAGGGAGCCTGCACAACAACCTGAAGACCATACAGTCATTATCTACAGGGAGCCTGCACAACAACCTGAAGGAGACCATACAGTCATTATCTACAGGGAGCCTGCACAACAACCTGAAGGAGACCATACAGTCATTATCTACAGGGAGCCTTCACAACAACCTGAAGGAGACTATACAGTCATTATCTACAGGGAGCCTTCACAACAACCTGAAGGAGACCATACAGTCATTATCTACAGGGAGCCTGCACAACAACCTGAAGGAGACCATACAGTCATTATCTACAGGGAGCCTGCACAACAACCTGAAGGAGACCATACAGTCATTATCTACAGGGAGCCTGCACAACAACCTGAAGGAGACTATACAGTCATTATCTACAGGGAGCCTGCACAACAACCTGAAGGAGACCATACAGTCATTATCTACAGGGAGCCTGCACAACAACCTGAAGGAGACCATACAGTCATTATCTACAGGGAGCCTGCACAACAACCTGGAGACCATACAGTCATTATCTACAGGGAGCCTGCACAACAACCTGAAGGAGACTATACAGTCATTATCTACAGGGAGCCTGCACAACAACCTGAAGGAGACTCATACAGTCATTATCTACAGGGAGCCTGCACAACAACCTGGAGACCATACAGTCATTATCTACAGGGAGCCTGCACAACAACCTGGAGACCATACAGTCATTATCTACAGGGAGCCTGCACAACAACCTGGAGGAGACTATACAGTCATTATCTACAGGGAGCCTGCACAACAACCTGAAGGAGACTATACAGTCATTATCTACAGCGAGCCTGCACAACAACCTGGAGACCATACAGTCATTATCTACAGGGAGCCTGCACAACAACCTGAAGGAGACTATACAGTCATTATCTACAGGGAGCCTGCACAACAACCTGGAGGAGACTATACAGTCATTATCTACAGGGAGCCTTCACAACAACCTGGAGACCATACAGTCATTATCTACAGGGAGCCTGCACAACAACCTGAAGGAGACTATACAGTCATTATCTACAGGGAGCCTGCACAACAACCTGGAGGAGACTATACAGTCATTATCTACAGGGAGCCTGCACAACAACCTGAAGGCAGGTGACAGACAGGTCTGGAACACCTAGACAGAATGGCAAAGACAGCGATCAGGCTGGTTCCACCAGGATAACAGAATGGCAAAGACAGCGATCAGGCTGGTTCCACCAGGATAACAGAATGGTAAAGACAGCGATCAGGCTGGTTCCACCAGGATAACAGAATGGTAAAGACAGCGATCAGGCTGGTTCCACCAGGATAACAGAATGGTGAAGACAGCGATCAGGCTGGTTCCACCAGGATAACAGAATGGTAAAGACAGCGATCAGGCTGGTTCCACCAGGATAACAGAATGGTAAAGACAGCGATCAGGCTGGTTCCACCAGGATAACAGAATGGTGAAGACAGCGATCAGGCTGGTTCCACCAGGATAACAGAATGGTAAAGACAGCGATCAGGCTGGTTCCACCAGGATAACAGAATGGTAAAGACAGCGATCAGGCTGGTTCCACCAGGATAACAGAATGGTGAAGACAGCGATCAGGCTGGTTCCACCAGGATAACAGAATGGTAAAGACAGCGATCAGGCTGGTTCCACCAGGATAACAGAATGGTGAAGACAGCGATCAGGCTGGTTCCACCAGGATAACAGAATGGTAAAGACAGGGATCAGGCTGGTTCCACCAGGATAACAGAATGGTAAAGACAGCGATCAGGCTGGTTCCACCAGGATAACAGAATGGTAAAGACAGCGATCAGGCTGGTTCCACCAGGATAACAGAATGGTAAAGACAGGGATCAGGCTGGTTCCACCAGGATAACAGAATGGTAAAGACAGCGATCAGGCTGGTTCCACCAGGATAACAGAATGGTGAAGACAGCGATCAGGCTGGTTCCACCAGGATAACAGAATGGTAAAGACAGGGATCAGGCTGGTTCCACCAGGATAACAGAATGGTAAAGACAGCGATCAGGCTGGTTCCACCAGGATAACAGAATGGTAAAGACAGCGATCAGGCTGGTTCCACCAGGATAACAGAATGGTAAAGACAGCGATCAGGCTGGTTCCACCAGGATAACAGAATGGTGAAGACAGCGATCAGGCTGGTTCCACCAGGATAACAGAATGGTGAAGACAGCGATCAGGCTGGTTCCACCAGGATAACAGAATGGTAAAGACAGCGATCAGGCTGGTTCCACCAGGATAACAGAATGGTAAAGACAGCGATCAGGCTGGTTCCACCAGGATAACAGAATGGTAAAGACAGCGATCAGGCTGGTTCCACCAGGATAACAGAATGGTGAAGACAGCGATCAGGCTGGTTCCACCAGGATAACAGAATGGTGAAGACAGCGATCAGGCTGGTTCCACCAGGATAACAGAATGGTAAAAACAGCGATCAGGCTGGTTCCACCAGGATAACAGAATGGTGAAGACAGCGATCAGGCTGGTTCCACCAGGATAATAAACATTGAAACCTGCCCTGGACCTAAAGTAGACCCCAGAAAAAGAATAGATCTTTATTGTCCACTTGCATGGATAGCCGTATATTTTAGTTGTTGTCAGCATACCCAACCTGACGCCAAACACACACATACGACAGGCTGGGAGCAGCATAGGGTCAGACACAGAGCATCGTCCCTGGTCAGCTGGCAACTCAGCCTTCAGACACTGATGTAACAGTGATGTATCAATGTCATCTCTCTGTTTCCCTGTGGTCATTTCACCTCATAAGGTTGAATTAACAGTGTCCTCACTCCTCAATGACACTTCAACAGAACCACACTGTCCAATGTCCACCAAAACTCTACTAGTATGCGTCACTAGGTTTGTGTTTATGTGTGTGTGTGTGTGTTTATGTATGTGTGTGTATGTATGTATGTGTGTATATATGTGTGTATGTATGTATGTATGTATGTATGTATGTATGTATGTGTGTATGTGTGTGTGTGTGTGTGTGTGTGTGTGTGTGTGTGTGTGTGTGTGTGTGTGTGTGTGGCCAACCATACATACATGGGTTAGCTTCCTGTATGGTCTGTTGTTATATTTCAGACGTCCGTGGGTTGTGTTTATACTGAAAACGACATGTGTGGAGATGATGAGTTGACACAACACGTAAGAGATAACTCCCAGACAATAAGGCAGACTAACGACGGTGACTTGGCTATTATGGGTTTACATTGACGTATGAAGCACACTAATGTGTTTAGGGTCAGTCATTGCAGAGTCATCCATATGGCGATAATAAAAAGGTACCCAAGTTAAAACCAGTATTTTATAGAGACCTAACCCAAAACATAGAAACAAATGTCGTGTGTTGACACTTACAACCAGATGACCTGTTAGTGATAAGTAGAGTTAGTTAGTTAGTTATATACCTAGTTAGTAGTTTCAAGAGTAGAAGCTAGTAGCCTACAGCTATCCATTGAACTTTCATAACCTAACTACAAACTCTGTTTAAATAGAGAAAACAGCATGGAGCGGAGAACTCTGTATGTGGCTGTTTTGGCAACTGGATGTGTGGCCTATAGTGGGCTCTCTCGTTTTAGTGTAAAAGCATTTGGTGTTTGCTTTGCATCTATGTAGGGTGCATGTCAATGGTCTAGACAGACAGACAGACAGACAGACAGACAGACAGACAGACAGACAGACAGACAGACAGACAGACAGACAGACAGACAGACAGACAGACAGACAGACCAGACAGACAGACAGACACTCTCGTTACAGAGTAATAACCATGGAAATAGTGATCTCATGTTTCTATGGCGATAACCACTACAACAGTTTTTCCTCTTAACCTTGATCACAGTGAATTAGAGAATCCTGACCTTTAAATTCTATCTGCAATCATATCTGTGCCTCTTATAACACGAGCTAATCATCTACAATTCCAATTAGTTTCAAACTTGAAGAGATGGCCAACGATTAAACCCAGATGAGAGCGTGAAAGCCAGAGCCAATCAGCACAGAGAAGAACACAAAATGTAAAGGTCTTATCCAGTAGGTATCTGATAACAGAGTACAGACATATTCTGGACTAAAACAATTCACCTATTGAATAATAACAGAGTCTATAGATAAAGAGTCATTACGGTATGTAACTTCATATGGACTAGGTTACTGTACCTGCTCCATTCCGTGCCGATGCCCTGGCCCATACCCATGTTGTGGGTTTCTATGTGTTATGGTTCCCTGTCTGTCCTTCTCCATGGTCAGCTCTTAGTCTCTAGCTCTGCCTCTGTTTCTCCGTCTAAGTGATGGTCCTGTAGTTTCTCTGACTGAGTGATGGTCTTGTGTTTCTCTGACTGAGTGATGGTCCTGTAGTTTCTCTGACTGAGTGATGGTCTTGTGTTTCTCTGTCTGTGTGTCCCTGACGTTACGTTGCTACCTGGTTATTATTACTGAACACACACACACACACACACACACACACACACACACACACACACACACACACACACACACACACACACACACACACACACACACCTCAGACCAGACAGATAGGGGGAGGTTTCTGTGTGGACATTACTATAATTTCTAACATGTAGGAGTCGGGGGTGTCCAAACTATATACAACCTGAACAATCCCTCCTCTCTCCCTCTGTCTGTCTTGGTATCGTCCTTGGCAACTACACGCTAGCTGGAGCCGCAGGCCATTTGTTTGACACCACTGCACACAAAACCCCACACACACAGTACAAACTATTTGTCTTGCCTTGCTTAATCTACTCGAGCTCGTCATTTCCTGTATTTCCTGCACCTCTCTGATTCAGAGGGGTTGGGTTGGTTAAATGCGGAAGTCATTTAACCCAACGGTCTGTTCTCTGCGGTAGAATGGCCAGACGGAAGCCACTCCTCAGTAAAAGCCACATGAAAGCCCGTTTGGAGTATGCCAAAGGCACCTAAAGGACTCTCAGACCATGAGAAACAAGATTCTCTGGTCTGATGAAACCAAGACTGAACTCTTTGGGCTGAATGCCAAGCGTCACGTCTGGAAGAAACCTGGCATCATCCCTACGGTGAAGCATGGTGGTGGCAGCATCATGCTGTGGGGATGTTTTTCAGCGGCAGGGACTGGGAGACTAGTCAGGATCGAGGGAAAGATGAACGGAGCAAAGTACAGAGAGATCCTTGATGAAAACCTGCTCCAGACTGCTCAGGACCTCAGACTGGGGTGAAAGTTCACCTTCCAACAGGACAACGACCCTAATCACACAGCTAAGACAATGCAGGAGTGGCTTCGGGTCTGTTTGTCCTTTATAGCCCAATATGGTCCCAGATCTGTTTGTGCTGTAATATACAAGACCTGGGACCAGGCTATAGCTTAAGCCTCAATAGGCAGCCATCCATTCCTATAGCCATCATCATCTTATAGCTATATCCCCTCTGTCTCAGGGACCATAGGAGTCGGTTATACAGCACAAACTGATCTGGGACCAGGCTATAAGCCTACACTGCAGTCCAATACCCACATTGTCGTCCTATAACTAAAAATACTCCTTCTGTCTCTTAGATGGTTGAGCAGGTCACAGACTTGGGCTCCCCTGGCCTCTGTGATCCCCCAGTGAATGTCAATAGGAGGTGTAACAGCAGAGAACAGGCTAAGTACAGAGGAAGGTGTAACAGCAGAGAACAGGCTAAGTACAGAGGAAGGTGTAACAGCAGAGAACAGGCTAAGTACAGAGGAAGGTGTAACAGCAGAGAACAGGCTAAGTACAGAGGAAGGTGTAACAGCAGAGAACAGGCTAAGTACAGAGGAAGGTGTAACAGCAGAGAACAGGCTAAGTAACAGAGGAAGGTGTAACAGCAGAGAACAGGCTAAGTACAGAGGAAGGTGTAACAGCAGAGAACAGGCTAAGTACAGAGGAAGGTGTAACAGCAGAGAACAGGCTAAGTGTAGACATGACAGAACAGGACATGACAGGACATGATATGACAGAACATTTTATGACAGAACAGGGCAAGGCAGGACAACACAGGACCTAACAGAACAGGACCTGACAAAAAAGGACAGAACAGGACATGACAGAACAGGACATGACAGAACAGGACATGACAAAACAGGACATAACATGACAGAACAGGACATGACAGAACAGGACAGAACAGGACATGACAGAACAGAACAGGACATGACAGAACAGAACAGGACATGACAGAACAGGCCGGAACAGGACATGGGAGAACATTTTATGACAGAACAGGACATGGCAGGACCAAACAAGACCTGACAGAACAGGACCTGACAAAAAAAGGACAGAACAGAACAGGACATGACCTGACAAAATAGGTTATGAAATTACAGAACAGGAAATGGCAGGACAAGACAGAACATGACAGAACAGAACACAACAGGACAGGAAGTGTAAATCCATAATCCCTCCACAGCCAACGAAGGGCCACTAAAATCTCTCTCTCTCTCTCTCGTAAAACACATCGCACACAGACGTCACCTGTGTCTACGTTCCACAGAGTTCAGAGGCATGACGGCTTAGACCCAACTAGTGTTATGAAAAACAGACAGGCTGATAAACCCCCCTCTCCACTCTCCAAACTCTACGACCTTCAAGACCACACCGTGACCTTTATAGCTGCTGTGTCCTGACTGAGTGTCAAGGTTGTTTCCATGGGTAGGATACACACAGACACTAGGCTATGCAGCCGTGATGCACATAGGCAAAGCTGACAACCAGACGAATCCATGTGAGAGGAACAGTATAACAGTAGTGATGGTGAATTGTGTTTGCAGATATAATGTCTTTCTTTTAGCGTCAAAACATGGAGGAGACAAGACCAAATGTCAAGGACCTGAGAACTCAACAGACCCGAGACAGGTAGGCAACGTTAACAGGAAGCGAGACCGGTAGGCAACGTTAACAGGAAGCGAGACAGGTAGGCAACGTTAACAGGAAGCGAGACAGGTAGGCAACGTTAACAGGAAGCGAGACAGGTAGGCAACGTTAACAGGAAGCGAGACAGGTAGGCAACGTTAACAGGAAGCGAGACAGGTAGGCAACGTTAACAGGAAGCGAGACAGGTAGGCAACGTTAACAGGAAGCGAGACAGGTAGGCAACGTCAACAGGAAGCGAGACAGGTAGGCAACGTCAACAGGAAGCGAGACAGGTAGGCAACGTTAACAGGAAGCGAGACAGGTAGGCAACGTTAACAGGAAGCGAGACAGGTAGGCAACGTTAACAGGAAGCGAGACAGGTAGGCAACGTTAACAGGAAGCGAGACAGGTAGGCAACGTTAAATTTGGAGACATTTGCCTGCATCACAAATGGCATCTAATTCCCTTTATGGTGCACTTGTTTTGACCAGGTCCCATAGGGCTGTATAGGGAATAGGGGTGCCATTTGGAAGGAAAACATTCTAAATGTCAGGACATTAATTCAAAACGAGCAAGACAAATGTTCTGGACCAGTCAGTATGGATGTGCCAAATGTATCAGCTTATTGCTACTTTCTCTCAGTGCCAAATGACTCATACGCTGATAGTCAAACACTGTGTGAGCAGCACAGCACTGCAGCATGACACATTCAGCACTGTGTAAGCAGCACAGCACTGCAGCATGACTAGGGTTGGAAAATTCTGGTAACTGTCAATAAATTACATGGTTTTCCCGAAATCCCGGTTGGAGGATTAGCGGAATCAGGAAGGAATAAGCAGGAAATCCGGAAGCCTCCAACCAGGATTTCTGGAAAACCAGGGAATTTATTGAAATTTCCCATAATTTTCCAACCCTAATAAGCATGACAACTTCAGTACTGCTGGTAATGGCAGACATAGAGAAGTTACTTAAAGGAATCGGTTCCAGAATAAACATTATCAATAGAGTTACTGTGTGGTATCAGTGTTGAAATTAGATTCTAGATGTACGAGGCACCAAAACCTTTAGATGTACGAGGCACCAAAACCTTTAGATGTCCGAGGCACCAGAGCCTTTAGATGTACGAGGCACCAGAGCCTTTAGATGTACGAGGCACCAGAACCTTTAGATGTACGAGGCACCAGAGCCTTTAGATGTACGAGGCACCAGAACCTTTAGATGTACGAGGCACCAGAGCCTTTAGATGTACGAGGCACCAGAACCTTTAGATGTACGAGGCACCAGAACCTTTAGATGTACGAGGCACCAGAACCTTGCTCTCAATATAGCTTCAAGTTTCTCAGTGTCCAAATCACCAACAAACTAACATGGTCCTAACACATAAAGACAGTCGTGAAGGGGGCACGACAACGCCTATTCCCCCTCAGGAAACTGAAAAGATTTGGCATGGGTCCTCAGATCCTCAAAAAGTCATACAGCTGCACCATCAAGAGCATCCAGACTGGTTGCATCACCGCCTGGTATGGCAACTGTTCGGCATCTGACCGCAGGCACTACAGAGGGTAGAGCAGACGGCCCAGTACATCACTGGGGCTAAGCTTCCTGCCATCCAGGACCTCTATACCAGCCGGTGGCAGAGGAAGGCCCTAAAAATTGTCAAAGACTCCAGCCACCCAAGTCATAGACTGTTCTCTCTGCTACCGCACGGCAAGCAGTACCAGAGCGCCAAGTCTAGGTCCAAAAGGCTTCTTAACAGCTTCTACCCCCAAGCCAAGCAATTTTATTTAACTAGGCAAGTCAGTTAAGAACAAATTCTTATTTACAATGACGGCCTAGGAACAGTGTGTTAACTGCCTTGTTCAGGGGCAGAACGACAGATTTGTACCTTGTCAGCTCGGGGATTCAAACTTGCAACCTTTCGGTTACAAGTCCAACGCTCTAACCACTAGGCTACCCTGACTGTACATTAACATAAAATCTCTTTCTATGGCTATATGGTATTCCATTCTATATGTTCTTTAAACACATGTTAATTACATGTAACTTTTAATTAATACAAATGTATTAACTGTATATTAAAATGTACTGAACTTGACCTCGACATAAACTAAAGTTCAATGTACCATACGATTCTATCACAAAATAAAGTAGATTTGAACGTTGGACTCATAGTGTTACAGAAATCTAATGTAGGAGAATATTTCCTAAGAGGTAGTCTTTCATGAAAAGTGACAACAAAAGATAAAAGCATGAATAGATGTAATATAATAATGAATCCATTCTCAGTCACCTTCCAGGAGGTGTGTTGTGTAACTATAGTGGGTAGATTAATAAAGAGGAGGGAGTGCTATTGTGTCCACACAACACACACACACACACACACACACACACGCACGCATGCACACACAGACATGGACACATAGACGGACACACACACACACACACACTGGAGATTCGGTGGGTGAAGCTCAATTCCATGTGGCTAGTAACAGTATAGTCACAGTGTAGTGACAGTGTAGTGACAGTGAATACACTAAATAGGCCTAGAATTACACTCCCAACTTGCATAACTGTCCAATTTACCGTCATGTGGTATGGAGAAAGACACCAGGGTTGGTATGGAGAGAGAGAGAGACACCACGGTTGGTATGGAGAGAGAGAGACACCACGGTTGGTATGGAGAGAGACACCACGGTTGGTATGGAGAGAGAGAGAGACACCACGGTTGGTATGGAGAGAGAGAGACACCACGGTTGGTATGGAGAGAGAGAGACACCACGGTTGGTATGGAGAGAGAGAGAGACACCACGGTTGGTATGGAGAGAGAGAGAGACACCACGGTTGGTATGGAGAGAGAGAGAGACACCACGGTTGGTATGGAGAGAGAGAGAGACACCACGGTTGGTATGGAGAGAGAGAGAGACACCACGGTTGGTATGGAGAGAGAGAGAGACACCACGGTTGGTATGGAGAGAGAGAGAGAGAGACACCACGGTTGGTATGGAGAGAGAGAGAGAGAGAGACACCACGGTTGGTATGGAGAGAGAGAGAGACACCACGGTTGGTATGGAGAGAGAGAGAGAGAGAGACACCACGGTTGGTATGGAGAGAGAGAGAGAGAGAGAGAGAGAGACACCGCGGTTGGTATGGAGAGAGAGAGAGAGAGACACCACGGTTGGTATGGAGAGAGAGAGAGAGACACCACGGTTGGTATGGAGAGAGAGAGAGACACCACGGTTGGTATGGAGAGAGAGAGAGACACCACGGTTGGTATGGAGAGAGAGAGAGAGACACCACGGTTGGTATGGAGAGAGAGACACCACGGTTGGTATGGAGAGAGAGAGAGACACCACGGTTGGTATGGAGAGAGAGAGAGAGACACCACGGTTGGTATGGAGAGAGAGAGAGAGACACCACGCTTGGTATGGTGAGAGAGAGAGAGAGACACCACGGTTGGTATGGAGAGAGAGAGAGAGAGACACCACGGTTGGTATGGAGAGAGAGAGAAAGACACCAGGGTTGGTATGGAGAGAGAGAGAGACACCACGGTTGGTATGGAGAGAGAGAGAGACACCACGGTTGGTATGGAGAGAGAGAGAGACACCACGGTTGGTATGGAGAGAGAGAGAGAGAGACACACCACAGTTGGTATGGAGAGAGAGAGAGACACCACGGTTGGTATGGAGAGAGAGAGAGAGAGAGACACCACGGTTGGTATGGAGAGAGAGAGAGAGACACCACGGTTGGTATGGAGAGAGAGAGAGACACCACGGTTGGTATGGAGAAAGAGAGAGACCACGGTTGGTATGGAGAAAGAGAGAGACCACGGTTGGTATGGAGAGAGAGACACCACGGTTGGTATGGAGAGAGAGAGAGACACCACTGTTGGTATGGAGCGAGAGAGAGACACCACTGTTGGTATGGAGCGAGAGAGAGACACCACTGTTGGTATGGAGAGAGAGACACCACGGTTGGTATGGAGAGAGAGAGAGACACCACGGTTGGTATGGAGAGAGAGACACTACGGTTGGTATGGAGAGAGAGAGACACCACGGTTGGTATGGAGAGAGAGAGACTACGGTTGGTATGGAGAGAGAGACACTACGGTTGGTATGGAGAGAGAGAGACACCACGGTTGGTATGGAGAGAGAGAGACACTACGGTTGGTATGGAGAGAGAGAGACACCACGGTTGGTATGGAGAGAGAGAGAGACACCACGGTTGGTATGGAGAGAGAGAGACACTACGGTTGGTATGGAGAGAGAGAGACACCACGGTTGGTATGGAGAGAGAGAGACACCACGGTTGGTATGGAGAGAGAGAGAGAGAGACATTACGGTTGGTATGGAGAGAGAGAGAGACACTACGGTTGGTATGGAGAGAGAGAGACACTACGGTTGGTATGGAGAGAGAGAGACACCACGGTTGGTATGGAGAGAGAGAGAGAGAGAGAGACACTACGGTTGGTATGGAGAGAGAGAGAGACACTACGGTTGGTATGGAGAGAGAGACACCACGGTTGGTATGGAGAGAGAGAGAGACACCACGGTTGGTATGGAGAGAGAGAGAGAGAGAGACACTACGGTTGGTATGGAGAGAGAGAGAGAGAGACACCACGGTTGGTATGGAGAGAGAGAGAGAGAGACACCACGGTTGGTATGGAGAGAGAGAGAGACACCACGGTTGGTATGGAGAGAGAGAGAGAGACACCACGGTTGGTATGGAGAGAGAGAGAGACACCACGGTTGGTATGGAGAGAGAGAGAGAGAGACACCACGGTTGGTATGGAGAAAGAGAGAGACCACGGTTGGTATGGAGAAAGAGAGAGACCACGGTTGGTATGGAGAAAGAGAGAGACCACGGTTGGTATGGAGAAAGAGAGAGACCACGGTTGGTATGGAGCGAGAGAGAGACACCACTGTTGGTATGGAGCGAGAGAGAGACACCACGGTTGGTATGGAGAGAGAGAGACACCACGGTTGGTATGGAGAGAGAGAGAGACACCACGGTTGGTATGGAGAGAGAGACACCACGGTTGGTATGGAGAGAGAGAGACACCACGGTTGGTATGGAGAGAGAGAGAGACTACGGTTGGTATGGAGAGAGAGACACTACGGTTGGTATGGAGAGAGAGACACTACGGTTGGTATGGAGAGAGAGAGACACCACGGTTGGTATGGAGAGAGAGAGACACTACGGTTGGTATGGAGAGAAAGAGACACCCCGGTTGGTATGGAGAGAGAGAGACACCACGGTTGGTATGGAGAGAGAGAGACACTACGGTTGGTATGGAGAGAGAGAGAGACACCACGGTTGGTATGGAGAGAGAGAGAGAGACACTACGGTTGGTATGGAGAGAGAGAGAGACACTACGGTTGGTATGGAGAGTGAGAGACACTACGGTTGGTATGGAGAGAGAGAGACACCACGGTTGGTATGGAGAGAGAGACACCACGGTTGGTATGGAGAGAGAGAGAGAGAGAGAGAGAGAGAGAGAGAGACACTACGGTTGGTATGGAGAGAGAGACACTACGGTTGGTATGGAGAGAGAGAGAGACACCACTGTTGGTATGGAGCGAGAGAGAGACACCACTGTTGGTATGGAGAGAGAGACACCACGGTTGGTATGGAGAGAGAGAGAGACACCACGGTTGGTATGGAGAGAGAGACACCACGGTTGGTATGGAGAGAGAGACACCACGGTTGGTATGGAGAGAGAGAGACACCACGGTTGGTATGGAGAGAGAGAGAGACTACGGTTGGTATGGAGAGAGAGACACTACGGTTGGTATGGAGATAGAGAGACACCACGGTTGGTATGGAGAGAGAGAGACACTATGGTTGGTATGGAGAGAGAGAGAGAGAGAGAGAGAGAGAGAGAGACACTACGGTTGGTATGGAGAGAGAGAGAGACACCACTGTTGGTATGGAGCGAGAGAGAGACACCACTGTTGGTATGGAGCGAGAGAGAGACACCACTGTTGGTATGGAGCGAGAGAGAGACACCACTGTTGGTATGGAGAGAGAGACACCACGGTTGGTATGGAGAGAGAGAGAGACACCACGGTTGGTATGGAGAGAGAGACACCACGGTTGGTATGGAGAGAGAGACACCACGGTTGGTATGGAGAGAGAGAGACACCACGGTTGGTATGGAGAGAGAGAGAGACTACGGTTGGTATGGAGAGAGAGACACTACGGTTGGTATGGAGAGAGAGAGACACCACGGTTGGTATGGAGAGAGAGAGACACTATGGTTGGTATGGAGAGAGAGAGAGAGAGAGACACCACGGTTGGTATGGAGAGAGAGAGAGAGAGAGAGAGAGAGACACCGCGGTTGGTATGGAGAGAGAGAGAGAGAGACACCACGGTTGGTATGGAGAGAGAGAGACACCACGGTTGGTATGTAGAGACAGAGAGACACCACGGTTGGTATGGAGAGAGAGAGAGACACCACGGTTGGTATGGAGAGAGAGAGAGAGACCACGGTTGGTATGGAGAGAGAGAGAGAGACACCACGGTTGGTATGGAGAGAGAGAGAGAGACACCACGGTTGGTATGGAGAGAGAGAGAGAGAGAGACACCATGGTTGGTATGGAGAGAGAGAGAGAGAGAGACACCACGGTTGGTATGGAGAGAGAGAGAGAGACACCACGGTTGGTATGGAGAGAGAGAGACACTACGGTTGGTATGGAGAGAGAGACACCACGGTTGGTATGGAGAGAGAGAGAGACACACCACGGTTGGTATGGAGAGAGAGAGAGAGAGAGACACTACGGTTGGTATGGAGAGAGAAAGACACCACGGTTGGTATGGAGAGAGAGAGAGAGAGACACCACGGTTGGTATGGAGAGAGAGAGAGAGACACCACGGTTGGTATGGAGAGAGAGAGAGACACCACGGTTGGTATGGAGAGAGAGAGACACCACAGTTGGTATGGAGAGAGAGAGACACTACGGTTGGTATGGAGAGAGAGAGAGAGAGACCACGGTTGGATAAACAAATAAATATTCTATTGGACATGTCTTTTGTTTTAGAAAACCATAACACTTATTCATCTTCCCCAAATACTGCTCCGCACTACAGCAAAATAATGATTTTTTAATAATTGCCATAATCTATGTTCAACTTCAGTGTTTTAGATAGTCTTATTCACTGTTTTGACCCTGTAAATCCATCTTCTTACTCAAGACTTTAACACTCTACAGGTGTCACAGTTTGACCACAGCAGGGAGCCCTGGTTCTCAGCCTCTCACATGAATTCATAACACAGAGATTTATTTTCATAAGACTCAAGACCACATTCCTCCAATATCCAGTGTGTTTAAAACACCACGACCCCGTAATCACAAAGAACATCAGAGCAGGAATGCTGATCTAGGATCAGATCCCCACTGGTCATATAATCTTATTTATGATCTAAAGGGGAAAATTTATCCTAGATCAGCATTCCTACTCTGAGAGGCTTTGTGTATACGGCCCAGACTCCCTGTAGACTGAGGCTCTGGGAAACTCAGTCCACATATTGTCAGGTCTAAGAGGGTCTCTGCAGCAATAAGCTCTGGGTTGTATAAGCTCTGTGATGTGTCCCAAATGGCAGCCTAGTAGCCCCATATGGGAGCCCTGGTCAAAAGTAGTGCACTATAAAAAGGGAATAGTGTGCCATTTGGGACATATCCCTGGATGTCATGCTACAGTATAAACCAAAGACTTGGGCTGTATACATTCTGGGGATACTAAGCATATCATTCAAATCCAGACAGTGCAGTACAATGCACCTCAGTCAGTGCAATTGGCAATTAGATGGTACTCAGTCCACATATTGTCATGGCTCATAAAGGGGTTAGACACTCAGCAGTGACATGTTCTGTTTTAATCCATCCAAACCCAGAACTAGGTCCAAATCTTACGTGCGCAGGCTCCCGAGTAGCGCAGAGATCTAAGGCACTGCATCGAAGTGAGAGAGGCGTCACTACAGACCATGGTTCGATTCCAGGCTGTATCACAAACGGCCGTGATTGGGAGTCCCAATAGGGCGACGCACAATTGGCCCAGCATCGTCCGTGTTTGGCCAGTGTAGGCCCGTCATTGTAAAATAAGAATTTGTTCTTAACTGACTTGCCTAGTTAAATAAAGGTTAAATAAAATGTTAAATAAAAAGGTTAAATAAAGGTCAAATAAAGGTTAAATGTTAATAGTCTATCACAGTAAGCATCGTAAATGGCT
This sequence comes from Salmo salar, assembly GCF_965601325.2. Classification (NCBI taxonomy): domain Eukaryota; kingdom Metazoa; phylum Chordata; class Actinopteri; order Salmoniformes; family Salmonidae; genus Salmo; species Salmo salar. The sequence continues at coordinate 107,249,929 of NC_138305.1, forward strand.
CCTTTTCGGCCATGGCCCATAGTGCTCTTGGGGAAATGCCATTTGGGACCCGATCACAATCGAGAGTTAAATAAGCTCAGTGCAGCTCAGTCCATCGTTGCAACACACATCCCTCCATGACATTGAAGCGAGTGTTTCCTCCTGTAGCAGCTTACTGTCATCCCTTCACTATACTGGCTCTGTCTTTACTGAAACACTCTGGGAAGTCAACTACTGAGTCTCCAGCGGTTGTTTGACAATGTTTTTTTCCTAAATTGGTCAAGGCAGGGAAAGGGACAGATTTAGGAACATACAGGAGACACATTCCTGATAATAAACAAGTTATACATTATTTTTTATAAATAAACTATATAAACTCTCTGAATGTTCCTCAATATGTTGTAACATGTTTTAACAACAACAATCTGTTATCAACCAGAATATAATAAAGAACACACTAATGTGTCATTTCAGACACTGATTGTGGCCAGGAATAGTTCATTGTGTATGTACATCCCTAAAGCCTTTCTTCAGTCTCTGACTGCAAGGCACCGTGTCACAAGTCTGGAACTAAAATCTAAATACAGCATACCTCTGGCCCTTTGCTATATGTCTACATCCATCGCAGGGGTGTCAATTGGGTATGGCAAAGTATAGCAGAGTATTAAAACCATTCCAATCCTGATTAAAAGACAATAGCAGTTTAGCATATTAGGACCAGCTTTAGGACCATGCAGACGTCTTGGAGCGGGCAGGAAGGCTGTTTGCCTGGCTGCAGTGAACAGCATGACTTTCCCTTCAAAACAGTGCAGAGGTTAAAGATGGCTGTAAAATGGCTAGGTAACTGCTGTTTGACTTGACATGAAACTAAACTAGAGTTTTTAATCCCAGTGCAGAGCTAGTGTGTAGCAGCTAATTGCTGTAAAACATGTTGTCGTAGAATGTAATTTATGTCCCTTATCAACTGAGGTGAATGAAAATACAGCAGCCAAGGTGATCATGGCTGGAGTCAATTTTGTTTGTTTTTGTTGTTCTACGAATAGCATTATAGAGTTTTTAAATTGTGTAGAAATGCAGTAAATGAGCTTCAACACTGTCACTTTGCCATACCCTATGTTTATCTGAACTGACCCCACTTTGCCAAACCCTATGTTTATCTGAACTGACCCCACATCTATCTGAACTGACCCCACTTTGCCAAACACTAGGTTTACCTGAACTGACCCCACTTTGCCATACCCTAGGCTCATCTGAACTGACCCCACTTTGCCATACCCTATGTTTATCTGAACTGACCCCACTTTGCCGTACTCTAGGTTTATCTGAACTGACCCCACTTTGCCATACCCTGTTCATCTGAAATCATGTCTCAATTTAGCTGCATTTAAAAATAACTGGCCACAACAAACTGGCTACAATTGGGAGCAGGGGTGCAACTTCCCCTGGCCACACGACCTCCCCACCGGAGATGCCTCAGAGCGGTTGAGTAGGCTGTTTGGTGGCTTCAGCCGGCTGGATTTAGGACCACGTGGACACCACAGAGCATGCAGACAGGCTGTGCAGCTTCTGACCAGCACTGTGCTGCTGTCTGTGTGTTGCAATTTTTCTCAGAGTTGTAAAAGCAAGCAGAGCAGAAACTGGCCACTCTTTATTTGACTGATGTAGCTGGCAAGGTAACAGCTGTTTGACTTAACTGAAAAAAAGTATTTATTCCCACATTAGCTAATGTTTCATCCTCTCTCGACTGAAGTTCTGTCTGAAGAAAATTAACTAGCTAGCCAGCTAGTAGCTACCACAGCCAGTTCAGCTCTAGCTATCTGTCAGTTTTGTAGCCTTTTTGTTCCGTTTCAACAGAAGTAAATTAACTTGGCTAGTTTTCGCCAGTAGATGTATCATTAGAGCTTGCCAAAAGTTGGCTAACGTTAGCTAGTTAGCTCACTTACTTTAGGTATTATTTGTGCCTCAATCACACTACAGTAGACTTCAATCAAACGATGAAACCAGCGGTCAAACGATCGAAAAGACCGATATTCAGATGTTTTTTTGACAGCGCAATGTGAGTTTTTATTAGAGTCAGTATAGCATTGTAACGTTATTGATCTTTCAGTTTCCCTAGCTAATTCCCTACTTTTCACACTAACATAGTATAAACAGCTCTACAGGCTTCACTGTCATGGTGCACAGTCAGTACACAACACAATATTAATGATGATGAATGGATACAGATACTGTATGTTTGAATGCCCAGTCATATTCATATCTACTCAGACATCAATTACTGCAGTTTATGGCCATGCATAGAACATACTATATGCCAGTGAAACTGAATATCATGCAGTCAGAAATGTAATTCCTCTGCTGGAGGTGTAAAACACAAAAGGGGACATATTTGCATTATGTGAAGGCTGGAATCTTTTTTTTTTTGTAGAGCAGTAGCAAATAGATCATTTTTCCCCCATGGCACACGAGACACCCGTGACATTTTGCCCCTGTCCATTGAGGAGGCCGCTGGGGATGCCACGTTCCAAGGAATATGGGGATTGTGACTCAGACGCAGCCATTTCATGGCTATTCATTGTTTCATAACATCCATTGTGTACAGTGTTTTGCTGTGTCTATCAATCACCAGTAGTAGCCTACATTTACCGTTAATTCCCATCATTTATCATCTGCCATCTGCCATGTGGCTCAGTTGGTAGAGCATGGTGTTTGCAACGCCAGGGTTGTGGGTTTGATTCCCACGGGGGGCCAGTACAAAAGAAAAATGCAATAAATGTATGCATTCACTACTGTAAGTCGCTCTGGATAAGAGTGTCTGCTAAATGACTAAAATGTAAAAAATGTAATGTAAATGTTTGGTTATGGTAATTTCTGTTAATGCATTCAATATAGTATTAGTACAGTCATTTACAGTTGTCATTGTCGGGAGTAGACTTGTGTTTAACAGATGTTAATGATACACTCTTGAGAAACACTTTTTTATTTTTGTTTATTTCATTTACAAGTTTTGGCAATTTATGTATTCATTTCTTGTTTGAAACGCTCCTGTCATTGCTGAGTAAAGACGCACACCTGAGTATGCATATAGAAGTAGGACTAGTCTACCTGGCCTGCGCGCAAATGTAGGCCTATAAATGTGCCCATTTCAAGATGTCTGATAGTATCTGACTGTCTTAATGAACCAACACTAATGAGCTGTGGAGCTTTTCAAAGTAATTTATTCTTCACCTTAAACAGAAAGTAAACAAAGTCTGTTTTTAGAATCAATTGAGAATGACAATAGTTTCTCAAATTATTTGAACAATATTTCGAACTCTCCCCCTTTTGATAACCACTCTGCAAGTAAGGGAAAAACAGAATGCTCTGATCCAGTGGAAATATCATAAAATACCTGATTACTTCTTATCCTTTGCACAAATAGGCTACAGCTGTGTCTGCCCCAAGCTCACTGGTGCTGGAAACAGAGGGCCCAGAATATTTGATACAATGTCTCAAGATTGCTAGTGCTTTTGGGGCCACCCAGTTGATACAATATTTCAAGATCGTTGAAACATTGGTTATTTTCTACCTGCTGGCTGCAATGTTTTTGTGTTGGCTTTATGTAGGTTATTATTACATAGTTGGCACATGGCAATAAAAGTTACTTTTAGATTTGTATCATTTTCATTTAGATTGTCTGTGGTTAATAAACATTCTATGATTTTGAGATACAAAGACTATTATAATTTAAATTAAACTGTTCCAAGAAAAAGTGCATATGCAAATCATAACTGGCGAGCAGATTGGTAGAAATGGCAAGATAAATTGGCACCCCAGATGGAAAAGGTGGTGTAGCCACCTGCTGGTGTAGCCTATTAACAGTCAAATTCAGGGGCATAATGGTAGAGGCCAGCAGCAGCGAGAGGGTTGGGAACAGGTTTTATTCTTTCTGGTTAGGGTATCTTGATCTCTGGCTCCCTCGAGTCACTTGTGTGTCATCCTTATTTAATCAAACATTGTGCTTAAAGCATCAGACAAGTTCAGTACAAGTTCAAACACATAGGATGTGTCTCTATATAGGCCTGTGGAAAAATAGACATTTTAAACTTTTGACTAATCGGTTGGAAAAGACTACACTTGGTGGATCAATATTTATTTTAGTCAGGGACAACCCTAATAGAAATGCAGGAAATTAGCTCGAGACAATTCTGAGGGAGGAACCCCCCCTGACAGATTATGTCCCGCCCACTAATAAAACCAAAGTTCCGCACCTGATTAGGAGTATTGTAGAGTTTGGTCATTGTTTTTGAAGTAGCCTACTGATGAATAATGCAGTTAATTAATTACAATTATGCAGAGGATTAGCTTTTCTATCTGGGTCTGAGTAATAGATAGATCAAGGTGCTCACTGCTCAGCTGGGACACTGACTGGAAGCACTTGCATGGGTCTTGAATAGCCTTATATCTGAAATGGATTAAATTGGGTTTTTTTAACTCATCAATCTACACATAATACCCCATAATGCCAAAGAAAAAAAGGTGTTTGTAAATTTTTGCAAATGTATGGACATTCAGAGACTTGTCCCGAAGCCACTCCTGCATTGTCTTGGCTGTGTGATTAGGGTCGTTGTCCTGTTGGAAGATGAACCTTCACCCAAATCTGAGGTCCTGAGCACTCTGGAGCAGGTTTTCATCAAAGATCTCTCTGAACTTTGCTCCGTTCATGCTGAAAAAGATCCCCACAGCATGATGCTGACACCGCCATGCTTCACCGTAGGGATGGTGCCAGGTTTCTTCCAGATGTGACGCTTGACATTCAGGCCAAAGAGTTCAATCTTGGTTTCATCAGACCAGAGAATCTTGTTTCTCATGGTCTGAGAGTCCTTTAGGTGCCTTTTGGCAAATTCCAAGCGGGCTGCCATGTGCCTTTCACTGAATAATGGCTTCCGTCTGGCCACTACCATGAAGGCCTGATTGGTGGAGTGCTGCAGAGATGGTTGTCCTTCTGGAAGGTTCTCCCATCTCCACAGAGGAACTCTGGAGCTCTGTCCGATTGACCATCGGGTTCTTGGTCATCACCTTGACCAAGGGCCTTCTCCCTCAATTTCTCCGTTTGACCGGGCAGCCAGCCCTAAGAATAGTCTTGGTAGTTCCAAACTTCTTCCATTTAAGAATGATGGAGGCCACTGTGTTCTTGAGGACCTTCAATGCTGCAGAATTTTTTGGTACCCTTGCCCAGATCTGTGCCTCGACACAATCTTATCCGAAGCTCTACGGAAAATTCCTTCGACGTCATGGCTTGGTTTTTGCTCTGTCATGCACTGTCAACTGTAGGACCTAATATAGACAGGTGTGTGCCTTTCCAAATCATGTCCAATCAATTGAATTTACCACAGGTGGAAGTTGTAGAAACATCTCAAGGATGATCAATGGAAACAGGATGCACCTGAGCTCAATTTCAAGTCTCATAGCAAAGGGTCTGTATACTTACGTAAATAAGGTATTTCTGTATTTGTTTTTTTATAAATTTGCAAACATTTGTAAAAGCCTGTTGTCATTATGGGGTATTGTGTGTAGATTGATGAGGATTTTTTTATTTCATAAATTTTGGAACAAGGCTGTAACATAACAAAATATGGAAATGGGGAAGGGGTCTGAATACTTTCAGAATGCTGTACATTATAAGAATGATGGTCCTGCTATAAATTCAGGGAATTTCCCAGTAAATAAATAAAATATTTATCATTGGGTAACATAAGGTGAAAAATTAATAAAGTTAATTTCTATTTGATATTTGAAAAGGTCAGAGACGCAATAGGATGTTTTTTCTTTAAGAAACATTAATCACTATGGTACAGTAGGCAGGTCCTGCACCCATCCACCCATAATCCCGCATAGATGCAGTGTTCCCACAATTATCCCATACTGTACTGAATGTTGATGACGGTGCTCAATGCTCACGCTTTTGTCAGTCTTACCTTCTTGACAGATTTGAGAGTGGGCACCGCAGTGAATGCGGCGGACTGCAATTCACCCACATTCATGTTCATGTCGCTGTTCTTGCTAACCGTCATCGCTGAATATTTTTCCGCGACGTTCTCGGTCTCTTTTACATATTTCGTTGCCTGTTTCACCACCTCCAATTTACCGTCCACGACCGCGTCTGTCATCTTCGCATTCAAGTGATTACGACCTCTTGGTTGAGAATTGTGATGATGTCCGACTTGGAAAGGCTAGTCTTTCTCTCTTGTTGTCACGCACTGCTCGCTTTTCGTTGACCGGTGAGCTTTGGCTGCTTCGTGTTTGTTATTTCCGAACCCGAAACAGTCTGCTGAGCCCAAAATCAAGACATGGACCATGTAACGTTACTATAGTGAATATTATTAGCTGGCATGTAAGCAGTGTAGAGTGTGTAGTCAACTGTTGTTGTCGGTCATCCGCCGGTCTACCAGTTACAGTCGGTTGTCTCAGTGACAAGCTCAGCATCCGATGTTAGATCAGTCACCTGAATGAGTGGGCGGGATGTGGAAGGCTCTCGGCCAATGGCCAGCCGAGATGGTGAGAATGGACCGTTCGTGTGCCCAATGAGAGCTGGACTGGACCCATCTCATTTTTTTTGATAGCATCATGACCAGTGCTAGCCCACAGTCAATTTTGTTCAACTTTTGATTTTTGTGTATTGATGATCAATGAAGTGTATCAATAGCTACACTATGTTAATATAATTTCATGAACAGATGTTACACGAATGAGTTCACAGTCAAATAATTTGTAATCCACTAACGTTAATCTCCTGTGGACAGATTCAGTGTAAATTACACATTTTAGCAATAATTTTACTTATTGGAAACCGAGATTAGTTAACCACAATTTGTTTTATCGATCATCCAAGAAGGACTGCATCAAAAGATGAAGAAAAAAAAAAAACTTCAATTAAAACAGGTTTTTGATGATTGATGAGATAAAGATGGTGAAGGGTCCTCTTTTACACCATCACAATCGTACACTGACTCGTTTATAGCATAATGTGCTCATAGCCACGGGGCAGTAAGGGTGCTGCAAAACACTAGTTGTATAATTGAGAACAGTATCTTGCAGGATTCAACAGTTGTAATTGTAAAAGTTGTTGCCCTGTCCTTTACTCTGTGATGTCATTCTAATGGAATCCAGAAAGAACAAAACCCTGTACTCAAAGCATTTACATCAAAAGGTGTAAAGTTAGAGGCGAAGACACAAAACATCCACATTAAATGAAAGATTTTTCTTTGATCAAATAGCATAGAAAACAACCACTTTTTTTGTGCATTATTAATTTACCATCCTTTACAGACCACTTAATGTATTGTACACAGGCTGGTCATCTAGGTTTGTACCTGTAGACTTTCTATCACCGTGGAGATAAAACAATGTACAATACAGTAATTTAGCACATTGAGATGATGTGGCTCAATTGGTAGGGCATGGCGCTTGCAATGCTAGGGTTGTGGGTTTGATTCCCACAGGGGACTAATATGGAAAAAGTATGAAAATGTATGCAGTCACTACTGTAAATTGCTCTGGATAAGAGTGTCTACTAAAAAGGAATGAATAGCTGGCAGAATCCCCAAACAGACACCTTCACATGAAATATAAATCAAATAAAAAATAAATAAAAAATTATGAAATGTATGCATTCACTACTGTAAATCGCTCTGGATAAGAGCGTCTGCTAAATGACTAAAATGTAAAAAATGTAAATGTAATATCTTAAAAGGACAAAAGTTTACAACAATTGCAAAGGTGTGGGTAAAATTCTTCTATGTAGTTGTGTGTTACTGACTGGGTCAGAGAATAATGAGTGTTCCTTAGTCCAGCTGATATTTTGGAGGGGACTTACTGTGGGTCTAGTGGTACATGTTTGAAAAGTGTATTGTTATATAACACTAAACAAAATACACCAGGATCCACCCCCAAAAAGTCACTGTTTCCCTTCCTCTTGACAGACCGTGTGACCACACCTCCACTTCTCATCTGTGTCCCCTGAGTTAATTCCCTGAGAGCCCAGTACACACTCAAGGTAATCAAACCCCTCTGTGTGTTGTCAGGAAGCTGCTGTCTCTCAACACTGGTCAGGTCCTCAGACAGGTTGGCAGTGTTGGAGTCCAGAGTCACAGAAGCTCAACAGAAAGAATAGAGGCACATTATCTCAATAATAGACAGTACCAGTCAAAAGTATGGACACACCTACTCATTCCAGGATTTGTCTTTATTTTACTATTTTCTACATTGTAGAATAATTGTGAAGACATCAGAACTATTATTAGTGGTTTCTTTGCAGCAATTCGACCATGAAGGCCTGATTCACGCAGTCTCCTCTGAACAGTTGATGTTGAGATGTGTCTGTTACTTGAACTCTGTGAAGCATTTATTTCTGCTGCAATCTGAGGTGCAGTTAACTCTAATGAACTTATCCTCTGTAGCAGAGGTAACTCTGGGTCTTCCTTTCCTGTGGCGGTCCTCATGAGAGCCAGTTTCATCATTGTGCTTGATGGTTTTTGTGACTGCACTTGAAGACACTTTCAAAGTTCTTGAAATTTTCCACATTGACTGACCTTCATGACTTAAAGTAATGATGGACTGTCATTTCGCTTTGCTTATTTAAGCTGTTCTTGCCATAATATGGTCTTGGTCTTTTACCAAATAGGGCTATCTTCTGTATACCCACCCCTACCTTGTCACAACACAACTGATTGTCTCAAACGCATTAAGAAGGAAAGAAATGCCACAAATTACCTTAACAAGGCAGACCTGTTAATTGAAATGCATTCCGGGTGACTACCTCATGAAGCTGATTGAGATAATTCCAAGAGTGTGCAAAGCTGTCTTCAAGGCAAAGGGTGGCTACTTTGAAGAATCTAAAATCCCAAATATATTTTGATTTGTTTAACACTTTTTTGGTTACTCCATGATTCCATATGTGTTATGTCATAGCTTTGATGTCTTCACTATTATTCTACAATGTAGAAAACAGTAAAAATAAAGAAGAACCCTGGACTGAGTAGGTGTGTCCAAACTTTTGATTGGTACTGTATGTCTAAGCATATTTCTACAGAAGATTAATCTATTGGGATGCCGTCATGCTTTTTATGTTTCTTTGAAGTCCAACACACCAAACAGGCTGTTTATCCTCCAGACAGCAGAGCACCTCAGACCCTGCTGAAGCTCTGCCTCCCCTCCTGTAACTCAGACCCAGCTGAAGCTCTGCCTCCCCTCCTGTAACTCAGACCCAGCTGAAGCTCTGCCTCCCCTCCTGTAACTCAGACCCAGCTGAAGCTCTGCCTCCCCTCCTGTAACTCAGACCCTGCTGAAGCTCTGCCTCCCCTCCTGTAACTCAGACCCAGCTGAAGCTCTGCCTCCCCTCCTGTAACTCAGACCCAGCAGAAGCTCTGCCTCCCCTCCTGTAACTCAGACCCAGCAGAAGCTCTGCCTCCCCTCCTGTAACTCAGACCCAGCAGAAGCTCCTGTACCTCGTCATTGGTGGCCACCGGTCAATGTTCACAAGTATAGTTCTCTGTGACTGTTTTATCTACTACTAAAAGTGTTAAGATACATTAATAAATTCATCCTCACTCTAGAACCTAAACAGGAGAATATACACACACACACACACACACACACACACACACACACACACACACACACACACACACACACACACACACACGACAAAATATGATCAATAAAAACATACAGAACTAGAAAAAGGACTTCAAGTCAACGTAATACAGTCAGCGTAATACACAGAAGTCAACGTAATACAATTTAATGAACAGATGAGCTCATGAAACAATGTTGTCAATCACAACAACAACAAAAATTATGTTTTGGAGGACTGCTTCAGAAGAATATAAAATGTACTCTTCAAATATAAAAAAAGACGCCCTAAAGTAAAACAGGCAAAGTACACGGGTCATTCAGACGTCGTGGCAACATAAATGTGTCGTCTATTTCGCTACAAAGAAAAAAAGTTGTATAAAACACATTCCCTGTACAGACAATAACTGGGTACTGGATATTGAAAACACGTCTGAAAAGCAAGACTTGGGGTCAATTCCATTTCAATTCAGGAAGTAACCTGAAATTACAAATTTCCTCTGTAGTTCTCTGTGAGAACATTTTGAAATTGGACCCTGCTGAGAAGTGCTTAGAAAAAACATTCTAACTAATATCCATTTTCATATTGGACACAATATTTGACAATCCTTATGGACCAAGGCTGGGCTTCAATGGTGCATGTTTCAACAAAAAGACACATACAGGGCAGAAATAAGTGTACCATCATTTTGACTCTTTTCAGCTGAATTTGTAAACAGTTTTTTGCATTCGTGAAACACACCATTTTATTTTTGCTGCTTTACGACCAAACAAAATGGATTCTGCAACTAACTACCATCAGTTATGACTTCTTCAGCAAACATGAAGTCATTGACCGGGGTATTATGCAGGTGAAACATCTCATAGTTGTCTTGGTTTCCAGAACAGAGCACTACAGTCCCAGTAAATCTTAACTTTCACATCTTACTTGCTGTGTGTCCGAATACCTCAGGCACTGCAGTCAGTCACAGAGCCAGGTCTGGAAGACCAGGGATTTGGGAGGTCAAGGGTTAAAGTTAATTCCTAGTAACCCATCATGGAGGACCCCAGTCATAGGGATATCAGATTGTTGAGTATAGGGGCAAGAGGTGGTGGGAGAATACAGGTTTATGCTTTTCTTTCTGGGGCAAAATGTTTGCCATGGCATCATCTGGATAGGAGCTACATATTTGTGGTGGGTGAGGTCATTGTAAAGCACTTTGAGTGTCTGGAGAAGTGCTATATCAATCCAATCAATTATTATTATTCTTAGGAGATGAGAGGTGTAGCTGGGTGCTGGCTAGCTAGGTGGGGGGGCTCAGAGGGCCTCTACTGGCCGACGGAGGGGTGGTTCGGGGGTTGTAGGTGCTAAGAAACTCGGACCATCTGGGCTACATCGTCTTCTCCTGCCTGGGCGGCCAGCTCTGCCTGTTGCTGAGGAAGAGAAGGCGAGAGAGAGGAAGGATGAAGGTACCAGTCAACCTAAACATGTATCATGTACATTCTATAACATCATGTACAGTGCCTTAGGAAAGTATTCAGACCCCTTGACTTTTTCCCACATTTTGTTACGTTACGTTACAGCCTTATTCTAAAATGGATTAAATAGCAATGAATCTACACACAATACCCCATAATGACATCACAATACCCCATAATGACAAAGTGAAAACAGGCTTTTCGAAATTTTAGCAAATGTATTAAAAATAAAATACAAATACTTATTTATGTAAGTATTCAAGTCTTTGCTATGAGACTCGAAAATTGAACTTGGGTGCATCCTGTTTCCATTAATCATCCTTGAGATGTTTCTACAACTTGATTGAAGTCCACCTGTGGTAAATTCAATTGATTGGACATGATTTGGAAAGGCACACACTTGTCTATACAAGGTCCCACAGTTGACAGTGCATGACAGAGCAAAAACCAAGTCATGAGTTCGAAGGAATTGTCCGTTGAGCTCCGAGACCAGATTGTGTCAAGGCACAGATCTGGGGAAGGGTACCAACAAATATTCTGCAGCATTGAAGGTCCCCAAGAACACAGTGGCCTCCATCGCTCTTAACTGGAAGAAGTTTGGAACCACCAAGACTCTTCCTAGAGCTGGCCGCCCGGCCAAACTGAGCAATCGGGGGAGAATTCCATGCTGTCACAGTTACCAGCCCTTTCAAGCTTAACATCCTTATCATTTATCGCCCTCCAGGTTCCCTTGGAGAGTTCATCAATGAGCTTGACGCCTTGATAAGTTCCTTTCCTGAGGATGGCTCACCTCTCACAGTTCTGGGTGACTTTAACCTCCCCACGTCTACCTTCGACTCATTCCTCTCTGCCTCCTTCTTTCCACTCCTCTCCTCTTTCGACCTCACCCTCTCACCTTCCCCCCCTACTCACAAGGCAGGCAATACGCTTGACCTCATCTTTACTAGATGCTGTTCTTCCACTAATCTCATTGCAACTCCCCTCCAAGTCTCCGACCACTACCTTGTATCCTTTTCCCTCTCGCTCTCATCCAACACTTCTCACTCTGCCCCTACTCGGATGGTATTGCGCCGTCCCAACCTTCGCTCTCTCTCTCCCGCTACGCTCTCCTCTTCCATCCTATCATCTCTTCCCTCTGCTCAAACCTTCTCCAACCTATCTCCTGATTCTGCCTCCTCAACCCTCCTCTCCTCCCTCTCTGCATCCTTTGATTTCCTCTGTCCCCTATCCTCCAGGCCGGCTCGGTCCTCCCCTCCTGCTCCGTGGCTCGACGACTCACTGTGAGCTCACAGAACAGGGCTCCGGGCAGCCGAGCGGAAATGGAGGAAAACTCGCCTCCCTGCGGACCTGGCATCCTTTCACTCCCTCCTCTCAACATTTTCCTCTTCTGTCTCTGCTGCTAAAGCCACTTTCTACCACTCTAAATTCCAAGCATCTGCCTCTAACCCTAGGAAGCTCTTTGCTACCTTCTCCTCCCTCCTGAATCCTCCTCCCCCTCCCCCCCCCTCCTCCCTCTCTGCGGATGACTTCGTCAACCATTTTGAAAAGAAGGTTGACGACATCCGATCCTCGTTTGCTAAGTCAAACGACACCGCTGGTCCTGCTCACACTGCCCTACCCTGTGCTTTGACCTCTTTCTCCCCTCTCTCTCCAGATGAAATCTCGCGTCTTGTGACGGCCGGCCGCCCAACAACCTGCCCACTTGACCCTATCCCCTCCTCTCTTCTCCAGACCATTTCCGGAGACCTTCTCCCCTACCTCACCTCGCTCATCAACTCATCCTTGACCGCTGGCTACGTCCCTTCCGTCTTCAAGAGAGCGAGAGTTGCACCCCTTCTGAAAAAACCTACACTCGATCCCTCCGATGTCAACAACTACAGACCAGTATCCCTTCTTTCCTTTCTCTCCAAAACTCTTGAACGTGCCGTCCTTGGCCAGCTCTCTTGCTATCTCTCTCAGAATGACCTTCTTGATCCTAATCAGTCAGGTTTCAAGACTGGGCATTCAACTGAGACTGCTCTTCTCTGTGTCACGGAGGCTCTCCGCACTGCTAAAGCTAACTCTCTCTCCTCTCATCCTTCTAGACCTATCTGCTGCCTTTGATACCGTGAACCATCAGATCCTCCTCTTCACCCTCTCCGAGCTGGGCATCTCCGGCGCGGCCCACGCTTGGATTGCGTCCTACCTGACAGGTCGCTCCTACCAGGTGGCGTGGCGAGAATCTGTCTCCGCACCACGTGCTCTCACCACTGGTGTCCCCCAGGGCTCTGTTCTAGGCCCACTCCTATTCTCGCTATACACCAAGTCACTTGGCTCTGTCATATCCTCACATGGTCTCTCATATCATTGCTATGCAGATGACACACAATTAATCTTCTCCTTTCCCCCTTCTGACAACCAGGTGGCGAATCGCATCTCTGCATGTCTGGCAGACATATCAGTGTGGATGACGGATCACCACCTCAAGCTGAACCTCGGCAAGACGGAGCTGCTCTTCCTCCCGGGGAAGGACTGCCCGTTCCATGATCTCGCCATCACGGTTGACAACTCCCTTGTGTCCTCCTCCCAGAGTGCTAAGAGCCTCGGCGTGACCCTGGACAACACCCTGTCGTTCTCCACTAACATCAAGGCGGTGACCCGATCCTGTAGGTTCATGCTTTACAACATTCGCAGAGTACGACCCTGCCTCACACAGGAAGCGGCGCAGGTCCTAATCCAGGCACTTGTCATCTCCCGTCTGGATTACTGCAACTCGTTGTTGGCTGGGCTCCCTGCCTGTGCCATTAAACCCCTCCAACTCATCCAGAACGCCGCAGCCCGTCTGGTGTTCAACCTTCCCAAGTTCTCTCACGTCACCCCGCTCCTCCGCTCTCTCCACTGGCTTCCAGTCGAAGCTCGCATCCGCTACAAGACCATGGTGCTTGCCTACGGAGCTGTGAGGGGAACGGCACCTCCGTACCTTCAGGCTCTGATCAGGCCCTACACTCAAACAAGGGCACTGCGTTCATCCACCTCTGGCCTGCTCGCCTCCCTACCTCTGAGGAAGCACAGTTCCCGCTCAGCCCAGTCAAAACTGTTCGCTGCTCTGGCACCACAATGGTGGAACAAGCTCCCTCACGACGCCAGGACAGCGGAGTCAATCACCACCTTCCGAAGACACCTGAAACCCCACCTCTTTAAGGAATACCTAGGATAGGATAAAGTAATCCTTCTAACCCCCCCCCTTAAAAGATTTAGATGCACTATTGTAAAGTGGTTGTTCCACTGGATATTATAAGGTGAATGCACCAATTTGTAAGTCGCTCTGGATAAGAGCGTCTGCTAAATGACCTAAATGTAAATGTAAATGTAGAAGGGCCTTGGTCAGGGAGGTGACCAAGAACCCGATGGTCACTCTGACAAAGGTCCAGAGCTCCAGTTTCCCCCATCTCTGTGGAGATGGGGGAACCTTCCAGAAGGACAACCATCTCTGCAGCACTCCAACAATCAGGCCTTTATGGTAGAGTGGCCAGACGGAAGCCACTCAGTAAAAGGCACATGACAGCCCACTTGGAGTTTGCAAATATGCACCTAAAGACTCTCTGACCATGAGAAACACGATTCTCTGGTCTGATGAAGCCAAGATTGAACTCTTTGGCCTGAGTGCCAAGCGTCACGTCTAGAGGAAACCTGGCACCATCCCTACGGTGAAGCATGGTGGTGGCAGCATCATGCTGTGGGGAGGTTTTTCAGCGGCAGGAACTGGTAGTCGAGTCAGGATCGAGGGAAACATGAACGGAGAAAAGTACAGAGATCATCGATGAAAACCTGCTCCAGAGCACTCAGGAACTCAGACTGGGGCAAAGGTTCACCTTTCAACAGGACAACGACCCTAAGCACACAGCCAAGACAACGCAGGAGTGGCTTTGAGATAAGTCTCTGAATGTCCTTGAGTGGCCCAGCCAGAGTCCGGACTTGAACCTGATCTAACATCTCCAGAGAGACCTGAAAATAGTTGTGTAGCAACTCTCCCCATCCAACCTGACAGAGCTTGAGAGGATCTGCAGAGATTAAATGGGAGAAACTCCCCAAATACAGGTTGCCAAGCTTGTAGCGTCATACCCAAGAAGACTTGAGGCTGTAATCGCTGCCAAAGGTGCTTCAACAAAGTACTGAGTAAAGAGTCGAAATACTTATGTAAATGTTATATTTCATTATTATTATTTATTTTTAATTTGCAAAAATGTATTGTGTGTAGATTGATCAGGGGGAAAAAACAAATTAATCCATTTTAGAATAAGGCTGTAATGTAACAAAACGTGGGTCAAGGGGTCTGAATACTTTCCGAATGCACTGTACATTACAGCATTTCCCATTCTAAAAGCTATTATTATCATCATCATCTATGTGTATTTTTATAAAACCTGAAAAGACTGCCACTAGTAAGGATTCTTTAAATTGTATAATGGCGGTTATAGTGAGGAAGCAGATAGAGATAGCCAGTAGGACCTCAACTCATCCCCTCCTGAATATCTGGTTGTGGTTCCCCCTCACCAGCTCTCTTACCAGGGCCAGGGCCATCTCCTCCCTCTCCTTGGGAGAGAAGAAGCGTCCTCCGTCTCCCCTCTTGCGCTGCATGGCGTGACGGTGACGGGACTCGTGCAGGTATTTCTGCAAAACAGAGACAGACGTTAGTCACTAACAACACTGTTCTTTCAGTCCAGCATCAGAAGAACATAATCATTTACATTTACGTCATTTAGCAGACGCTCTTATCCAGAGCGACTTACAAATTGGTGCATTCACCTTAAGATATCCAGTGGAACAACCACTTTACAATAGTACATCTATATCTTTTTTTTTTTGGGGGGGGGGGGGGGTTAGAAGGATTACTATATCCTATCCCAGGTATTCCTTAAAGAGGTGGGGTTTCAGGTGACAGACCTTCAGAAAAGCGTGAGACCATTCTGACTCATCCTCCTCTCTTTGGGGGGGGGGGGGGGGTCTTTCTCTCAGCCTCCAGCTTGGCGCTGTCATACTCTACTACGTCAGCTGACGCTCACAAAGTATCACAGATAACAACGAGGAACCCTGCCACAAGCTGCCCAGTATCGCGAGCCTACCAGACCAGATAAATTCCTTCTTGCTTCGAGGCAAGCAACACTGAACTGTGCATGAGAGGACTAGTTGTTCTGGACAACTGTCTGATCTCGCTCTCCATAG
The DNA here is from genome assembly GCF_965601325.2 of Salmo salar. NCBI lineage: Eukaryota > Metazoa > Chordata > Actinopteri > Salmoniformes > Salmonidae > Salmo > Salmo salar. The sequence goes on from NC_138305.1 coordinate 107,266,180, forward strand.
CCGGTGAGTAAGACCTGTAAAACAGGTTAACATTCACAAGGCAAAACTAAATAAAAATGTGTTCACAAAATTGAAAAATACATTCAAAATGCCACGGAGCCAGACATTACCAGGACGCATACTTAAGAGCATTCCCTGATCAGCTGGCAAATGTCTTCAGACATTTTCAACCCCTGACCCAGTCTGTAAGACCTACATGTTACAAACAGACCTCCATAGTCCCTGTGCCCAAGAACGCCAAGGTAACCTGTCTAAATGACTATCGCCCCGAAGCACTCAACTGTAGCTATGAAATGCTTTGAAAGGCGGGTCAGGGCTCACATCAACACCATCATCCCAGAAATCCTGGGTCCAATCCAATTCGCATACCGTCCGACCACAGACGATGCAATCTCTATTGCACTTCACACTGCCCTCTCCCACCTGGACAAGAGAAACATCTACTTGAGAAAAGCTGTTCATTGACTATAGCTCAGTGTTCAACAACATAGTGCCCGCCAAGCTCATCACTAAGCTCAGGACCCTGGGAATGAACACCTCCCTCTGCAACTGGATCCTGGACTTCCTGACAGGCTGCCCCACAGGTGGTGAGGGTAGGCAACAACACATCCGCCACGCTGACCCGCAACACGGGGGCCCCTCAGTGGTGTGTGTTTAAGGCTTCACCATCCTTCAGTTGGCTGGTGCCTTGCCAAACTCGGCTAGCCGAACTCAACAAGTATGCTCGCATACTCCCTTAAAAGACCTTCGCTTGAAAAAGCAATAGTACTGTTTTGAGAAGCTGTAGCCAGTATACACTTCCATAAGTCAGAATTGATCTAAAATAACTCAATAAATCTGTCATTCATTTCAACGTTTTTACCAAGGAGAGCTTAGCCTCGCAATTTTACATCTAACTAAGATGTTGAGTGCAGTATTTCTCAATAAAAGAAAATTGTACATGAAAGCAAGTTGTCTCTCATTGAATGACAACAAAAACTTTACTGAAGGATCCCTACCGATCATCGACGAAGGAGCGTAGAATTCGGCTCCGAACTTTGTCTTGCCTCTAGAATTGTTTTGGTGTTCCCCCGCCAAAGTCCAAAACGTACAAAAACGTCACAAAATGTCATAACATATGCATAAACTCTTATGAACAGTTTCGGCTAGGAAGCATGCGGACGCATTTATTGCCCTCCCTGTTCAACCACAACTGCTTGGCCGCGCACGACTCCAACACCATCATTAAGTTTGCTGAAGGCACGACATGGTTGGCCTGATCACCGATGAGACAGCCTATAGGGAGGAGGTCAGTGACTTGGCATTGTGGTGCCAGGACAACCTGTCCTTCAACATGATCAAGACAAAAGGAACTGATCGTGGACTACAGGAAACGGAGGGCCAGGTCGCCCCCATCCACATCGACAGGGCTGTAGTGGAGCGGGTCGAGAGATTCAAGTTCCTCTGTGTCCACATCACTAGTTTTTATTAGTCGTATGTACGGGATACATCGTCCAATGAAATGCTTACTTATAGGTTCCTTCTAGAACAATGCAACAACAATAAGAAATAATTAAAGATAAGAACAGGAACAATAAGTAAATGTCTCAGTAGAATAAACATTTTAGCATCAGTATAATACAGGAAGGCCCAATTTATAGAGCAAAATATTTACACGCGTATTGGGGAAGGGGGGATTGGAGGGGCAAGTGTATAAAGTGAGCAGTATCGTAAGGGTCTGGTAGCAGCAGTTGTGATGTTTGCTAATGTGCAGAGAATCAGAGCAGTTGGTCAGTCCAGTCGTGTTCAGCAGTCTGATGGCTTGTAAATAGAAATTGTCTCTGAGCCTGTTGGTATCAGACCTCATGCTCTGATACCATCTGCCCAACGGTAAGGGAGAGAACAACTCATGGTTGGGGTGTGTGGGGTCTGTGATGGTGCTGCGTGCCTTCCATATGAACCCTTTCGAGAAGATGTCCTGGATGGGTGGAAGCACGGTCCCAGTGATGTATTGGGCCGTCTTTACCAACTGGAGGGCCTTGTGGTAGTGGATGGAAAATTCCTTTACCAGGCCATGATGCAACCAGTCAGGACACTCTCGATGGTGCTGGGATAGTATTTGGAGAGGACCTGGGGCGGCATGTCAAATTTCTTCAGAGTGTGCAAAGCCTCCATCAAGGCAAAGGGTGGCTACTTTGAAGAATCTCAGATATATTTTCATTTGTTTAGCACTTTTTTGGTTACTACATGATTCCATATGTGTTATTTCATAGTACTGATATCTTCTATTATTCTACAATGTAGAAAATAGTCAAAATAAAGAAAAACCCTCTGCATATAGTGGGGTCGCCATTTTAGCATCAGAAACTACAGGATGGGTGAACAGCAGCTCGTTGTGTTTTCAACTTCGGTACGCTAGGAACTGTTTATGAGGAAACATTCCCCGACCGACCGACTCTTACCAGAAGCACTGTTCGAGTCATTCGAAATACGGAGAAGACGTCTGGTTGAATAGCAGAGTCGAGTGTGTTGTCCGTAAGCCACGTCTCAGTAAAAATAAAGACATTCCCTTCCCTTATGTCCCTTTGCGCTTGAAGCCTTGCTCAGAGTTCCAGCGATTGGACATTAGCCATCAGATTAGGAAGACGAGGCCGTGTAGCCCGTCTTTTCAGCCTAGCTTGGAGTCCCACTTTCCTTCCTCTTCTTCGTCATCGGCGTTGCCTTAGGTCATCAGAAGGAATTATTATGATCCACATACACCAACAGTCTCGAAGACGCCACGACAACACCTCTTCCACCTCTTCCCCCTCAGGAGGCTGAAAAGATTTGGCATGGACCCTCAGATCCTCTAAAAATGTCTACAACTGCACCATTGTAAGCATCTTGACTGGCTGCACCACTGCTTAGTAGGGCAACTGCTTGGCATCTGACTGCACGGCGCAACAGAGGGTAGTGCGTACGGCCCAGTACATCATTGGGGCCAAGGTCCCTGCCATCCAGGACCTCTATACCAGGCGGTGTCAGAGGAAGGCCCTAAAAAAATTTGTCAAAGGCTGCAGTCACCCAAGTCATAGACCATTCTCTCTGCTACCGCGATGCAAGAGGTACCGATGCACCGAATATGGAACCAACAGGACCCTGACCTTCTACGCCCAAACCATGAGACTGCTAAATAGTTCATCAATAGCAACCTGGACTATCTGCATTGATAATTTTAGCAATATCTCTTTTGACTCATCACATATGCTGCTGCTACTGTTTATTATATATCCTGTTTCCTCAATGACCTCCTATCCCTGGTACACTGTGTATATTGGCAAGTTATTGTTAAACCAAAGTTAAACCCTTCAATGAGTAGGTGTGTCCAAACTTTTGACTGGTACTGTAGCCAAGTTCTCGTTACTCATTGTGTAATAATTATTTATCTTTTATTTTTTCTCTCCTCATTGTTGGGAAGGGCCTGTAAGTAAGCATTTCACTGTTAGTCTGTTGTTTACGACACATGTGACAAATAACATTTGATTTGAAGCCCTACCCTAACCCAGGTTACTCACCCTCCTCTCCTTGGGGATCTTGCCCTCTGCCTCCAGCTTGGCGCGGGCCTGTCTTCTCTTCAGGATGCGATGGTACTGTTTAGCGTTGACGTACAGAGGTTCCTCCTCTAACATCTCAGCCCCAGGTAGAGGGATACGCTGCATAGCAGGAACCGTACCTCCACTAGGCATCATCTAGCAGGGAGAGACAAACTAGTTAAGGGACAAACACACACATGGCATGTGCCTGACAGAGACAATTCTTTCCAATAAAACACCCCATATCATAGAGATTGTGTAATATCTAATTCACTGCCCAATACCTTACCATGACCATGCCACCGGTGTTCATCATGTTGCCAGAGACCGGCAGGGTGACGGTCACAGTGCCCTGCTGTCCACTGTTAGTGGTGGTGGTGTTGGCGCCCCCTGTCTGTACCATCTGAGCCCCCGACAGGCTGCCTGCTGGGATGGTGATCATTCCTGTGGAGTAAAAGCCTCCTTATCACCATCACCATTACTACAGTCATCAGATTGACATTCCTCTCACGGCATCAGAAGGTACAGTATGTGACGGCATATAACTAACAGCTTTTGAGAATGTACAGAATGTATATATTACTGGAAGTGTGTGTGTGTGTGTGTGTGTGTGTGTGTGTGTGTGTGTAGGCATGCGTGTGGCCATGCATATCAGTGTGTGTGTGTGTGTGTGTGTGTAGGCATGCGTGTGGCCATGCATATCAGTGTGTGTGTGTGTGTGTGTGTGGTGTGTGTGTGTGTGTGTGTGTGTGTGTGTACTGTAAACATACCCTGTTGCAGGACAGTGCCGTCTGCGTTGACTGGCTGGTAGACGATGGTCTGTCCGTCAGCCGTCTGCGCCAGCTGCTGGCCCTGCTGCAACTGGATCTGTTGGCCCTGTAGGAACACAACAGAACACACAGGACTGGGTCACATATGACTACAAGTAAAGTAAGTAGCATGAGCCTTGGCTTGTGCGAACTGGAACGGCTCATAGGAGTAAGAACCCGTGTCCTGTTTCTGTAGCGCGAGACAACTTGATGTACAAGAACAGAGCCTTACCCCCAATTTTTACATCTGCGTGCAGTTTGAAGGGAGTTGTTAACTAGCGCAGTTGCTAACTAGCGTTAGCATAATGACTAAGTCAATGCTAGCAGATAGCGCAATGACTAGAAGTCTATGGGTAACGCTAGTCAGCATCGGCTCACAATACGACCTCGAACTTCCTTCTGGGGAAGTAGATAGTGGGCTTCATTGCCAAAAATCCAGAAGAATCCCTATTAATAACCCTTCAATTGGGAAGGAATTACAGAAAGAGCCCGAGGGCAGGTGAGTCGAAGCCGAGATCGAAGCCGGAATTGGAGGTAAGTAACTGCCTGATCTGTGTTCTTCATAAGTAATGATAGTTGATACATTTGTGAAAATAAAGTAAAAAATAAACTCCAAAAGAATCACAAAATAGCAAAGTTGGGTCTGAGCTCGTAAAAACGGCAGCCATAGAGTACGGGGCCACTCCTGACTCTACATACAGGACCACACAGTACGGGGCCACCCTGACTCTACATACAGGACCACACAGTACGGGGCCACTCCTGACTCTACATACAGGACCACACAGTACGGGGCCACTCCTGACCCTACATACAGGACCACACAGTACGGGGCCACTCCTGACTCTACATACAGGACCACACAGTACGGGGCCACTCCTGACTCTACATACAGGACCACACAGTACGGGGCCACTCCTGACTCTACATACAGGACCACACAGTACGGGGCCACTCCTGACTCTACATACAGGACCACACAGTACGGGGCCACTCCTGACTCTACATACAGGACCACACAGTACGGGGCCACTCCTGACTCTACATACAGGACCACACAGTACGGGGCCACTCCTGACTCTACATACAGGACCACACAGTACGGGGCCACTCCTGACTCTACATACAGGACCACACAGTACGGGGCCACTCCTGACCCTACATACAGGAACACACAGTACGGGGCCACTCCTGACCCTACATACAGGAACACACAGTACGGGGCCACTCCTGACCCTACATACAGGAACACACAGTACGGGGCCACTCCTGACCCTACAGACAGGAACACACAGTACGGGGCCACTCCCGACCCTACATACAGGAACACACAGTACGGGGCCACTCCCGACCCTACATACAGGAACACACAGTACGGGGCCACTCCCGACCCTACATACAGGAACACACAGTACGGGGCCACTCCCGACCCTACATACAGGAACACACAGTACGGGGCCACTCCCGACCCTACATACAGGAACACACAGTACGGGGCCACTCCCGACCCTACATACAGGAACACACAGTACGGGGCCACTCCCGACCCTACATACAGGAACACACAGTACGGGGCCACTCCCGACCCTACATACAGGAACACACAGTACGGGGCCACTCCCGACCCTACATACAGGAACACACAGTACGGGGCCACTCCCGACCCTACATACAGGAACACACAGTACGGGGCCACTCCCGACCCTACATACAGGAACACACAGTACGGGGCCACTCCCGACCCTACATACAGGAACACACAGTACGGGGCCACTCCCGACCCTACATACAGGAACACACAGTACGGGGCCACTCCCGACCCTACATACAGGAACACACAGTACGGGGCCACTCCCGACCCTACATACAGGAACACACAGTACGGGGCCACTCCCGACCCTACATACAGGAACACACAGTACGGGGCCACTCCCGACCCTACATACAGGAACACACAGTACGGGGCCACTCCCGACCCTACATACAGGAACACACAGTACGGGGCCACTCCCGACCCTACATACAGGACCACACAGTACGGGGCCACTCCCGACTCTACATACAGGACCACACAGTACGGGGCCACTCCCGACTCTACATACAGGACCACACAGTACGGGGCCACTCCCGACTCTACATACAGGACCACACAGTACGGGGCCACTCCTGACTCTACATACAGGACCACACAGTACGGGGCAACTCCTGACCCTACATACAGGAACACACAGTACGGGGCCACTACTGACCCTACATACAGGAACACACAGTACGGGGCCACTCCCGACCCTACATACAGGAACACACAGTACGGGGCCACTCCCGACCCTACATACAGGAACACACAGTACGGGGCCACTCCCGACCCCTACAGGAACACACAGTACGGGGCCACTCCTGACCCTACATACAGGAACACACAGTACGGGGCCACTCCCGACCCTACATACAGGAACACACAGTACGGGGCCACTCCCGACTCTACATACAGGAACACACAGTACGGGGCCACTCCCGACTCTACATACAGGAACACACAGTACGGGGCCACTCCTGACTCTACATACAGGACCACACAGTACGGGGCCACTCCTGACTCTACATACAGGACCACACAGTACGGGGCAACTCCTGACCCTACATACAGGAACACACAGTACGGGGCCACTACTGACCCTACATACAGGAACACACAGTACGGGGCCACTCCCGACCCTACATACAGGAACACACAGTACGGGGCCACTCCCGACCCTACATACAGGAACACACAGTACGGGGCCACTCCCGACCCTACATACAGGAACACACAGTACGGGGCCACTCCCGACCCTACATACAGGAACACACAGTACGGGGCCACTCCTGACCCTACATACAGGAACACACAGTACGGGGCCACTCCCGACCCTACATACAGGAACACACAGTACGGGGCCACTCCCGACTCTACATACAGGACCACACAGTACGGGGCCACTCCTGACTCTACATACAGGACCACACAGTACGGGGCCACTCCTGACTCTACATACAGGAACACACAGACCAGAGGTTCCACACTCACTCACAGGTCTTACTCATACCTCAAATGTGCGTAATGAGAGGTTTGTAGTTCATCACGTGGAAGTTTAACTAATTGTGTGTGTGTGCGCATACATGCGCCTGTGATTGTGTGTGTGAGAGAGTGTGTGCATGCGCCTGTGTGTGTGTGGGAGTATGTGTATGTGTGTGTGTGTGTATGTGTACATGCGCCCGTGTGTGTGTGGGAGTATGTGTGTGTGTACATGCGCCTGTGTGTGTGTGTGTGTATGTGTACATGCGCCTGTGCATGTGTGGGAGCGTGTGTGTGTGGGAGCGTGTGTGTGTGGGAGCGTGTGTGTGTGGGAGCGTGTGTGTGTGTGTGCGTACATGCGCCTGTGTGTGTGTGGGAGTGTGTGTGTGTGTGTATGTGCGTACATGCGCCTGTGTGTGTGTGTGTGTGTGTGTGTGTGTGTGTGTGTGTGTGTGTATATACCTGGTTCTGTCCGGCTGTGATGGCTTGTTGTGGCTGTTGGATGATGATCTGTTGTGTTTGACCCTGCTGTCCCCCTAGCTGTAACATCTGGCCGTTCTGCAGCTGGATCTGCTGTCCCCCTAGCTGTAACATCTGGCCGTTCTGCAGCTGGATCTGCTGTCCGCCCTGTAGCTGGATCTGCTGTCCGCCCTGTAGCTGGATCTGACAGTGAGACATGATCAGATGATAGCATGTGTTCATAATATCATTCCAACTCCTGAATCTGGCTCAAAGAAATAGGATTACTAGAATGGGCCAAGTCCCTAAGACCACTGCAATTTGACTGCATCCTCATTGAATGGGTTCTAGTAAATATATTTCAATTTCTCACCTGTTGTACTCCCTGTCCTCCAGACACAGGCACTTGCATGATGGTCTGTCCCTGTCCCCCACCCATAGCCTGCACCATGATGGGTTGCCCTGACGACGTGATCAACTGCCCTCCGCTCACCTGCACCATCAGGGGCTGACCCTGGACCTGTTGGGGGGGGGGGGGGGGGGTAAGTTCATTGTTTCATTTGGTTGTTAATTTGTCAATATAAATCATCCAATGTATAGCTTCATATAAAGTAACCGTTTCATGGCACAGCCAGAGTTGCCATAGAATGCCATGCATGCCATTCAGGTGTATGAATTGACATTTCTGACAAAGCATTCCTGCTTTTAGGAAATAAAATGATAAATACACACACACACACACACACACACACACACACACACACTTGGAATGGAGCCAGCTCTTTGAGTTGACACTACGCGGAAAACAGAGTCAAATACGATGAACAACAAGATGGCCGAATTATTGTTTGAAAATGTTGATACCTCCATTAAAAAGGAGTTACATTGTAGTTCAGAACAGCGATAGGCTAATAGCATGCTAGCGGCGCTCAGAGCACTGAGATGGGTGGGTGGACGAGGGTCATGCAAGTACACTGTGACACTGAGTGACAGTCAGGCCGGCGGTCACACCACTACCTGGAGTGTCTGCACCTGCTGGCCAGAGGCCGTCATTACGGCCGCCTCGTTCTGCAGCTGCACTGCCGTCACTGTGCCCTGAGTCTGCAGACAAGGCAGCATGCAAGCATACGTTGGATCACTTTGAGCAAGGCGAGGAGCAGAATCGCTAACCTCGATCACATCACGAGTAGATATATTTGGGGAAGCAAGGCGATGTTGATATCAGTGATTCTGCATAACACGAGACGCCTCGTCCCAGAGGTCCCAGAGACGTATAACACGAGACGCCTCGTCCCAGAGGTCCCAGAGAGGTATAACAAGAGACGCCTCGTCCCAGAGGTCGCAGAGAGGTATAACAATTGTTTGATAAAATAAGCAGTATAATTGCATTTCCATGTAAAATGTCCCATGAGCAATAACATGTGAAATTCACCAAACTGGGTGTCAAATGAACGCTAAGATTTTTAGATTTTTATTAAGGCATATATTCATTTTTTTAACCATTTTCCATCCTAAAAATGAGGAATAAGCAAAGGCTTTGATTTCTGGTCAAACAGATGAAAAAGGGCCTTAGAAAACATCTAGCATGAAAATATTTAAATATATATAAAATTTTTGGGTGACCCACACAAATTCACATAGAAAATGTGTTTTATAGAGCTGTCATTCTCGTTGAAAGCAAGTCTAAGAAGCGGTAGATCTGTTCTATGTGCTCTATTTCTATGCTTCCCATTCTTAAAAAGTTACGTTTTTTTTGCATCTTTTACTTTCGGTTTTGTAGACCAGCTTCAAACAGCTAAAAATACAATATTTTTGGTTATTGAAAAGATATTTCCTAGCTGTTTAGATAGTACAATGAATCTCTACACTATACATGCTTGTTGTGTCACAAACTGAAATTAGGCAAACTACTAGAATTTCAGCAACCAGGAAATGGCGGTCAATCTTAGAATACATTTTTTTAAAGTTTTAGAAGGCAATCACAGTATAAATAATTGCTTCTAAATGCACTCGAGGTATGTACACTACATGACCAAAAGTATGTGGACACCTGTTCTTCAAACATCTCATTCCAAAATCATGGGCATTAATATGGAGTTGGTCCCCCCTTTGCTGCTATAACAGCCTCCACTCTTCTGGGAAGGCTTTCCATCAGATGTTGGAACATTGCTGCGGGGACTTGCTTCCATTCAGCCACAAGAGCATTAGTGAGGTGTTGTGCAATTGTTGCGCGATTCGGCCCGGCTTGCAGTCGGTGTTCCAATTCATCCTAAAAGTGTTCGATGGAGTTAAGGTCAGGGCTCTGTGCAGGCCAGTGTTAAAATGTCCCTTTACTGGAACTAAGGGGTCTAGCCCAAACCATGAAAAACAGCCCCAGACCATTATTCCTCCTCCACCAAACTTTACAGTTGGCACTATGCATTCGGGCAGGTAACTTTCTCCTGGCATCCGCCAAAGCCAGATTCTTCCGTCGGGCTACCAGATGGTGAAGCGTGATTCATCACTCCAGAGAACGCGTTTCCACTGCTCCAGAGTCCAATGGTGGCGAGCTTTACACCACTCCAGCTGATGCTTGGCATTGCGCCTGGTGATCCTAGGCTTGTGTGCAGCTGCTCGGCCACGGAAACCCACTTCATGAAGCTCCCGACAAACAGTTATTGTGCTGACGTTGCTTCCAGAGACAGTTTGGAACTCGGTAGTGAGTGTTGCAACCAAGGACAGATGATTCTTATGCGTTATGCGCTCGGCGGTCCCATTCTGTGAGCTTATGTGGCCTACCACTTAGCGGCTGAGCCGTTGTTGCTCCTAGACATTTCCACTTCACAATAACAGCACTTACAGTTGACCGATGCCGCTCTAGCAGGGCAGAAACCTGATGAACTGAAGATGGCATCCTATGACAGTGCCACGTTGAAAGTCACTGAGCTGTTCAGTAAGGCCATTCTACTGCCAATGTTTGTATATGGAAATTACATGGCGGTGTGTGCTTGATTTTATACACCTGTCAGCAGCGGGTGTGGCTGAAATAGCCGAATCCACTAACTTGAAGGGGTGTCCAAATACCTTTGTATATATAGTGTACTTGAACCAATTATTTAATAAAACATTTAATTCTAAAATAAATATATAAAAAACAAGATTAAAAAAAAAAAAAAAATTAAATATACAAATAAAATTCTATAAAAAATAATAATAAATCGCACACAGAAGAGGTTCGAAGGAAAATGTTGTTGCTAATGGCAGCCTCCAGTACCCTGGTCAGCCTTCAACTTGAGTAACTCAATGAGAGCGAGCAGCACGGAGCTAGCCTGCAACGTCACTTCCTGGAGTAGAGCTAGCCCGCAACATCACTTCCTGGAGTAGAGCTAGCCTGCAACATCACTTCCTGGAGTAGAGCTAGCCTGCAACATCACTTCCTGGAGTAGAGCTAGCCTGCAACATCACTTCCTGGAGTAGATCAAACAGCGCATGTTATAGACCCCCCTCTGCCCCCAGCTGTGCCCTGGACACCATATAGCCTGCAACATCTGTACCAAAACAATTCGAGCTTCTAAAAATTCACCTTTCCAGAAACAAGTCTCTCACTGTTGCCGCTTGCTATAGACCTCCCTCTGCCCCCAGCTGTGCCCTCGATACCATATGTGAATTGATTGCTCCCCATCTATCTTCTGTGCTCGTGCTACTAGGTGACCTAAACTGGGACATGCTTAACACCCCGGCCATCCTACAATCTAAGCTTGATGCACTCAATCTCACATAAATGATCAATGAACTTACCAGGTACAACCCCAAAGCCGTAAACACGGGCACCCTCATAGATATCATCCTAACTAACTCGCCCTCCAAATACACCTCTGCTGTTTTCAATCAAGATCTCAGCGATCACTGCCTCATTGCCTGCATCCGTAATGGGTCTGGGACCAAACGACCACCCCTCATCACTGTCAAACGCTCCCTAAAACACTTCTGCGAGCAGGCCTTTCTAATCGACCTGGCCGGGGTATCCTGGAATGACATTGACCTCATCCCGTCAGTAGATGATGCCTGGCTATTCTTTAAAAGTGCCTTCCCCACCATCTTAAATAAGCATGCCCCCCTCAAAAAATGTTGAACTATGAATAGATATAGTCCTTGGTTCACTCCAGACCTGTCTGCCCTTGACCAGCACAAAAACATCCTGTGGCGTTCTGCATTAGCATCGAATAGCCCCCGTGATATGCAACTTTTCAGGGAAGTTAGGAACAAATATAGACAGTCAGTTAGAAAAGCTAAGGCTAGATTTTTCAAACAGAAATTTGCATCCTGTAGTACTAACTCAAAAAGGTTCTGGGACACTGTAAAGTCCATTGAGAATAAGAGCACCTCCTCCCAGCTGCCCACTGCTCTGAGGCTAGGAAACACTGTTACCACCGATAAATCCACTATAATTGAGAATTTTGATAAGCATTTCTCTACGGCTGGCCATGCTTTCCACCTGGCTACCCCTACCCTGGTCAACTGCCCGGCACCCTCCACAGCAACCAGCCAAAGCCCCAACCATTTCGCCTTCACCCAAATCCAGATAGCTGATGTTCTGAAAGAGCTGCAAAATCTGGACCCATACAAATCAGCCGGGCTAGTCAATCTGGACCCTCTCTTTCTAAAATTATCTGCCGAAATTATTGCAACCCCTATTACTAGCCTGTTCAACCTACCTTTCATATCGTCTGAGATTCCCAAAGATTGGAAAGCTGCCGCGGTCATCCCCCTCTTCAAAGGGGGTGACACTCTAGACCCAAACTGCTACAGACCTATATCTATACTAAACTGTATTTCTAAGGTCTTCGAAAGCCAAGTTAACAAACAGATTACCGACCATTTCGAATCCCACCATACCTTCTCCACTATGCAATCTGGTTTCAGAGCTGGTCACTGGTGCATCTCAGCCATGCTCAAGGTCCTAAACGACATTATAACCGCCATCGATAAGAGACATTACTGTGCAGCCGTATTCATCAACCTGGGCAAGGCTTTCGACTCTGTTAATCACCACATTCTTATTGGCAGACTCGACAGCCTTGGTTTCTCAAATGATTGCCTCGCCTGGTTTACCAACTACTTCTCTGATAGAGTTCAGTGTGTCAAATCGGAGGGCCTGTTGTCCGGCCCTCTGGCAGTCTCTATGGGGGTGCCACAGGGTTCAATTCTCGGGCCGACTCTCTTCTCTGTATACATCAATGATGTACCTCTCGCTGCTGGTGATTCTCTGATCCACCTCTATGCAGACGACACCATTCTGTATACCTCTGGCTCCGCTTTGGACACTGTGTTAACTAACCTCCAGACGAGCTTCAATGCCATACAACTCTCCTTCCGTGGCCTCCAACTGCTCTTAAACGCAGGTAAAACTAAATGCATGCTATTGAATCGATCACTGCCCGCACCTGCTCACCCGTCCAGCATCACTCCTCTGGACGGCGCTGACTTAGAATACGTGGACAACTACAAATACCTGGGTGTCTGGTTAGACTGTAAACTCTCCTTCCAGACACACATTAAACATCTCCAATCCAAAATTAAATCTAGAATCGGCTTCCTATTTCGCAACAAAGCATCCTTCACTCATGCTGCCAAACATACCTTCGTAAAACTGACCATCCTACCGATCCTCAACTTTGGCAATGTCATTTACAAAATAGCCTCCAACACTCTACTCAGGAAATTGGATGCAGTCTACCACAGTGCCATCCGTTTTGTCACCAAAGCCCCATATACTACCCACCACTGCGACCCGTATGCTCTCGTTGGCTGGCCCTCGCTTCATACTCGTCGCCAAACCCACTGGCTTCAGGTCATCTACAAGTCTCTGCTAGGTAAAGCCCCACCTTATCTCAGCTCACTGGTCACCATAGCAGCACCCACCCGTAGCACGCGCTCCAGCAGGTATATCTCACTGGTCACCCCCAAAGCCAATTCTTCCTTTGGCCGCCTCTCCTTCCAGTTCTCTGCTGACAATGACTGGAACGAACTGCAAAAATCTCTGAAGCTGGAGACTCATATCTCACTCACTAGCTTTAAGCACCAGCTGTCAGAGCAGCTCACAGATCACTGCACATACCTCATCTGTAAATAGCCCATCCAATCTACCTCATCCCCATACTGTAATTCCTTCTCCACCATGGCCTATTCATTGCCTTACCTCTCTTATCCTACCTCATTTGCACATGCTGTATATATATTTTTCTACTGTATTATTGATTGTATGTTTGTTTATTCCATGTGTAACTCTGTGTTGTTGTATGTGTCGAACTGCTTTGCTTTATCTTGGCCAGGTCGCAGTTACAAATGAGAACTTGTTCTCAACTAGCCTACCTGGTTAAATAAAAGGTGAAATAAATAAATACAATTAAAAAAATTAAAAAGACAGTACAGTATGAAGAAAGGCTAAAACTCCTTCTCCAATAGAATTCCCCGATCACACTTGTAGGCGGTGTCATGGAGACGTTGGCTAGCTAAGCACATGTGTAGAAACCCGTCTCGCGCCGAACTGCGTGCCGTCAACACAAAGTCACTCCTTCGATATAAAGCGGTGTTTGATGAAAATGCAAACGTGTCAGTTTGTCACTTTCACAAGGTTGGAGTAATAACATGTTGAACTACTTAAGACATTGGCTCCAATCTAGGTTGTGCATTTAGATTTCGAGAAAATGAACAACTAAGGAAGAATTTTTCACTTCTCTCATTGACTTCTAAAACCCCCAAACCCCAGCCTGGTCTGTTTGATCTGTTTCGCAAGCATTCCTCTGGGTTTAGAAACTCTGTGATGTTATGTCTCCATGAGACACCATCTTAACCAAATTAATTTGGCATTTCATTCACTTCTCTTTTTTTTTTTTGACTGGCACCGTTGGAGCTCGGTGCTTAAGAATTTCAATGTACCCTGCATCTGCGACCCTGTGCATGTGACTAATTAATTACAAGGCAGTTATTATTATTATTAACAAGGCACTGTTCCTAGGCCGTCATTGTAAAATAAGAATTTGTTCTTAACGGACTTGCCTAGTTAAATAAAAGGTCAAATCAATAAAATGTAAATTAATCTAATCTACAGTCATTGTTCTGTTACCAGGTGTTCATCTACTTCACAAACCATGAGATGCAACGTAGACTTTCAATTTTCTCTGGGGATTGCAAAACAATGCTTCTTTTTTTAAATGAATTTTTTTAATAAATGTAGCGTCCATCGATTCTGAATGTTTTAACCTCTCTGTTGTGATGTCGTGTATTCACCATCAGTTGCTGGTTTCAAAGAGCACCAAAAACTACACTACCCATGAGGCTTTTAGCATTTCTGCCACAACAGAAACAGATACTGGGTCTGTTCTAACGCGTCCACCTGCGAATCCGAGGCCATGATTGTGTAGCGAAGCAACAATTAACATATTACATTTCTCCTGACAGTGGAAGAACTGCTCTGGCGCAGTGCATGAAACAGAGGCGCGCTTCACCCTCACCAGAGGCTGCCGAACTATCTATCATCAGAAGTCCGACAAGGCGCTGTGCGTGGTTTCAGATGACACGCTATCCCCGCTCTTCCAAAGAGAAAGGGACATGTTTTTTAGTTCGGTGCGGCGATGGAGCCGGTGTTTGAACTAGCGCTGAGGTAAAAATCAACTGCACATAGTGTTCTACGCTGCTTCTCAGTCTAAATGCCTGTATCGCAACAATCTAGTTTATTTTCCTTTTTATGAGTGTTTGTGTCCACTTGTTCTCATGTCTTTTTTTGTTGTTGTCTCGTCTCCTTCTGTGCTGTGATTGTAAATAGGAAGGTGCACACAAACACACACACACCAAGCCCCTCCCCCTGACATCAGATGAGAGATCACTTCTTGCTCTCTGATGAGCGGTTTCAACTCACTATTTGAATTTGAGGTTTGGTCCAACATAATTATTTTACTGTAACGGGGAGAAGTAAAAAAATAAATAAAAATAGTTTAAAATGTTATGTCTTAACTCTTCAAAATTGCTTGCATGCTGTTCAAACATTTGGGAGACGGACAAAAGAGTGCCTTCATAACAATTCAACTGTTCTACCTTGTTAGCGAGCAAATAGGTCCAAGTCGGAATATAAAAATTAGCTGGCTACTCACTAGCACATGGGCTTATGTTTGAGAGATTGTTTATGAGACCTGTGTTAATTTTCTATAATGCCTGCTACACAAAGTAGGTCATTATTAGTGAATATGCATTATGCATGGTTCTGGTTACATTTGGAACAAAAAAGGGCATTTTCAGAAACCGACTTGAAAGCCAGATCAGTTATTATTGCCAAAAAGCAGGTTAAACTATTACATTATTAGTGGGTGTTATGGTTGTGGAAGGCTTATATTTAGCCTAGGTATACATTTCATCAGCTCCGAATTCATTCGATTATTGCGGACTGTTTGAAATGCAGTGTATTTGACCTTTTAAATTGTACAACAATTTTTTTTTCAAGATCAAGATATATATTGTTAAATCACCCATAAATTAGAAAAAAATCTAGATATGATTTTAAGGCCGAACTGATTGAGAGGTTTGAACATGAATTCATTCAAACCAGCAGCAGCTCATAGTAGATAGTTACCCACCTGTTGTTGTATCTGTCCATTGGATGTCTGCACGACTATCTGCTCCCCAGTCGAGGTGGTGGCGGTGGTGTACTCCATGGTCAGCTAGTCACTTCCTGTTATTGTCACTTCCTGTTAATTACAGAGTTCTGTCAATAAAATGTGAAGCAGGTTGGGATGTCAATACCAAGGTTAGGGTCACAAACGCAATAATAGTCTATGACAGTGCTTTCCCTATATTCATTTAGCAGCGGAGGCCCATTGTTGCCACCGCTGCAATTTTTTTACATTTAGTCATATATGTTTCTGCCAAGACGCGCTTTTAAATGGATAGTTGTTGGCTCAATGACTGGAAGTCTATGGGAACAGGTGGTATGTAATTGCGCTAACGTTAGTGGCAATGAAACACCATTTTCCACCACCATGCTAGCATAGATAGAACAATGAGCCAGAACAATGAGCCAGATATTTCACCGGAAAATAGAAAATGTGCATTCGGTTGCCGTTTCCACTCACTACCAAATATGGGGATGAGGGGAAGTCCAGTGGCCGGCTGTGGGAGAAGATGGAGCGAGGTGGATTTGGGTGAACATTTAGCAAATTTTCTCCTCAATGAAACATTTGATGTCAATGCAGTTTTCGGTTTCCAAAACATGTAACAAAAAAGAGTGGACTACGTTTTGTAGACTTTCACCTTTGCCAAAAGTAAAAAAAAATATACAAAAAAAATGATTTTTTAAAAGGAGTGCAAGGGCGAATTGAGTTACTGCACACGTGCACTTCAGAGTTGGCGTTCCCTGATGTAAATATGCACATAAAATGCTAGAACGTTCCAAAAGGATCTCGCTAGCTCATGCTTGGCTCTGCCCACCTCTTTGCTTGTTCTGCCCACTATGTTTAGTTTGCGCCCATTGGAAACTACAGGCTCTGGTCTATCTTGGGTTACTCCCGGATGTTGTGTATAGACTACCACAGTATGAGTCATAATACCCATAAAACCTAGTGGTCAAACAGGGAAATGGTTCCAATCGTTTTTTTCCCCTTCCACCATTAATTTTTCCCCATAGGAGAGTTTAGAAACACTTAAAATAAGGGCTGTGATTCGTGTAGGCTTACCCTGACGTGACGTTTTGATAACCGTGTAAATCTGTCTAGCACAACTTGACTTTTAATCAATATATTTGCCTGTATTTACCCCCCAAAAAAATTTGGTGCTAAAGTGGCTGTCATAAAGAACTATAAATCCCATGATAATCTGGACGAGACTGCCGAATGGAGGCAAGGTAAAAAAATGAAATCTCTGGATTAACTATATAATGTTAGCTACATGTAGTAATGAATAAATTGGCAAAAAAAAATTAAATGGAGAATTCTGTGAACTGTCTTGTGCAAGTTTTAAATTGACAAAATACCTGTTAGCAAAGGTGTCCGCTAGAGATGACGTGCAAGAGCTGGCTGGGATTTGTAGTTTTGCATGATGTCTACATAGGATTTTTGAATCTGAGAGTAAATAGAGTCAAATATATTGTTAAAAGTCACCTTGTCCGAGAGAGATTTACATGGTTATCAAAACATCACGCCAGGGTAACCCCGTCTGGCATTTCTAATTGCGTTATATATGCTAAATTGCTCTCTCAGAATATCATAATGGACCTGCAACTTTGACTTTTTCCACTTTCGCTCTGTCTTTCTGCAATTTCTCTTTAATTGATTTGTTTCCTCACTCATCCTCTGTTTAGATGTGTCCTTTTTCAACCTTACTGGAGCTATGGCATCAGTGGTTGCCCTTAATTTGTTATTAAAGTTATCAACTAAATCATCACAAGAGGAAGGCAGAATAGGTGATGGTGTATTGTTCATACACAATCAAATCTGTAGCAACTTCAGAGGTAAGATAGTGCTTCTTAATAATGTATTCAGTATTACCCTGTGCTATGGGAAACAAGGTAGTAAAAAAATACAGTGTTGATCAGATAAAGCAACATCAACAATAGAGGACATGTCAATAGAAAGCCCCTTGGTAATAACCAGGTCCAGAGTATGGCTGTAGTTATGGCTGGGCCCAGTAGAAAGCCCCTTGGTAATAACCAGGTCCAGAGTATGGCTGTAGTTATGGCTGGGCCCAGTAGAAAGCCTCTTGGTAATAACCAGGTCCAGAGTATGGCTGTAGTTATGGCTGGGCCCAGTAGAAAGCCTCTTGGTAATAACCAGGTCCAGAGTATGGCTGTAGTTATGGCTGGGCCCAGTAGAAAGCCCCTTGGTAATAACCAGGTCCAGAGTATGGCTGTAGTTATGGCTGGGCCCAGTAGAAAGCCTCTTGGTAATAACCAGGTCCAGAGTATGGCTGTAGTTATGGCTGGGCCCAGTAGAAAGCCTCTTGGTAATAACCAGGTCCAGAGTATGGCTGTAGTTATGGCTGGGCCCAGTAGAAAGCCTCTTGGTAATAACCAGGTCCAGAGTATGGCTGTAGTTATGGCTGGGCCCAGTAGAAAGCCTCTTGGTAATAACCAGGTCCAGAGTATGGCTGTAGTTATGGCTGGGCCCAGTAGAAAGCCTCTTGGTAATAACCAGGTCCAGAGTATGGCTGTAGTTATGGCTGGGCCCAGTAGAAAGCCTCTTGGTAATAACCAGGTCCAGAGTATGGCTGTAGTTATGGCTGGGCCCAGTAGAAAGCCTCTTGGTAATAACCAGGTCCAGAGTATGGCTGTAGTTATGGCTAGGCCCAGTAACATTTTGGATAAAGTCCATAGAGAAAAAAACATAAATTCAAATGGCCTTGGAGTCAGTCTGTCAACATGAATATTAAAATCGCTCAACACAATGACTATATCATAGTTCTCAAGGACAACAGACAATAGTTCAGAGAAACCAGTAAAGAAAGTGGGGCAGTACTTTGTTGGCCTGTACAGGGTTATAGCCAGCACTGGTAGCTGACATTTAAACAGTATAGCATGATGCTCAAAATACCCAAAGTTGCCAAATGAAATGTCCTTACAGCTGAGAGCATTAGTAAAAATAGAGGCTGTCCCCCCACCCGTTTTCCGATAAAGTATGAAAAGTTGTAGTCCAGGGGGAGGCTTCAATAAGAGCGGCACTAGTCGGATGACAGCCATGTTTCAGTGAGAAACATGCAATCAACTTTGCGCTCAGTAAAGAGGTCATTCACAAGATAAGGTTTTTACTTATGATTCCTCGAACATTTAAAAGCGCCACATTCAAATGAGTGTGGGCCACTGCCTCGAGGTAACCAATGGAATAACAATCAAATAATGAACGTTACAACCACATTTTCTGACAGTCTCCAATCTTTTAGAATGGTAGGAAATGACAGTTTGTATAAACTCACTAGAAGGTGGAGTTAGAGGACCCTGAACTAGGTTACTCACAATAACCAAAGTGCCATTTCTACAGGAGTCGATATGATTTCCAAGTCCTCTGTTGCTTATTCTGACAGGGAGAACTGGAGCACTACCAGACCCTGTCCGTCGTCAGTCTCTAAAACAGTTTGCGATGTCGCTGGAAATAATCCTGGAACCCCTACGGTTAGGGTGAATCCCGTCTCTTTTAACTTTAACCTCATTCTCCTAACCTGCAACAAAAGGTAACTTCTGCTAGTCAAAAACCGGCAGACCAGCCATGAGAACAGTCTTGGTTTCCACTAATGTGATACAGCGCTGCTTTATGCCTTGTTCACATTAACCATGGGCACTCAGTTATGTTGCACCGGATGTCATTCATTTCAATTGCAACGCCCCCTCGCAGGTTGAAAGCCCCATTGCGAGACAGACTCTGCATACTTTCCATTTTTACTAACTTTGCTCTGTCATCAGTCTAGCCAGAGTCCAAAGAACAGGAAACGACTAAACCACAGAAGTATATGGAAAATATGTGGTCTTCGGCGATGGTTTTATTGGATAGCTAGCAAATTGTAAACAATTACCCATTCCTATAAGTGAGTACTATTTTAAATGTTAAATAATACACATTGGTTGCCAATTATATTACATGACTGTTGCCTTGCTTCTAAGGGTGCGTTCGTAAATTCACTCTGGCTATCTACTCTGATTTCTGAGCACTCTCGTGTGTGCCAGAGCGCAGAATAACTAATGAATTTACAAACACACCCTAAGTGTATTGTGATGGTAACATTAATGACACTTATCTCTGCAAGCTAGCTTGACTTGCAATGAAGTTATTTTATTTAACTAGGCAAGTCAGTTAATAAGAACGAATTCTTATTTACAATGACGGCCTACCCCGGCCAAAACCTAACGACGCTGGGAAAATTGTGCGCAGCCCTACAGACTCCCAATCACAGCCGGTCATGATATAGCCTGGAATCGAACCAGGGTCTGTAGTGACACCACGAGCACTGAGATACAGTGCCTTAGACCGCTGCGCCACTCGGGAGCCCTTGGAAAAATAAATTAGAGAAAGAAGTTGAGGAAAAAGTAACTAAACATGTTTTATTATCAACTGAAACCGTCAGTCTTTGTTTGATACTGTTGCTAGCAAAACGTTTCGCTAGGTACTGTACACAGCTAACGTTAGTTAGCTTGAGAAAAGGCCAAAATATGATCTTAGTTAGCTAACTGGATAGTTTACTAGCAAGCAAGTAAACAACTGAAACTGTCTTGAATGAAAAGGTTATATTTTGCAATCTCCCAAAACCAATGCGATCTCTGAGGAGAGACTGTCCATCTTGCATTAAACACTACAATTGTCTGTAGTGAGGCACTACTCAGTTTACATGTTGATGTACCAACTGCTAAACATCGGGATTAGCATTTAGTCCACTGGTGGTGGAAAATTGTGTTTCATAAGGAAAGTATGCATATTTTGTCACATTAAATAAAAGTTTAGGAAATAGAAGCTTATGCAGCCTGAATTGAGAATGTTTTAGATACGAATGTATTGCCGGCTGCATACAATGTGTTCAGACAGCAAAATTAAACGACTCAATATCGCCATCTGCCGACCACTGGCTGCAGAATGGCCTGCATACAACACATGCAGCAAATGCAGAATGGCCTGCATACAACACATGCAGCAAATCAATACAAAAGCTAGCTACATTTGTTGAAGGGCGTATTGCTGCGCCGAGTTTTGTCTTTGTTCTAGCTAGTTAACAATTACTGTAGCTTACAAAACCTTCAGTCTTTGTTTGATACTGTTGCTAGTAAAACGTTTCGCTAGGTACTGTACACAACTAACGTTAGTTAGCTTGTTAAAAGGCGAACATGTGATCTTAGTTAGCTAACTGGATAGTTTACTAGCTAGCAAGTAAACAACTACGGTAGTCTGTAGAAAGTCTCACATACAGAGAGGAGGCATGTCGGAAATACATGCATGTTCGCTTATATCATTAGCTTGCTTTACAAAAACGACACCATTATTTATTGGCTTCATTCAAAAACCCAACATTGCATTTATCGTGCAACTCTATCTCGGTCGCGCCAGTAGACTGACTAGCAATTAATTAGTTTTACTAACATCATAGTGGAAAATCATTAAGACTTCGTAATTTAAAACATTCGATTCCTGTATTTTTGTAGAGTTAGTAATTTGGTTGGTCAATGACAAACCAATCCGTGTCGACAACTAGCATAGCCTTCAATCGGACTTGTCTTACCGTGTCTCCGCTGTCCGGTGTCCCTCTGATTGGCTCCAGTACAGGCTTCTGAAGCCCAATCACCAAAGTGAGCGGACAAAATGGCGCAAATGAAACAACAGCGAATGTCGAAGTGATGCATGTGATCTTTTAGACAAAAATGGCCGATCTACCACCCGGTATTTATTTTAGTACGTACTCTCTATTAACAAGCGTTACCACTGAATCAATTTGTAAAAATAAAAAAATATATCAATGCATTTAGGAAATGTATGGTTTGTTGTCTGGTATTTTTTGGAACAAGTAGATACTATTTTTATACCCCACTCCAGTAGGTGGCAGTGTGTGGAGATGTAGGCTGTGTTTGGGACTGGTGACGAGAATGTTTGCGGAAGTGCCACATTGTTTCCACGAGATAAGCAGGCATAGACAGATATTTATAAGCAAATTATATCTGGTCCAGCAGGAGAATCTTACTTAGTTGAATAAAAGTGTTTAATTTTGTCTATCCATGTTAGCTAGACACCTGGTTGTTGTTGAACACGTTGTGATATGTTAATTAAATGGATTTAAGTTAGCGGAAATGAGTATGCATCTTGATAGCTATGGCGTTCGGCTCTGTATACAAGCCAAGGTTACTTTCCATTGCATTGGGTTTATTTCTGTTAGGTTACCTTTTTAGCTAGATCTGACTGAATAGAAGACCAGGGGGGAAACAAATCAGCCAGATTTAGAGTTTTGTTCAAGTAGTGTCTGGTAACCAGCGGTGAGCCTTCAGGTCTATCTGATAGCCTCCAGGCTTGGCACACTGTCACTGACCCACAGTGTCTACAAGAAGCTATCGACATGCAAGCAGCGATGCCTGGATGGAACCGAGGCAGACACACAGGGCCTCGGCCCACAAAGACAGTGGGAGGGAGGAGGTTGGAAGAAGATATGGGTGACAAGGTCCAGGCTGGGCTCAGTTGAGAAACATCTATCCTAAAACTGAACCATAGGCATAGCCTGGTTCCACATCTGTTTAAGCGGTCTTTCTGACAACCACCATGAGACATTTGGTAACGCAAACTGATCTGGGACCACCAGGCTATTGAAGGGTGCCTATCCTAATGTACGATACCTGTTACTGTAGCGGAATGACATGTTGATGTGCTGGTTAAAAGCACTGCCACAATGGTAGCTTACATGGTACACTAGCCACTTTCACCCTGTCAGTGATCGGTCCACACTGCATCTAAGATAAATATATGATATTATCAAGTCATCACTCCACACTCTAGGCCTAATGCCGACTGTCACCTTCCCTGTTTTCAGTGAAGAGAGGAGACAGGACGGTGAAGTACCATAGAGTCAGGAGACAGCTGACTGAGTCTAAAGCTCCAGTGAGGAGGCTGAACTGGGACGCCATGTAGAAGATCAGGTGAAGAAGCTCCAGTGAGGAGGCTGAGCTGGGACGCCATGGAACAGATCAGGTGAAGAAGCTCCAGAGAGGAGGCTGAGCGGGCCCTGGGACGGGGAGCCCGGAGGAGGCTGGCTGGGCGCCAGGACAGATCAGGTGAAGAAGCTCCAGAGAGGAGGCTGAGCTGGGACACCATGTAGAAGATCAGGTGAAGAAGCTCCGAGAGGAGGCTGAGCTGGGACGCCATGGAACAGATCAGGTGAAGAAGCTCCAGAGAGGAGGCTGAGCTGGGACGCCATGGAGACAGATCAGGTGAAGAAGCTCCAGAGAGGAGGCTGAGCTGGGACGCCATGGAACAGATCAGGTGAAGAAGGGTGAAATATTACTAAATATTCAGAAAGAAATGTAATGTGTATGACATGTTTGATGGTCTGTCAGGTAGAAGAGGGAGTCATGTTAGCTTTATTTCTTACATTTCTATCTGCAACTTTGTGAATGTTTTGCCTCAACGACCAACCACACCAATGTCTCAATGACTGCACCCCAGGTATCTGAAGCAGGAGCTACCAGAGGAATGGACCGTTGGCCATCTGGCTGAGGGCTTCTCCTTCCATCGTGACATCTTCCTCAGAGTCCTCCGGAGCAAGTTCATCCCCACCCCAGAGAGGAAAGCTAAACAGGACTCCAGCGTGTGGGCCAGGCTGAGACAGCAGGTCCTACCTAGAGGTGGGACAGGGGAAGCAGCAGCGGGACCTACCTGGGGGTGGAGGAACAGGGGGACAGGGTAGGCAGCAGGCCCTACCTGGAGGTGGGACAGGGTAGGCAGCAGGCCCTACCTGGAGGTGGGACAGGGGAGGCAGGAGTGGGACCTACCTGGAGGTGGGACAGGGGAGGCAGCAGTGGGACCTACCTGGGGGTGGAGGGACAGGGTAGGCAGCAGGCCCTACCTGGTGGTGGAGGAACGGGGACAGGGAAGGCAGCAGGTCTTACAGGGGGACGGGGTAGGCAGCAGGCCCTACCTGGGGGTGGAGGGACCAGGTAGGTAGCAGGCCCTACCTGGGGGTGGAGGAACAGAGGGACTGGGTAGGCAACAGGTCCTACCTGGGGTTGGAGGAACTGGGTAGGCAGCAAGTCCTACCTGGGGGTGGAGGTGGGACAGGGTAGTCAGCAGCTGCCTGGCTCTGGCCACAGCAGCAGTAGCACACTAGCCATGCCATCCAAAGGAAGTGGCACCGGTGCCTTGGTCCTCCTGACCAGCCAAAGTCTGATACCCAGGGAGGGGAGGATTGCCCTAGATCCATGACTATTGGAAACAGCCCTGCTCCTCTGGCCTCACTACCCACCCGCTCTCAACCTTACCCACCCTGCACAGCAGACGCACCTCAGGACAAGATAACTCTAGAGAGGAGTGGGAGGAGGAAGAGGAGAAAGATCCAGAGGACAATGTGTCGGAGAAGGTTGAGGAGAAAGACGAGCAGATGGAGAGATGGAACAGTGTTATCAGAGGAAGAAGTGGAGGAACTAATGCGGTCTACAAAGCTCTGGCCTGTGGTACAGAATGGAAAATAGTTATTTTCTTCTGAGGGAAACTTCCTGTGCCGACTCTGAAGTTGAGATGTTTATATGTTCAAATGTATTTATATAGCCCTTCTTACATCAGCTGATATCTCAAAGTGCTGTACAGAAACCCAGCCTAAAACCCCAAACAGTGCAGAAGCACGGTGGCTAGGAAAAACTCCCTAGAAAGACCAAAGCCTAGGAAGAAACCTAGATAGGAACCAGGCTATGAGGGGTGGCCAGTCCTCTTCTGGCTGTGCCGGGTGGAGATTATAACAGCACATGGCCTGTTGATGATTTCTCTGTAATGCAGTAATATACAACCTTTATTTAAAGATGAGACTGATAATGCCACATTATTTACCAATTATCTGATGGTTTGATTTTACATTCTTGTATCATCACGTTGTTTTTCTGAACGTTAACAAAATAAAATCTACTCTTAAGCAATATATATGAGCAGAAAACTTCTAGGAACAAGTTGATTTATTAGCCAATAACCCAAAGCAAAAATCACCTCAAATATATTTAACTACACAGCAGATACAAAAGATGCAATGATTCCAGAACGGCCTCACATTGTATTATTACTTTATACAGCCATTTAAAAAATGTAAGAAGTGTCACCTTTCAAATCTCAATACATAAAACCTTCATGAGTTAAATATGAATGAATCATTCAGAACGAGTGTCTTCCCAGTGTTTTAGCAGCTACATTACGGCTTGGCTCTGCCAATTGAGATTTAGCTAATTTCAACCCTGTGCAAATGTGGGTATAGTAATGTACAAACCAAATACAGGTTGGATGAAACATTGCATATGTCTGTTTCACAATGGACAAATAAAGCTGTATTGCATGATCAGGGAGTAAAATTGAATTGGGTTATGTTGTTTCCATTGCATTATGGGTAGGAGAGAAGTCTGCGGACTGTTCCACAAAACAACAGGGTAGTTGGTATTGCAGGTCACCATGTAATGTTTTATTGGTTTGAATTCAAGGAATCGTTATTAACATTGCTCTTACTGTAGTTAGCTAATCTAGGGGCGTCATTGACAACGTGTGGAAAGGATACACAGACAGATCTGATACCTAGAAACTATTCTAAACAGGCAGTACATACACTTACCACTCGTTGGGAAGGCACAGACTAGACAGACCCCCCACACACACTGGACAGGCCCTACCCCCACCCCCTCCTAGACAGACTCTACCCCCATACTAGACAGACCCCCCCCTCCTAGACAGACCCCCCCCCCCCCCCCCCCCCACAGGACAGACCCTCCTAGACAGACTCTACCCCCATACTAGACAGACCCCCCCCCCCTCCTAGACAGACCCCCCCCCCCCCCCCCCAGGACAGACCCTCCTAGACAGACCCTACCCCCATACTAGACTGACGACCCCCCACCCACCCATACTAGACAGACCCTACCCCCCTACTAGACAGACCCTACTAGACAGACCCTACCCCCCTACTAGACAGACCCTACCCCCCAACTAGACAGACCCTACCCCCCATACTAGACAGACCCTACCCCCCATACTAGACAGACCCTACCCCCCATACTAGACAGACCCTACCCCCCATACTAGACAGACCCTACCCCCCATACTAGACAGACCCTACCCCCCATACTAGACAGACCCTACCCCCCTACTAGACAGACCCTACCCCCCTTTAGACAGACCCTACCCCCCTACTAGACAGACCCTACCCCCCATACTAGACAGACCCTACCCCCCATACTAGACAGACCCTACCCCCCATACTAGACAGACCCTACCCCCCTACTAGACAGACCCTACCCCCCTACTAGACAGACCCTACCCCCCATACTAGACAGACCCTACCCCCATATTTGACACTTTACAAGCATTTGTGTATGTGACCAAAAAAATGTGATTTGATTTGTATAATCATCCACACAATAAGTTACATTACTGCACTCAGAATCAATCAGATCATTCTAAATAAATAAAAGTCCACCATGTAAAGGGACGTATAAGACACCAGAAGAGAGAGGAAGAGGAAAGGCTTGCACAACAAATGTTTTAAAACAGCAAACTATTGAGAGGGAGAGATCATGTGACTCCACAGTATTTAAAGTAGCCTAGTTCAAATGGGAAGCTATCAGCGTCTTGTTTTTCAACATTCAAGAACTTAATTTAGCTTCTACTGTACATGTATTATTCTAAAAATAATTGTTTCTGACTATAGTATTAGGAACAAATAGAAACCGCCTGGCAGGTGTATATTGCCAGTTAGAATGACTAGTCTCCCAAGGCCATCGTTCCAAATGGGCTTCCAGGGCTAGAATGACCCTAGTCTAGGTGAAACTTAAGTCAATGACATTTTTCAGGTAATGTGGTGACCACAATAAAATTTGTGATTCAGTAGTATTAGCGCATCATATTCAGATACAAGCTTCCAGTACATACAGAGGTCTGTTGTACACACTGAAAACGGGCACGCCAGTGTCAACTGCTGGACATCCATACAACATTGTTAGCTTATAAAACTATTTCTTCTAACAAAATGGCTTCGTCAAAGATGTCCAGATATCTTATTAACAGTTACTATATTTCTAAAATGTGCCCTTAGCGCCGGTGTTTACATCGATTGATTCCTATAGTCCTTCCTTCACATTTGGCTCTACTTTCACTAGTGTAGGATTAGCTCAATATATTAAACATCATTTGTGTAGAGAAATGAGGACGCATGAGGCCAATAGCTATTTGTATACTACTGCTTTAGGGATTCACACCTGCATACAATGTTTACATAGACTTATTCTATTTTTCCAATATAGCCAAATCATAACTTCAGATATATATTTAAAAAAAAAACACATTTTCACACCATTGACATCAATGCATGATTTAGGAGGTGAATGTTTGAGTTAAGTCCAAATTTCTCATGTTAGGATTCATCCCTTTAATTTAGGAGGAGGAGGTTGATTCCTGCTATGAAAGCTAAGCAATGAAAGCTTAGCAATGTTATTGCTATCTAACTTTAAATGCTTCTAAATATTTCCACTTGCATCTTATCATTCAAGCAAAATAGTTAAAAATAGTTAAGAATAGGGTGGCTTGGTAGAATAACTTTACCAAGCCACAGTAGCCAACTTCAACCTATTTACCATAGTCCCAACCCCGAATCACATCAATGAAAAATGAAAGATCTTTATGTAAGTGCAGGGGAGGGGGGAAAAGGACATGTCTTAAATAGAAACGTATACATAATATTTCCCAAGATCCCCTGTCCCAAGCAATGGGATGTATAACCCGTAATGTCATGGTGCTGTTTACGTTCACTAGTTTGAAGAGTCTAGCTACAGTAGATATTAAGAGAAGCTCCCGATGACCATAAAACAGATTCTAAAACAGCAGTTCTATGATTCCAGATTCACCAGCAGTCCAGAACCATCACATCATTCCATCCCAACAGAAAAGGAACTTGGAGAATACATTATTATTATTATTTTTTTTAAATCAACCACAACAACACGGCTGGACCTCTGCTCTCCTACTGAATTATGTCTCACTCAGATCACAAAGCCTCATTGGATACCTCACTGATGAGAGCTGCACTAGAACAACTCTCCGCCAGGCGCCGGAAGGTCAGGGGTTAGAGGTCAAGGGTCATGGGTCATGGTGGAGGGAGGGAAGGAGGAAGTAGCAGGAGGCGAAGGAGAGAGCAGCAGTGAGCCTCTGGTTGTACAGATAGAAGAAACATGTTCTTTGATGTAGAGCAGTGAGCCTCAGGACAGACAGGAGACTAGATTCCTCTTGTAGCTGCAGGAGTCTCTGGGTTGTAAAGGACAGACAGGAGACAAGTAGGTCCTCTTGGGAGCTGCATGTTCAATCTGTTACTCCAGAAGATCCTACAGAAGCACAGAGAACAAAAACATTTCTATGAAAGTGGACTTTTCACAGAAAGGACTAGAGAAAACACAAGCAATGGAGACAGCCATTACCCTACCTAAATATTGACCTATATTGTATCTGTTTAATACGTGCTAAGGCTGCACAAATAACCAAATAAAAAGGATGTGTAAGTGTTTCTATGGTAACATTACCTCGTCTGAATCATCGTGGAAGTCGGCAACGTTGCTGGTCTGAGTGTGGTTGCTGTCTAGGGGCTCGTCTAGTCCCTGGGCCTCAGCATGCTGCTGTAGGACAGAGTAGCTGTGTACCAGGAACCTGGGGGAGCCAATCCAAACAGATACACTGAGCCCCTTAAACCCCTTTCACACAATTGTTGTGCCAGAAACTAATGGTGCATGAGTAACTGGCTTAGTATAGCTTGGCTCGGCTCGGATCATTAGAAGCTCTCTACAGCTCTCTCCTAAACTACTGATCAGCCTCTTTGCTCTCTGCACTTCTTTGTGGATGTACAGTGCCTTCGGAAAGTATTCAGACCCCTTGACTTTTTACAGCCTTATTCTAAAATGTATTAAATCTGTTTTTCCCCCTCATCAATCTACACACAATATCCCATAATGACAATGCAAAAAACAGCTCTACTGTCCTGATCTAAAACCACATAATGAATCATAAAAACAGCTCTACTGTCCTGATCTAAAACCACATAATGAATCATAAAAACAGCTCTACTGTCCTGATCTAAAACCACATAATGAATCATTAAAAACAGCTCTACTGTCCTGATCTAAAACCACATAATGAATCATAAAAACAGCTCTACTGTCCTGATCTAAAACCACATAATGAATCATTAAAAACAGCTCTACTGTCCTGATCTAAAACCACATAATGAATCATTAAAAACAGCTCTACTGTCCTGATCTAAAACCACATAATGAATCATTAAAAACAGCTCTACTGACCTGATCTAAAACCACATAATGAATCATTAAAAACAGCTCTACTGTCCTGATCTAAAACCACATAATGAATCATTAAAAACAGCTCTACTGTCCTGATCTAAAACATAATGAATCATTAAAAACAGCTCTACTGTCCTGATCTAAAACCACATAATGAATCATTAAAACAGCTCTACTGTCCTGATCTAAAACCACATAATGAATCATTAAAAACAGCTCTACTGTCCTGATCTAAAACCACATAATGAATCATAAAAACAGCTCTACTGTCCTGATCTAAAACCACATAATGAATCATTAAAAACAGCTCTACTGACCTGATCT
This sequence comes from Salmo salar, assembly GCF_965601325.2. NCBI lineage: Eukaryota > Metazoa > Chordata > Actinopteri > Salmoniformes > Salmonidae > Salmo > Salmo salar. The sequence continues at coordinate 107,296,384 of NC_138305.1, forward strand.
AAAACCACATAATGAATCATTAAAAACAGCTCTACTGTCCTGATCTAAAATATAATGAATCATTAAAAACAGCTCTACTGTCCTGATCTAAAACCACATAATGAATCATTAAAAACAGCTCTACTGTCCTGATCTAAAACATAATGAATCATTAAAAACAGCTCTACTGTCCTGATCTAAAACCACATAATGAATCATTAAAAACAGCTCTACTGTCCTGATCTAAAACCACATAATGAATCATAAAAACAGCTCTACTGTCCTGATCTAAAACCACATAATGAATCATTAAAAACAGCTCTACTGTCCTGATCTAAAACCACATAATGAATCATTAAAAACAGCTCTACTGCCTGATCTAAAACCACATAATGAATCATTAAAACAGCTCTACTGTCCTGATCTAAAAATAATGAATCATTAAAAACAGCTCTACTGTTCCTGAATCTAAAACCACATAATGAATCATTAAAAACAGCTCTACTGTCCTGATCTAAAACCACATAATGAATCATTAAAAACAGCTCTACTGTCCTGATCTAAAACCACATAATGAATCATTAAAAACAGCTCTACTGTCCTGATCTAAAACCACATAATGAATCATTAAAAACAGCTCTACTGACCTGATCTAAAACCACATAATGAATCATTAAAAACAGCTCTACTGTCCTGATCTAAAACTATAATGAATCATTAAAAACAGCTCTACTGTCCTGATCTAAAACCACATAATGAATCATTAAAAACAGCTCTACTGTCCTGATCTAAAACATAATGAATCATTAAAAACAGCTCTACTGTCCTGATCTAAAACCACATAATGAATCATTAAAAACAGCTCTACTGTCCTGATCTAAAACCACATAATGAATCATAAAAACAGCTCTACTGTCCTGATCTAAAACCACATAATGAATCATTAAAAACAGCTCTACTGTCCTGATCTAAAACCACATAATGAATCATTAAAAACAGCTCTACTGACCTGATCTAAAACCACATAATGAATCATTAAAAACAGCTCTACTGACCTGATCTAAAACCACATAATGAATCATTAAAAACAGCTCTACTGTCCTGATCTAAAACCACATAATGAATCATTAAAAACAGCTCTACTGTCCTGATCTAAAACCACATAATGAATCATTAAAAACAGCTCTACTGTCCTGATCTAAAACATAATGAATCATTAAAAACAGCTCTACTGTCCTGATCTAAAACATAATGAATCATTAAAAACAGCTCTACTGTCCTGATCTAAAACATAATGAATCATAAAAAACAGCTCTACTGTCCTGATCTAAAACATAAATGAATCATAAAAACAGCTCTACTGACCTGCCACCGCAGACATACTTCTTGACGATGAGGACCCCAGCTACAATTGCGAGCAGCACAATGATTAAAACAGTCACTACGATGGGTGCATGGCCGTCCATCTGTAGGAGCGGAGAGATACAGAGAGAGATACAGAGATACAGAGAGAGATACAGAGATACAGAGAGAGATACAGAGATACAGAGAGAGAGAGAGAGAGAGAGAGAGAGAGAGAGAGAGAGAGAGAGAGAGAGAGAGAGAGAGAGAGAGAGAGAGTAGAGTAAGACTTACAGAAATAAGAAAGTAATGTTAGCATTACTACTGACAGTGGTGGAGCATCACCTCCATAGTCATGTTGCAGTGGTCAGTCATTGCATAACAGGACCAATGAGATCCAGTGGTAGTCTGGGGAGTTTTGGCTCCACCCCCAGCAGGCTAAACTGGTTGAAATAACGTCATTATGACCCAATTCAACTGGATGTAAATGACAGCTTTTCTGCTAGGGGTGGAGTCAAAATGCACTAGACTACCACTGGATTATGGTCCATCGTAGACCAGGACCAATGAGATCCACTAACATATATTTCTACTAACCAGTAGTTCCTGAGTTCCCAGCAGATCACTGACACACCTCTTACTGAGGTTGATCTCTTTCCTCTCCGGCTGTGTTCCTCCCTCACACTTATCCCCAGGGATCTTCCTATAGCTGTGGACCAAGAGGACATGCTTAGTGGTCAGTCACGGTCACAAACAGAGTATCTTCATGAAGGCGGTTCGGTGATCCACACTTGTGTGATGAGTAGCTTTGTCTGAGACTTAGATGGCTTGTGTTAGCATCCCCAAGCTAATTCCTAGGCTTTCACTCAGTGGGCTAACACGGTCTCGAGACCCAGGTTGGAACACAGGGCCTTACCCTCTGGTCTGCAGCAGCTCCTCCTTGCCTTGCAGACAGAACTCCAGAATGTGGCCCTTCAGGTCCGGCTGCTCCACACACTCAGAGCTGTTCTCTTTACGAAAGTACCCAAAGTCACTAAAGGGGGGGGCAGCGTGGAGTAGGTTAAAACAGGGACAGACCGGGTGAGACCGGGACAGAGACAGAGACAAATAGGATGGGAGAGACAGAGCGGGAGGGAGGGAGGGATAGACTGGGACAGAGACAGAGACAAACAGGGACAGAGACAAACAGGATGGGAGAGACAGGGAGGGAGGGAGGGATAGACCGGGATGGACAGGGACAGAGACAGAGACAAACAGGGACAGAGACAAACAGGATGGGAGAGACAGAGCGGGAGGGAGGGAGGGATAGACCGGGACGGACAGGGACAGAGACAGACAGGGACAGAGACAAACAGGATGGGAGAGACAGGGAGGGAGGGATAGACCGGGACGGACAGGGACAGAGACAGGGACAGACAGGATGGGAGAGACAGGGAGGGAGGGATAGACCGGGACAGAGACAGAGACAGGGACAGACAACATAGTGAATTATTTGTATGTTTCTGATGTGCTGACCTGAACAAAATAAATTAAGCTAATCTATACTAATATGGTTTTATCTATTGTAATCTAGTTGAATCTAGTTTAGTTTAATGTATTCTAATCGCCCTTACAATACACAACTGCAATATGCTCATGGATTTACAGTTTACAAACAACAGTTGAAGTAATTGAACCACTGACCACATGAAGTCATCCAGGGTGCAGGAGCAGGGGGTGGGTTGCTTGTTGACCTCATAGTCCCGTCCATTCCAGCAGACAGAGGCCTTCCTTAGACGCAGTAACTTCTCCTTATAACCCAGCATACAGCCGTCGTTAGGGTCGCTGATGTCATCAGAGTGTGCCAGCCACTGCACGTAGTCCTGGTCCTCACCTGAGAAACAGACATGAGGCTTTAGCTCAGCAGGCTAACACAGTTCTTTGAGGTGTAAGAGAACCAGGTTTGAACCCCAGTCAGTCCCATCTATATTACATCAGTTTCCTTTAGACTGGTTATGCGGCTGCGTAAACAGGCCAATACAGTGCAGCTCAGGTTGGCTAAGTAGTGTGAAGTGTTTAATTGTATCTCCTGGTACTCACAGGTTCTAGTGAGCAGCTCTCTGAAGTCGACGGTGACAGATACCCAGTACTGACTGAGCAGAGAGTCTCTGTAGCCCCAGACACTGACGTTCATAGACCTCGCCCCCGGCTCTGACGCTAGCCCTGCGAAGTGGATGGGATCGCTAGTGAACTGGTGAACGTGCCAGCACTGGCCCTCGTCTGTGGAAAACCTGACAGGAAAGAACACATACCGTACGTCAGAACATTTGCCATGAGGTGTGTTAAATCGTAACGTGGTTTTCTATGGAAGCCCTAGCAGATGTTTCAGTTCTTTAGGTTTTTTGAGGCCTCTGCATTCTAGCCTGGATACCAGTATTGTCTTACAGCAGAATAGCCTGAGACTGGGATCCAGGCTACCTGCATCGCCTTGCCCTCTGAAATGACTCCCTGGCCTATTCCCTATATATTACACTACTTTTAAAAACACAGAGCCCTTCTTTTTCCTATATAGTACACTACTTAGAACAGAGCCCTTCTTATGGACACACAGACGTACTTGATGTCTTTGATGAGCTGTGCAGAGTGCTCCACGGCCACCAGCAGTCCACCAGAGTCCAGGATGGCATAGTGGTGAGGTCCCTCCAGGGCCTGCAGCCAGGTGTAACCCCCATCATCTGACACGAATACGTCAGGCTTCATCACAGAGATGGCATCGCCCACACTCCCTGTGGGTTAGGGGGTCAGAGGTCAATTCAAATAGACAGCAAGGTGTAGGTCGTCTATGCCCATGAGGCATTTACAAGTTATATTCTTCAAGAATCAATGGCTATACAGTATATCATATTTTTAAGTTCATTTTTTATTTATTTATTGATGAACCAATCCCAGACTGACCCTTTAAATAACATTATATGGTAAACCTTCAGTACCATTTGACCTGGCAGGAAAAACTCCCAACCATACCCATGACACATCCATAGCACATTCATAGCACACAACATGGCATATAGTGGTGTGATATAGATTACATTTTGCATGTCAACATTTTGCATGTCAGGTGTGGCCCATCAATGTAAAGACACAGGTGTGTGTGTGTGTGTGTGTGTGTGTGTGTGTGTGTGTGTGTGTGTGTGTGTGTGTGTGTGTGTGTGTGTGTGTATTGCAGCACTCAAGCATCATCTTGTCTATGTAACGTAGCCTCAACACTTTCCAGACCAGAGGAGAACTCCGTCCATTTAGGTGTGTTCCTTTCATCTCAGAGACAAACAGAACTTCAGTAGCTGACTTTTATGCACAACGGAATTTCAGCAACACTTTCACTTCCTGCGAAATCAATCTCATCCCGAGTGTCCCCACCAATGGCTACTTCCTGTGGCTGATAGTGACCGGAGCGAGAGGGGCGACTTCTTCTTCTCTCAACCTGGCCGTGTCCGACGTCCTCTTCTACCAGTCACCCATTTTCTTCATTGTCAGCATTCCACATCAAAACAACTGCAGTCTCACGTCTTGCAGCATTTGGTATGGGTCTCTTGTTCACTGGTTAACCCCTGTTCCAGTGCTGCATCTGTGTGGAGCACAAACCCCTGACACACAGGGTGGGCTGTTGTTGTGTTGCCTGGCTGATTGTTCTGGGGGACAGTTTGTTCGGTGTGCTTCCGATTGGAATGCCTACATACAACTATGCTTACTTGGTTCTGTACTGCCTCCTGACGTCTGTGATGTTCTGCTGCCTCAGTTCTCAGGGTTCTGAAACAGCCTGGGCCAAGGGAAGGGGACAGGGAGGGGACAAATAACGTGAAGATGAGGACGTTCAAGATCATTTCGATTATCCTGATGAATATTTTGGTGAATTACCTCCCTGTGATTTTAAAATGATGTCTTTGTCCATCGTCCTCAATAATGTTGAAGCGCAGTACTTCTCACATTCCATTGGTTTGTCCATTAATGTAATCACCGGGTTTGTGCAGCCCCTGCTCTGCCTCGACAGGGCAGAGCAGATCTCTACAAAGACTCAGCCCTGCCACTTCCACGCTGCCAGATCGTAGCCTCTGCTCAGTCAGTCTGTGGTTCAAGCCATTTGTTCCTGCATAGATATTGTTATCCTGTTGTGCCAGTTTTTCCCCTAGCCTGACGCTGCTTTTCTCTCCGCTACAGTTCCGTCCGCTCTGACTCAGGTCCCTGTCTCCAGTCCCTTGTCTCGTCAGTCCTGCTTCCCTGCCCTGGACCCCCGCTCTACTGCTTCCTTGGATTCCGCTCCGGACCTGCTTACTCTGTCCCTACTTCCCTTGCCCCAGCCTCAGTTCCTGGTTCCCTGCTTGCCGCCCGAGCTTCCCCTGGCCTGCACCCCATCTATCCCCCGCTTTTCAACAAATACCTTAGTTACCTTATCCCTGTCTCCTAGTCTGAATCTGCACCTGGGTTCACCTGCGCCGCCCACCTAACAATTGTAATGGATAATGACATACATACATACATACATACATACATACATACATACATACATACATACATACATACATACATACATACATACATACATACATACATACATACATACATACATACATACATACATACATACATACATACATACATACATACATACATACATACATACATACATACATACATACATACATACATACATACATACATACATACATACATACATACATACATACATACATACATACATACATACATACATACATACATACATACATACATACATACATACATACATACATACATACATACATACATACATACATACATACATACATACATACATACATACATACATACATACATACATACATACATACATACATACATACATACATACATACATACATACATACATACATACATACATACATACATACATACATACATACATACATACATACATACATACATACATACATACATACATACATACATACATACATACATACATACATACATACATACATACATACATACATACATACATACATACATACATACATACATACATACATACATACATACATACATACATACATACATACATACATACATACATACATACATACATACATACATACATACATACATACATACATACATACATACATACATACATACATACATACATACATACATACATACATACATACATACATACATACATACATACATACATACATACATACATACATACATACATACATACATACATACATACATACATACATACATACATACATACATACATACATACATACATACATACATACATACATACATACATACATACATACATACATACATACATACATACATACATACAATTGTAATGGATATATTTTTACAGTGAGGTTTACATCTGATTTCTGCAACTTTTCAAAGTAGAAATTACTATACGTACCGCCATTTAATAAATCATGTAATTTAATGACTTAAGGTTAAAATGTGAGGTCAAAGCCATATTATTCTAACACTTGTCTTCTGCTACTAGCACGGATTTAGCTGATAGTCATTGCAAGTAAAGCGTTTCTCAATAAAGCAACTGTGGTTATCTACCTTAGTTGAATTTTCACTAAGTCGCTCTGGGTAAGAGCGTCTGCTGGGCCTCCCGAGTGGCGCAGTGGTCTAAGGTACTGCATCACTGTGCCACTAGAGATTCTGGGTGGGGATGTCCTTGTCCCAACGCGCACTAGTGACTCCTGTGGTGGGCCGGGCGCAGTACACGGTGTTTCCTCCGACACATTGGTGCGGCTGGCTTCCGGGTTATGGGCATTGTCAAGAAGCAGTGCAGTTGGGTTGTGTTTCGGAGGACGCATGGCTCTCGACCGTCGCCTCTCCCAAGTCCGTGTGGGAGTTGCAGCGACGAGACAAGACTAACTACCAATTGGATACCACAACCTGGGTAAAATAAAGAGCATCTGCTGAATGACCAAAACACGTTGGGTATTATCACAGAGATTGTGTCGCCAACACTCCCTGAGGGCGGGAGTCAGAGGGTAGGGGATAGTGGTCAGGAGCGGGCCGAGTCAAGCCTGGGACTCGGAGTGTTAGCGCTTGATCAGACTTTTCTTCTTAGTCAAATTGACACAGTCATGAACAGGTGAATGAATAAGGAGATGTGTGCGATTTACCGTGAGCCATGATGAGTCCTACAGCGTTTGGTTCACTGAGAGGCAGCATGGGGACGTTCAGCTTCATAGCCGTGCTGTAAGCTGCGTGGATGTGGAGACTGCACTTGTCAGGGTCTTTGGCTGTGGAGTCACACTTGGTGTTGGCAGGTTTCTGCAGGGGCACCCATTCCCCTCCCTGGTCAAAGGACACCACGGACTGCACCGAGCCATCTGGACAACAATACAACAACAGACATTTACTCCCCCCCAACGTATTTATTTGGACAGTGAAGCTATTTGTATTTTTTTAAATGAATTATTTGTCTCTATACTCCAGCATTTTGGATTTTCGATCAAATATTTCATGAGGCGACAGTACAGAAATGAAAGCACTTTGTATCTTTTATGCATGTTGTCCCTCCATTTGAATAAGTATTTGGACAAATTCACTTATAGTATATTAAAGTAAGAACAAGGATCACCCCCCCCCCCCACCAAAAAAAAATAATGCTATCCTCCGCCATTATTGGTAATACTGAGAGGTTAGCATGTCTTGGGGGTATATTCTGTACCCCTGTAACTTTCTCACTCATCATTATTCCCAATTATTTTTGCTAAAATCATGGTAGAATCCACTTTAAAATGTAGAAGTGTTCAGAAACATATTTTATTCTTATTTACAATAAAAGTGACTCCAAAATGACACAATACATTATTTACCATTCATTTCTATTGGGCGCACATTGTATGCTAGGAAAATGAGACCAAATACTAAAAACTTTTGACTACATCATAATACACACAAGTGAATTTGTCCATATAATTATAACATCTTCAAATGGGGGGACTAGATACATAAAGTGCTTTCATTTCTAAACAGTAAAACAAATATGCATGAAAATACCCTAAAATAAAAAGGTGACATTCTGTACTGTCGCCTCATATGAAACAAATCCCAAATACTGGCGTAAAGAGACAAAGTTGTTGCTTCACTGTCCATATAAATACATTTTTATTAATTTCACCTTTATTTAACCAGGTTGGCCAGTTGAGAACAAGTTCTCATTTACAACTGTGACCTGGCCAAGATAAAGCAAAGCAGTGCGACCAAAACAACACAGAGTTGCACATAAACCAAACGTACAGTCAATAACACAAAAGAAAATAAAGATTTTTCTATTTATGTACAGTGTGTGCAAATGTAGAAGAGTAGGGAGGTAGGCAATAAATAGGCCCTAGAGGTGAAAATAATTACAATTTAGCATTAATACTGGAGTGATAGATGTGCAGATGATGATGTGCAAATGATGATGTGCAAATAGAGATACTGGGATGCAAAAGAGCAAGAGGATAAATAATAATATGGGGATGAGGTAGTTGGGTGTGCTATTTACAGATTGGCTGTGTACAGGTACAGTGATCGGTAAGCTGCTCAGACAGCTGATACCTAAAGTTAGATGGAGTGTATATATAAATCCAGTGTATATGGGTCTACTGGATCTTTCTGAGCTGCTGTAGACATGCAGCTGATCTCACACTGAACAGCTAAGGAAAGTCATACTGGGCCTCATAACTGGCATATAATACACCGTAATCGGAGGACACAGGAGTCTGAGTGCTCTAAGTGTTGGGGCACTTAAAGCAGGTGTGTGTGTGTGTCTATGCGTGCATTTAGGTGTGTGTGTGTGTGTGTGTGTGTGTGTGTGTGTGTGTGTGTGTGTGTGTGTGTGTAGACCTACCCTCTGCCAGTATACTGGTGATGAAGACCCCTCGTAGAGAGGTAACGTTGGTGAAGTCAGTGTCTCCCCCTGTGGTGGTGTAGAGGTGACGCTCCAGAGACTTAGAGTACACTGTACCCCTGTCGTCTGACACATAGATGCTGCCATAGCCTGTGTCTGGGGACATATAGGAGAGAGACAGTTCTATTACTGTATTAAGTGAAGGAGAGGAAGAGAGGAGGTGATGAGGAAAGGAAAAGAGGAACAGAGGATGAGATGATGGGAGGAGTAGAAGAGGAAGGGAGATTTACTCTCTAAAACGGATGGATTATGGGGATTTTTTTAAATTAGGTTACTTAGATGGGTAGATGTAAGGATGTTAAAACAGTCCCTCTGTCATAGAGAACATATATGGTGCCAACACCAGTGTCTAGACACATACAGAACCAAGTCATGATCCATTTAGAAAGTTAAAGAGTGCTGTGTTAAGATGGGGAAGAAGTGAATGCAGGCTACAGCATGGATCATGAGGTGCATTTACAAACTTAAAGAGAGCTGTATTAAGAGGAGAAAGGGAAAGAAATGAAGAAGAGGAGAGGAAGACTGGAATAGAAGAGTAGAGGAAAGGATGAAGAGAGAACATTGGTCCTATTGGGGTCATATCCAACATGGTTAACTAGAGTGACAGGAAGAGGAGAGAACATTGGTCCTATTGGGGTCATATCCAACATGGTTAACTAGAGTGACAGGAAGAGGAGAGAACATTGGTCCTATTGGGGTCATATCCAACATGGTTAACTAGAGTGACAGGAAGAGGAGAGAACATTGGTCCTATTGGGGTCATATCCAACATGGTTAACTAGAGTGACAGGAAGAGGAGAGAACATTGGTCCTATTGGGGTCATATCCAACATGGTTAACTAGAGTGACAGGAAGAGGAGAGAACATTGGTCCTATTGGGGTCATATCCAACATGGTTAACTAGAGTGACAGGAAGAGGAGAGAACATTGGTCCTATTGGGGTCATATCCAACATGGTTAACTAGAGTGACAGGAAGAGGAGAGAACATTGGTTATTTATTGAGACACTGTGTGGAAATACTTTAAGATAAAAAGAAAGAACACAGTATAGGCTATTGACTCACCTCCTGGTTCGTCCACGTGCATGAACACCATGTCCTCATTGGCTGCCAGGATGGAATAGAACTCCTCGTGGCCAACCGGAGGCAGCTGAGCCATGTTCCACTCCTCCCCCTGGTTAGTCGACACATGGATCACCCTCAGAGTACCCTGGAGGAGGGCCGGAGAAAAACAGAGAGAGAAACAGAGAGAGAGAAACAGAGAGAGAGAAACAGAGAGAGTGAGAAGGGCCTTAGGCTTAGAGAACAAGCTTACATTCAAAGCAGGAACACAAACATTATGCAAACAAGTAGACCACACACACACACTTCCTCATACTTACAGTTCCAGTCATAACAGAGGCAAACAGAAACTTTCCCCCTAGGCCGAAAGAGAAGATCTTAGTGGCAACAGTCTTGATGGTCTTCCCATAGTCCGTAGTCCTCCTCAAGTCCAGCATCCCCCTGTCATCTGAGAGGGAGAGACAGATGATATCTAACTTTAAGAATAGATAAGGAGAACAAGTTATTTATCTTGGAATCCAGAACCACATTAACTATTTATGACAGTCTGTCACAAGAGACTCCTACTACTACTACGACTAGAGAGACTCCTACTACTACTACTACGACTAGAGAGACTCCTACTACTACTACTACGACTAGAGAGACTCCTACTACTACTACTACGACTAGAGAGACTCCTACTACGACTAGAGAGACTCCTACTACGACTAGAGAGACTCCTACTACGACTAGAGAGACTCCTACTACTCCTACGACTAGAGAGACTCCTACTACTCCTACGACTAGAGAGACTCCTACTACTCCTACGACTAGAGACTCCTACTACTCCTACGACTAGAGAGACTCCTACTACTCCTACGACTAGAGACTCCTACTACTCCTACGACTAGAGAGACTCCTACTACTCCTACGACTAGAGAGACTCCTACTACTCCTACGACTAGAGAGACTCCTACTACTCCTACGACTAGAGAGACTCCTACTACTCCTACGACTAGAGAGACTCCTACTACTCCTACGACTAGAGAGACTCCTACTACTCCTACGACTAGAGAGACTCCTACTACTCCTACGACTAGAGAGACTCCTACTACTCCTACGACTAGAGAGACTCCTACGACTAGAGAGACTCCTACGACTAGAGAGACTCCTACGACTAGAGAGACTCCTACGACTAGAGAGACTCCTACGACTAGAGAGACTCCTACGACTAGAGAGACTCCTACGACTAGAGAGACTCCTACGACTAGAGAGACTCCTACTACTCCTACGACTAGAGAGACTCCTACTACTCCTACGACTAGAGAGACTCCTACGACTAGAGAGACTCCTACGACTAGAGAGACTCCTACGACTAGAGAGACTCCTACGACTAGAGAGACTCCTACGACTAGAGAGACTCCTACGACTAGAGACCCGACGACTCCTACGACTAGAGAGACTCCTACGACTAGAGAGACTCCTACGACTAGAGAGACTCCTACGACTAGAGAGGACTCCCTACGACTAGAGAGACTCCTACGACTAGAGAGACTCCTACGACTAGAGAGACTCCTACGACTAGAGAGACTCCTACGACTAGACTGACGACTCCTACGAGACTCCTACGACTAGAGAGACTCCTACGACTAGAGAGACTCCTACGACTAGAGAGACTCCTACGACTAGAGAGACTCCTACGACTAGAGAGACTCCTACGACTAGAGAGACTCCTACGACTAGAGAGACTCCTCCTACTACTACGACTAGAGAGACTCCTCCTACTACTACGACTAGAGAGACTCCTACGACTAGAGACTCCTACTACTACGACTAGAGACTCCTACTACTACGACTAGAGACTCCTACGACTACGACTAGAGACTCCTACGACTACGACTGAGAGACTCCTACGACTACGACTAGAGAGACTCCTACTACTACGACTAGAGAGACTCCTACGACTACGACTAGAGAGACTCCTACGACTAGAGAGACTCCTACTACTACGACTAGAGAGACTCCTACGACTAGAGAGACTCCTACGACTACGACTAGAGACTCCTACGACTACGACTAGAGACTCCTACGACTACGACTAGAGACTCCTACGACTACGACTAGAGACTCCTACTACTACGACTAGAGAGACTACTACGACTAGAGAGACTCCTACGACTAGAGAGACTCCTACGACTAGAGAGACTCCTACGACTAGAGAGACGACTACGACTAGAGACTCCTACGACTACGACTAGAGACTCCTACGACTAGAGACTCCTACTACTACGACTAGAGACTCCTACTACTACGACTAGAGACTCCTACGACTAGAGACTCCTACTACTACGACTAGAGACTCCTACTACTACGACTAGAGAGACTACTACGACTAGAGAGACTACTACGACTAGAGAGACTACTACGACTAGAGAGACTACTACGACTAGAGAGACTACTACTACGACTAGAGAGACTACTACTACTAGAGAGACTACTACTACTACTACTACTACTACTACTACTACTACTACTACTACAACTACAACAGAGACATTCTAGAGTTTATTAGCTATTGAACGGGGTGTCTGTCACTTACTGCAGGATCCATTGAGGCTGGTGGTGAAGAATATGTTACTGTCCATCCCCCTGGAAACAGAGAAGATGACAAGCTGTCACCACACATTACTAGCCTTTGTAAACATTTATTTTAAGAAATGGAACTAGGCAAGTCAGTTAAGAACAAATTCTTATTTACAATGACAGCCTACCGGGGAACAGTGGGTTAACAACCTTGTTCAGAATGACAGATTTTATTTTACCTTGTCCACTTAGGGATTCGATCCAGCAACCTTTCGGTTACTTGCCCAACGCTCTAACCATTAGGCTACCTGCCGCTGTACCCAAACAAGTTTAGTTCCTAGTACAGCACCAAGATCACCGTTTTCAATGTATACTGGACTGATATAGTTTGGGACACACTGGTACAGCTGGAGATATGATGGAAGTTGAGACAGGCTGAAGAGACAAACAGCTGATCCTGCCGTCCTAATGGGACCTCGGTGACTTGCTTTATCGTCTTGGTTACAGTTTAAATCACACATTCCCTCCCACATTACATACTGTACAGCCATGCCCTTCTCAAATATCTACTTTGCTGTGTTTGTCTTCAAAAAGTATTGTCATGCCATAGTTAAGTTTGACCTATATTCCTGTGTTTCTACCCAGGTTGTGTCTTTAGGGACTGGGAGAAGAGGCTGGGTGGTGTGATGTCGCTGTGTGTGTGTGTGTGTGTGTGTGTGTGTGTGTACTGTACACTACTTGTGATGCTCTGGGTGTCGCAGCTCTAGAAAGTGAACCAGCGAGGGTAAACAAACACTCAACAGCTACTACTGACGCCCTTTCATCACAATGCAGGCAGAACCAGGAAATACCTCTACACAAAAATAGAGCTTCTGCAGGGTAGGGCTTGGCCCAGAGAACACATAGTCAAACACTAACTAACATAACTGGAATTCCAGTTTACTGCCTGCTTTTACAGTGTGTTTTACAGTGCTTATGGTGCCCTGATAACAGTCGGGGCAATATTGATGTTTATTTAGTATGTTTATTCAACATACTACATCTAAAAAACTAAATCAGCTAGCTTATTGGTCTATTCATAGAGATCCTATTAAATTACTAGAGGGACTAAACCCTCAAAGTTCCATAACTGGGTGAAAATGGCAGCCATCTTGGTCAGGTAGAAATCCAAAACCAGTCTAATTGGATTGAATGGCAGTAGAGGCATTGGTGATGCAATTCCTGCTTTTACTGATGCAGGACAATAAAAGTAAGGCAAGTGATGTAACACAAATTGTGTAATGGAATTATAGTCAACCTAGGATTTTGTCATAATTACAAATACAGTTTATACATGTTTTAAAAAACACATTTTCTATATAAATAGCCTCTAAAAAAATATATGTTAACACACCATAAATGTCTCAGATTTGGTTTTCTTGGAAAGCTGCAAGTGCTATTATATGATACAATATCAGTACTTGTTGCATTTACAACGTTATACAAAATAATACATATATTTGTGTCACAGTGAAATGTGTTATTTTACAGGGTCAGCCATAGTACGGCACCCCTGAAGCAAATTACGGTTAAGTGTCTTGCACATGGGCACACTGACAGATTTTTCACCTTGTTGACTTGGGTTTTCAAACCAGCGACCTTTTAGTTACTGGCCCAATGCTCTAACCGCTAGGCTACCTGCCAGTCTAAATCCTATCATAAACTGATTCGAGCCAGTGTATGGCTGTGGATTGACTGCATTGTTAGAATGGAATGTTGGCAGTTAATTAGAAAAATGTATGGAATCATTCCTCTAAAACACATACAGCGCATTTATGGAATCATTCCTCTAGCTAACATACATACAGTGCAGATACATTCTTCACATTCATTGTTTTAAACAATATCTTAGCACAGCACTAGCAAAACGTGGTCGACCATCTCCCTGACCAATATGTCTGACCTTTGAACCATCATAAGAAGGTTCATCACCATTCTAGTATTCAAATTCTATGGGTTTATTCAATATACGACATCTACAACTAATCAGCTAGCTACCTGAGGGAGCAGAGGTCAAGCTGATATAATTCCAGCAAATCAACCACAGGGACTGAGCTGCAGTTAAGAGAGGGAATGAACATACAGTTCAGTCTACATAACAACAGTGGTCATTATAGGAACTGAAAACAGACCATGAGCAATGGGATAACTGGCTGCTAATAGATCCTAACTTTTACAAACTCTTACCCTGTGGGCAACCATGTAAGGATGGGTTCTTCTGCTACTGTACTATACATCTTTGCCCAAAGTTGATGTCTCTTTGCCCAAAGTTGATGTCTCTTTGCTATATATCTTTATCCAAAGTTGATGTCTCTTTGCTATATATCTTTACCCAAAGTTGATGTCTCTTACCATTTGAACAGACACACCATGTCGTGGATCTTCCTCCAGTTCTCTCCAAAGTCCTCTGACAGCCAGAGCTCGTTCTGTAAAGGGTTTAAAAGGGTATTAAAAATACATAAATTGGGCCTCCCGAGTGGCGCCAGCGGTCTAAGGCAATGCATCGCAGTGCTTGAGGCGTCACTACAGACCCGGGTTTGATCCCAGGGTGTCACAACCGGCCGTGATCGGGAGGCCCAGTGTCATCCGAGTTGGGGGATGGTTTGGCCCGGGGAGCTTTACTTGGCTCATTGCGCTCTTGTGGCGAGCCAGGCGCCTGCAGTATGACTTCGGTCGTCAGTTGAACAGTGTTTCTTCCGACACATTGGTGCGGCTGGCTTCCGGGTTAAGCAGGCGGGTGTTAAGGAGCGTGGTTTGGCGGGTCATGTTTCGGAGGACGCTTAACTCGACCTTTGCCTCCCGAGACCATTGGGGAGTTGCAGCAATGATAAGATAAAAAAAAAGGGCTAAAATAATAAAAATAAAAAATAAACTTTTGTTGCCATATTCACAACAAAATATATGGCCCCAATAATGTTCTCTCTAGTTTTGTTTTGATTCCCACAGCTTTACGCGCCAACTGACACATGTAGCCCTTTACACTCGTACCCGTATCCGGGTTGAAAATGTCAGATTTGGGCACTGATAAGCGCCTTCATTGGAATGCAGCGCCTGTACAGTAACATGACATCAGAGCCCTGGCTCTGTGCTTCACCCAGCTGTATGGGTTTAGACTGACAGACGTTCTGAACTGGAAACCACAACAAGTTACCCTCCATCCCTTCAGATAATTTAGCTACTTTTGCTAAAATTATTGTTGTCTGACTGGGGGGGGGGGGGGGGGGGGAATGCTGTAAATTAAGAGGACTTATATGTTATTTTGAAAGATGAGACGGTTTATAATAAAATACCGCTTTGATATCATACAAGCAAGCCAGACAACCGTGAGTCCATATATGCACTTCACATTTCCATATCATAAGAAACTCATGTCATATACACAGTGTCAACGTTTATGATCACCATGTTTGATGTACAGTTACAAGATGACCTGTCGTCATAGCCTGGGGTTGTTCTGAACAGAATGTGCCTGTGTTTATTGTGAAGAACATTTGCATTCAGGTGCGTTTTTCCACTGCATGACCTCTTTTCTATGTGCATCAACATTATGGTCCATTTCTTCTGAATTACCCTGTGAAAGCCTAACACTGTAAGATCATATTTTATAACTTAATCAAATCATGTTGGCAATAGATCAGACTTTCATATCATGACAACCTGACCCAAATTGCGATTTATAAAAAGGGACCATTTTTGGATTGCGTAAACAACAACAGTAATTGTGTGATGGCTGGGAAGCAGGGTTGTGTTCCAAACAAAACATCTACAAGTGTGCTTGCTCTAGTTCCTCAACGGCACAGCAAGTAGAGCTCCAAAAAGTACCTAATAGTTGAAGATTTGAATATGCTTTGGCACTGTGCACACTTTGGAGAGGTGTTAGCCATCTCACTTTTTTTGTCTTATGTTGCACCTTCTATAGAAACGTTTGTGGTCACACGCACATCCTTATGTTGCACCTACCCCACATTATCCAGACATCCTTATGTTGCACCTACCCCACATTATCCAGACATCCTTATGTTGCACCTACCCCACATTATCCAGACATCCTTATGTTGCACCTACCCCACATTATCCAGACATTCGTATCATGCTAATGAACGTATTCAGACCATTTTCAGATTTCTTTATCACGATGAAGGGAAAAAAAAGGACACTGCTCTTGATAGTATCACTGATATTTAATAAGCTTACGTGTAAGCATATAACCCCGGGCCACGTGTAAGCGTATAACCCCGGGCCACGTGTAAGCGTATAACCCCGGGCCACGTGTAAGCGTATAACCCCGGGCCACGTGTAAGCGTATAACCCCGGGCCACGTGTAAGCGTATAACCCCGGGCCACGTGTAAGCGTATAACCCCGGGCCACGTGTAAGCATAAGCTTATTAAATATCAGTGATACTATCAAGAGCAGTGTGCGGTTTCCCTTCTCCTTCATCTTGTTCTACTGTTGCCAGGCACCTGCAAAAAAGATTTCAAAAGGCACTCGCACATCTGAGCATTTTTTTAAATTTCTTTATCAACAAATGCAGTAAAAAGTACAGTAAATGTAAAATGTCCCCCCAAAAAATAAAGTGTAATGTTTGTATTCAATCTTGTGTCAGGTGAACTGTTGTGTCCTCACCTTTGGTCTAATCATTTTCCCATGATCTCCAAACTGTTCCCATTCAATTCATTTTCCCATGATCTCCAAACTGTTCCCATTCAATTGCTACCATGCTCATGTATACGTTTCTCATATTTCTTCTGTAAGAAACATTTCAATTTAGCTCTAAATAAAGTGATTTAGACAGAGAGGCTCTAAACAGCTTCTATCAACCCTGAGAGGTACATGATGAGGCTGACTAGACAACTGGTGTTGTAAAAGTACTGATAGGTTATGTGTGTCGATGGGTCTGGGTGTTAAGAGAATAATAATTTGTAGTACTCCTCACCCTCCACACGCCCCCCCCCTGACCCCCCCCCAGACTCACAGTGTTGCTGATAACCAGGAGTACGTTGGCATCTCTGGGGTTGTATGTGATCTGCATCAAAGGGTTGAAGGGAAGGTCCTGGTGTTCAAAGCTGTTCCCAAAGTCTTTGGAGATAAAGATACGAGATCCCAGGCTGCCAGACACATCACCTGTCAGGATCACCTGGGAGGAGCAGGACAGGCAAACCAAATGATGATATGTCCCATTGAACTCATAGAACGATTCTGAACATTGAACAGTGGTCTACAACATCACACGTCTTTTGATACATTAGGGAGATATAACATACTATAAGCCTTGATACGGGACAGTAAAGGTTCATACATGCATAGAAAACTAACAAGGTTATACCTGCAGTCTTTCAGTAAAGTGTTGCCATTAATTTCAGAAATTTGTCTTCTAGAACATGCCATTAACACGTAAGATAGTTCACAGGTTCTAAAAACACATCTTACCTTCCCAGAGTTCTCTGGTCCGATGGCGATGCCGAACTCTGTTCTGATGAAAGTGTTGTTGATGAGGTTTGTGACATCCTGGAACGACTTCCCATAGTTCTCACTGAGGAAGCAAACTTAATATTCAACAACTCAAATAATATCTGGCTATATTTTATCACAGAAAATCTTTGACACAACTGGTGATGAATCAGTCTGCTCTTACCTTCGATAGAGTTTGGACTGGGCGAATCTCAACATGAAGAATGGAACCTGGAATGTTGTCAAAGCCAGGATGACCTGTAGAGAACAAGTCTAGCTTTAGGACTGGCATAGAGCGCGCCCGTAAGGTCTGGCATAAAACCCCAGTAAGGTCTGGCATAGAACCCCTTGTAAGGTCCGGTATAGAACCCCTTGTAAGGTCCGGTATAGAACCCCTTGTAAGGTCCGGTATAGAACCCCTTGTACGGTCCGGTATAGAACCCCTTGTACGGTCCGGTATAGAACCCCTTGTACGGTCCGGTATAGAACCCCTTGTACGGTCCGGTATAGAACCCCTTGTACGGTCCGGTATAGAACACCAGTACGGTCCGGTATAGAACACCAGTACGGTCCGGTATAGAACACCAGTAAGGTCCGGTATAGAACACCAGTAAGGTCCGGTATAGAACCCCAGTACGGTCCGGTATAGAACCCCAGTACGGTCCGGTATAGAACCCCAGTACGGTCCGGTATAGAACACCAGTAAGGTCCGGTATAGAACACCAGTAAGGTCCGGTATAGAACACCAGTAAGGTCCGGTATAGAACACCAGTAAGGTCCGGTATAGAACACCAGTAAGGTCCGGTATAGAACACCAGTAAGGTCTGGTATAGAACACCAGTAAGGTCTACTACAGAACACCAGTAAGGTCTACTACAGAACACCAGTAAGGTCTACTATAGAACACCAGTAAGGTCTACTATAGAACACCAGTAAGGTCTACTATAGAACACCAGTAAGGTCTACTATAGAACACCAGTAAGGTCTGGTATAGAACACCAGTAAGGTCTACTATAGAACACCAGTAAGGTCTACTATAGAACACCAGTAAGGTCTGGTATAGAACACCAGTAAGGTCTGGTATAGAACACCAGTAAGGTCTACTATAGAACACCAGTAAGGTCTACTATAGAACACCAGTAAGGTCTACTATAGAACACCAGTAAGGTCTACTATAGAACACCAGTAAGGTCTACTATAGAACACCAGTAAGGTCTGGTATAGAACACCAGTAAGGTCTACTATAGAACACCAGTAAGGATAGTTATACAACACTTCATTCCATCTATAAGTTTGAGACTCTGGTTTGACATAACGATCATTTAGTTATATCAGTACGTAATAGGGACAGAATGGAACACCAAACTCACCCCGGTGGAGTCTCCAACCCAGGCCAGTGACACGGACCCACTCAGGTCATTGAAGGAAAACTGAGAGGAAAAGAGAGAAAAGCAGACACGTTCTGTTTATTGTTCACAGACTGATATCCATCACAACATCATGTATAACATCATGTGTAAGCCATCACATTACTCATGCAGTGTGTGAGTCATCCAGAAATGGTTTCATTCATACATGACCTTAAATACTAGCAGCAGTGGGTCTGATAATGTAGGCCTCATAAAGTAATAAAGGAAATTGCAATAAAGTAATTCCCCTAATCTGACTGTGTTCACATGCCAGTAGCATCTTTTCAACCAGCCGTGAAGCTAATGCTGTACCATACCTCTCCCTCGCCCAACCTAGTGCTGTACCATACCTCTCCCTCTCCCAACCTAGTGCTGTACCATACCTCTCCCTCTCCCTACCTAATGCTGTAACATACCTCTACCTCTCCCTACCTAGTGCTGTACCATACCTCTCCCTCCCTAATGCTGTACCATACCTCTCCCTCCCTAATGCTGTACCATACCTCTCCCTCCCTAATGCTGTACCATACCTCTCCCTCCCTAATGCTGTACCATACCTCTCCCTCCCTAATGCTGTACCATACCTCTCCCAAACTAATGCTGTACCATACCTCTCCCAAACTAATGCTGTACCATACCTCTCCCTCTCCCTACCTAATGCTGTACCATACCTCTCCCTCTCCCTACCTAATGCTGTACCATACCTCTCCCTCTCCCTACCTAATGCTGTACCATACCTCTCCCTCTCCCAACCTAATGCTGTACCATGCCTCTCCCTCTCCCAACCTAATGCTGTACCATACCTCTCCCTCTCCCAACCTAGTGCTGTACCATACCTCTCCCTCTCCCTCTCCCAACCTAGTGCTGTACCATACCTCTCCCAACCTAGTGCTGTACCATACCGCTCCCTCTCCCAACCTAGTGCTGTACCATACCTCTCCCTCTCCCAACCTAGTGCTGTACCATACCTCTCCCTCTCCCAACCTAGTGCTGTACCATACCTCTCCCTCTCCCAACCTAGTGCTGTACCATACCTCTCCCTCTCCCAACCTAGTGCTGTACCATACCTCTCCCAACCTAGTGCTGTACCATACCTCTCCCAACCTAGTGCTGTACCATACCTCTCCCAACCTAGTGCTGTACCATACCTCTCCCTCTCCCAACCTAGTGCTGTACCATACCTCTCCCTCTCCCAACCTAGTGCTGTACCATACCTCTCCCTCTCCCAACCTAATGATGTACCATCCCTCTATCTCTCCCAACCTAGTGCTGTACAATGTCTCTCCCTCTCCCAACCTAATGCTGTACCATACCTCTCCCAACCTAATGCTGTACCATACCTCTCCCTCTCCCAACCTAGTGCTGTACAATGCCTCTCCCAACCTAATACTGTACCATACCTCTCCCAACCTAATGCTGTACCATACCTCTCCCTCTCCCAACCTAATGCTGTACCATACCTCTCCCAACCTAATGCTGTACCATACCTCTCCCTCTCCCAACCAAGTGCTGTACCATACCTCTCCCTCTCCCAACCTAATGCTGTACCATACCTCTCCCAACCTAGTGCTGTACCATACCTCTCCCAACCTAGTGCTGTACCATACCTCTCCCTCTCCCAACGTAATGCTGTACCATAACTCTCCCACTCCCAACCTAGTGCAGTACCATACCTCTCCCTCTCCCAACCTAGTTCTGTACCATACCTCTCCCTCTCCCAACCTAGTGCTGTACCATACCTCTCCCTCTCCCAACCTAGTGCTGTACCATACCTCTCCCAACCTAGTGCTGTACCATACCTCTCCCTCTCCCAACCTAGTGCAGTACCATACCTCTCCCTCTCCCAACCTAGTGCTGTACCATACCTCTCCCTCTCCCAACCTAGTGCTGTACCATACCTCTCCCTCTCCCAACCTAGTGCTGTACCATACCTCTCCCTCTCCCAACCTAGTGCTGTACCATACCTCTCCCAACCTAGTGCTGTACCATACCTCTCCCTCTCCCAACGTAATGCTGTACCATACCTCTCCCACTCCCAACCTAATGCAGTACCATACCTCTCCCTCTCCCAACCTAGTTCTGTACCATACCTCTCCCAACCTAGTGCTGTACCATACCTCTCCCAACCTAGTGCTGTACCATACCTCTCCCTCTCCCTCTCCCAACCTAATGCTGTACCATACCTCTCCATCTCCCAACCTAATGCTGTACCATACCTCTCCCAACCTAATGCTGTACCATACCTCTCCCTCTCCCAACCTAGTGCTGTACCATACCTCTCCCTCTCCCAACCTAGTTCTGTACCATACCTCTCCCTCTCCCAACCTAATGCTGTACCATACCTCTCCCTCTCCCAACCTAATGCTGTACCATACCTCTCCCAACCTAGTGCTGTACCATACCTCTCCCTCTCCCAACCTAGTGCTGTACCATACCTCTCCCAACCTAGTGCTGTACCATACCTCTCCCTCTCACAACCTAATGCTGTACCATACCTCTCCCAACCCAATGCTGCACCATACCTCTCCCTCTCCCAACCTAATGCTGCACCATACCTCTCCCTCTCCCAACCTAATGCTGCACCATACCTCTCCCTCTCCCAACCTAGTGCTGTACCATACCTCTCCCAACCTAGTGCTGTACAATACCTCTCCCTCTCCCAACCTAATGCTGTACCATGCCTCTCCCTCTCCCAACCTAATGCTGTACCATACCTCTTCCAACCTAATGCTGTACCATACCTCTCCCAACCTAATGCTGTACCATACCTCTCTCTCTCCCAACCTAGTGCTGTACCATACCTCTTCCTCTCCCAACCTAGTGCTGTACCATACCTCTTCCTCTCCCAACCTAGTGCTGTACCATACCTCTTCCAACCTAATGCTGTACCATACCTCTCCCAACCTAATGCTGTACCATACCTCTCCCAACCTAATGCTGTACCATACCTCTCCCTCTCCCAACCTAGTGCTGTACCATACCTCTCCCTCTCCCAACCTAGTGCTGTACCATACCTCTCCCAACCTAATGCTGTACCATACCTCTCCCAACCTAATGCTGTACCATACCTCTCTCTCTCCCAACCTAGTGCTGTACCATACCTCTTCCTCTCCCAACCTAGTGCTGTACCATACCTCTTCCTCTCCCAACCTAGTGCTGTACCATACCTCTTCCTCTCCCAACCTAGTGCTGTACCATACCTCTTCCAACCTAATGCTGTACCATACCTCTCCCAACCTAATGCTGTACCATACCTCTCCCAACCTAATGCTGTACCATACCTCTCCCTCTCCCAACCTAGTGCTGTACCATACCTCTCCCTCTCCCAACCTAGTGCTGTACCATACCTCTCCCTCTCCCAACCTAGTGCTGTACCATACCTCTCCCAACCTAGTGCTGTACCATACCTCTCCCAACCTAGTGCTGTACCATACCTCTCCCTCTCCCAAACTAATGCTGTACCATACCTCTCCCAACCTAGTGCTGTACCATACCTCTCCCTCTCCCAACCTAGTGCTGTACCATACCTCTCCCTCTCCCAAACTAATGCTGTACCATACCTCTCCCTCTCCCAAACTAATGCTGTACCATACCTCTCCCTCTCCCAACCTAGTGCTGTACCATACCTCTCCCAACCTAGTGCTGTACCATACCTCTCCCTCTCCCAACCTAGTGCTGTACCATGCCCCTCCCTCTCCCAACCAAGGGATGTACAATACCTCTCCCTCTCCCAAGCTAGTGCTGTACCATGCCTCTCCCTCTCCCAACCTAGTGCTGTACCATGCCTCTCCCTCTCCCAACCTAATGCTGTACCATACCTCTCCCTCTCCCAACCTAATGCTGTACCATACCTCTCCCAACCTAGTGCTGTACAATACCTCTCCCTCTCCCAAGCTAGTGCTGTACCATAACTCTCCCTCTCCCAACCTAGTGCTGTACCATACCTCTCCCAACCTAGTGCTGTACAATACCTCTCCCTCTCCCAACCTAGTGCTGTACCATACCTCTCCCTCTCCCAACCTAGTGCTGTACCATGCCCCTCCCTCTCCCAACCAAGGGATGTACAATACCTCTCCCTCTCCCAAGCTTGTGCTGTACCATGCCTCTCCCAACCTAGTGCTGTACCATGCCTCTCCCTCTCCCAACCTAGTGCTGTACCATGCCTCTCCCTCTCCCAACCTAGTGCTGTACCATGCCTCTCCCTCTCCCAACCTAGTGCTGTACAATACCTCTCCCTCTCCCAACCTAGTGCTGTACCATACCTCTCCCTCTCCCAACCTAGTGCTGTACAATACCTCTCCCTCTCCCAACCTTGTTCTGTACCATACCTCTCCCTCTCCCAACCTAACGCTGTAAAATACCTCTCCCTCTCCCAACCTAGTGCTGTACCATACCTCTCCCTCTCCCAAACTAGTGCTGTACCATACCTCTCCCTACCTAATGCTGTACCATACCTCTCCCTACCTAATGCTGTACCATACCTCTCCCTCTCCCAACCTAGTTCTGTACCATACCTCTCCCTACCTAATGCTGTACCATACCTCTCCCTCTCCCAACCTAGTGCTGTACAATACCTCTCCCTCTCCCAACCTTGTGCTGTACCATACCTCTCCCTCTCCAACCTAGTTCTGTACCATACCTCTCCCTCTCCCAACCTAACGCTGTAAAATACCTCTCCCTCTCCCAACCTAGTGCTGTACCATACCTCTCCCTCTCCCAACCTAGTGCTGTACCATACCTCTCCCTACCTAATGCTGTACCATACCTCTCCCTCTCCCAACCTAGTGCTGTACCATACCTCTCCCTCTCCCAACCTAGTGCTGTACCATACCTCTCCCTCTCCCAACCTAGTGCTGTACCATACCTCTCCCAACCTAGTGCGTACCATACCTCTCCCTACCTAGTGCTGTACCATACCGCTCCCTCTCCCAACCTAGTGCTGTACCATACCTCTCCCTCTCCCAACCTAGTGCTGTACCATACCTCTCCCTCTCCCAACCTAGTGCTGTACCATACCTCTCCCTCTCCCAACCTAGTGCTGTACCATACCTCTCCCAACCTAGTGCTGTACCATACCTCTCCCAACCTAGTGCTGTACCATACCTCTCCCAACCTAGTGCTGTACCATACCTCTCCCAACCTAGTGCTGTACCATACCTCTCCCAACCTAGTGCTGTACCATACCTCTCCCTCTCCCAACCTAGTGCTGTACCATACCTCTCCCTCTCCCAACCTAATGATGTACCATCCCTCTCTCTCTCCCAACCTAGTGCTGTACCATACCTCTCCCTCTCCCAACCTAATGATGTACCATCCCTCTCTCTCTCCCAACCTAGTGCTGTACCATACCTCTCCCTCTCCCAACCTAATGATGTACCATCCCTCTCTCTCTCCCAACCTAGTGCTGTACCATACCTCTCCCTCTCCCAACCTAGTGCTGTACCATACCTCTCCCGACCTAGTGCTGTACCATACCTCTCCCAACCTAGTGCTGTACCATACCTCTCCCAACCTAATGCTGTACCATACATCTCCCTCTCCCAACCTAATGCTGTACCATACCTCTCCCAACCTAATGCTGTACCATACCTCTCCCAACCTAATGCTGTACCATACCTCTCCCTCTCCCAACCTAGTGCTGTACCATACCTCTCCCTCTCCCAACCTAGTGCTGTACCATGCCTCTCCCAACCTAATGCTGTACCATACCTCTCCCAACCTAATGCTGTACCATACCTCTCCCTCTCCCAACCTAATGCTGTACCATACCTCTCCCTCTCCCAACCTAATGCTGTACCATACCTCTCCCAACCTAGTGCTGTACCATACCGCTCCCTCTCCCAACCTAGTGCTGTACCATACCTCTCCCTCTCCCAACCTAATGCTGTACCATACCTCTCCCAACCTAATGCTGTACCATACCTCTCCCAACCTAATGCTGTACCATACCTCTCCCAACCTAGTGCTGTACCATACCGCTCCCTCTCCCAACCTAGTGCTGTACCATACCTCTCCCAACCTAGTGCTGTACCATACCTCTCCCTCTCCCAACCTAGTGCTGTACCATACCTCTCCCTCTCCCAACGTAATGCTGTACCATACCTCTCCCACTCCCAACCTAATGCTGTACCATACCTCTCCCACTCCCAACCTAATGCTGTACCATACCTCTCCCACTCCCAACCTAGTGCTGTACCATACCTCTCCCTCTCCCAACCTAGTTCTGTACCATACCTCTCCCTCTGCCAACCTAATGCTGTACCATACCTCTCCCAACCTAGTGCTGTACCATACCTCTCCCAACCTAGTGCTGTACCATGCCTCTCCCAACCTAATGCTGTACCATACCTTTCCCTCTCCCAACCTAATGCTGTACCATACCTCTCCCAACCTAGTGCTGTACCATACCGCTCCCTCTCCCAACCTAATGCTGTACCATACCTCTCCCAACCTAGTGCTGTACCATACCTCTCCCAACCTAGTGCTGTACCATACCTCTCCCTCTCCCTCTCCCAACCTAATGCTGTACCATACCTCTCCATCTCCCAACCTAATGCTGTACCATACCTCTCCCAACCTAATGCTGTACCATACCTCTCCCTCTCCCAACCTAGTGCTGTACCATACCTCTCCCTCTCCCAACCTAGTTCTGTACCATACCTCTCCCTCTCCCAACCTAGTTCTGTACCATACCTCTCCCTCTCCCAACCTAATGCTGTACCATACCTCTCCCAACCTAGTGCTGTACCATACCTCTCCCTCTCCCAACCTAGTGCTGTACCATACCTCTCCCTCTCCCAACCTAATGCTGTACCATACCTCTCCCAACCCAATACTGTACCATACCTCTCCCAACCTAATGCTGTACCATACCTCTCCCTCTCCCAACCTAGTGCTGTACCATACCTCTCCCTCTCCAAACCTAGTTCTGTACCATACCTCTCCCTCTCCCAACCTAATGCTGTACCATACTTCTCCCAACCTAGTGCTGTACCATACCTCTCCCTCTCGCAACCTAGTGCTGTACCATACCTCTCCCTCTCCCAACCTAATGCTGTACCATACCTCTCCCAACCCAATGCTGTACCATACCTCTCACAACCTAATGCTGCACCATACCTCTCCCTCTCCCAACATAATGCTGCACCATACCTCTCCCTCTCCCAACCTAGTGCTGTACCATGCCTCTCCCAACCTAATGCTGTACCATACCTTTCCCTCTCCCAACCTAATGCTGTACCATACCTCTCCCAACCTAGTGCTGTACCATACCGCTCCCTCTCCCAACCTAGTGCTGTACCATACCTCTCCCTCTCCCAACCTAATGCTGTACCATACCTCTCCCTCTCCCTCTCCCAACCTAATGCTGTACCATACCTCTCCATCTCCCAACCTAATGCTGTACCATACCTCTCCCAACCTAATGCTGTACCATACCTCTCCCTCTCCCAACCTAGTGCTGTACCATACCTCTCCCTCTCCCAACCTAGTTCTGTACCATACCTCCCCCTCTCCCAACCTAATGCTGTACCATACCTCTCCCAACCTAGTGCTGTACCATACCTCTCCCTCTCCCAACCTAGTGCTGTACCATACCTCTCCCTCTCCCAACCTAATGCTGTACCATACCTCTCCCAACCCAATGCTGTACCATACCTCTCCCAACCTAATGCTGTACCATACCTCTCCCTCTCCCAACCTAGTTCTGTACCATACCTCTCCCTCTCCCAACCTAATGCTGTACCATACTTCTCCCAACCTAGTGCTGTACCATACCTCTCCCTCTCGCAACCTAGTGCTGTACCATACCTCTCCCTCTCCCAACCTAATGCTGTACCATACCTCTCACAACCTAATGCTGCACCATACCTCTCCCTCTCCCAACCTAATGCTGCACCATACCTCTCCCTCTCCCAACCTAGTGCTGTACCATGCCTCTCCCAACCTAATGCTGTACCATACCTCTCCCTCTCCCAACCTAGTTCTGTACCATACCTCTCCCTCTCCCAACCTAATGCTGTACCATACTTCTCCCAACCTAGTGCTGTACCATACCTCTCCCTCTCGCAACCTAGTGCTGTACCATACCTCTCCCTCTCCCAACCTAATGCTGTACCATACCTCTCACAACCTAATGCTGCACCATACCTCTCCCTCTCCCAACCTAATGCTGCACCATACCTCTCCCTCTCCCAACCTAGTGCTGTACCATGCCTCTCCCAACCTAATGCTGTACCATACCTTTCCCTCTCCCAACCTAATGCTGTACCATACCTCTCCCAACCTAGTGCTGTACCATACCGCTCCCTCTCCCAACCTAGTGCTGTACCATACCTCTCCCAACCTAATGCTGTACCATACCTCTCCCTCTCCCAACCTAATGCTGTACCATACCTCTCCCTCTCCCAACCTAATGCTGTACCATACCTCTCCCAACCTAATGCTGTACCATGCCTCTCCCTCTCCCAACCTAATGCTGTACAATGCCTCTCCCTCTCCCAACCTAGTGCTGTAACATACCTCTCCCAACCTAGTGCTGTACAATACCTCTCCCTCTCCCAACCTAATGCTGTACCATGCCTCTCCCACTCCCAACCTAATGCTGTACCATACCTCTCCCACTCCCAACCTAATGCTGTACCATACCTCTCCCAACCTAATGCTGTACCATACCTCTCCCACTCCCAACCTAGTGCAGTACCATACCTCTCCCTCTCCCAACCTAGTTCTGTACCATACCTCTCCCTCTCCCAACCTAATGCTGTACCATACCTCTCCCAACCTAGTGCTGTACCATACCTCTCCCAACCTAGTGCTGTACCATACCTCTCCCAACCTAGTGCTGTACCATACCTCTCCCTCTCCCTCTCCCAACCTAATGCTGTACCATACCTCTCCCTCTCCCAACCTAATGCTGTACCATACCTCTCCCAACCTAGTGCTGTACCATACCTCTCCCAACCTAATGCTGTACCATGCCTCTCCCTCTCCCAACCTAATGCTGTACAATGCCTCTCCCTCTCCCAACCTAGTGCTGTAACATACCTCTCCCAACCTAGTGCTGTACAATACCTCTCCCTCTCCCAACCTAATGCTGTACCATGCCTCTCCCACTCCCAACCTAGTGCAGTACCATACCTCTCCCTCTCCCAACCTAGTTCTGTACCATACCTCTCCCTCTCCCAACCTAATGCTGTACCATACCTCTCCCAACCTAGTGCTGTACCATACCTCTCCCAACCTAGTGCTGTACCATACCTCTCCCTCTCCCTCTCCCAACCTAGTGCTGTACCATACCTCTCCCTCTCCCAACCTAGTGCTGTACCATACCTCTCCCTCTCCCAACCTAGTTCTGTACCATACCTTTCCCTCTCCCAACCTAGTGCTGTACCATACCTCTCCCTCTCCCAACCTAGTGCTGTACCATACCTCTCCCTCTCCCAACCTAGTGCTGTACCATACCTCTCCCTCTCCCAACCTAGTGCTGTACCATACCTCTCCCTCTCACAACCTAATGCTGTACCATACCTCTCCCAACCCAATGCTGTACCATACCTCTCACAACCTAATGCTGCACCATACCTCTCCCTCTCCCAACCTAATGCTGCACCATACCTCTCCCTCTCCCAACCTAGTGCTGTACCATACCTCTCCCAACCTAGTCCTGTACAATACCTCTCCCTCTCCCAACCTAATGCTGTACCATGCCTCTCCCTCTCCCAACCTAATGCTGTACCATACCTCTTCCAACCTAATGCTGTACCATACCTCTCCCAACCTAATGCTGTACCATACCTCTCTCTCTCCCAACCTAGTGCTGTACCATACCTCTTCCTCTCCCAACCTAGTGCTGTACCATACCTCTTCAAACCTAATGCTGTACCATACCTCTCCCAACCTAATGCTGTACCATACCTCTCCCAACCTAATGCTGTACCATACCTCTCCCAACCTAATGCTGTACCATACCTCTCCCTCTCCCAACCTAGTGCTGTACCATACCTCTCCCTCTCCCAACCTAGTGCTGTACCATACCTCTACCAACCTAGTGCTGTACCATACCTCTCCCAACCTAGTGCTGTACCATACCTCTCCCAACCTAGTGCTGTACCATACCTCTCCCTCTCCCAACCTAGTGCTGTACCATACCTCTCCCTCTCCCAAACTAATGCTGTACCATACCTCTCCATCTCCCAAACTAATGCTGTACCATACCTCTCCCTCTCCCAACCTAGTGCTGTACCATACCTCTCCCAACCTAGTGCTGTACCATACCTCTCCCTCTCCCAAGCTAGTGCTGTACCATGCCTCTCCCTCTCCCAACCTAGTGCTGTACCATGCCTCTCCCTCTCCCAACCTAGTGCTGTACCATGCCTCTCCCTCTCCCAACCTAATGCTGTACCATACCTCTCCCTCTCCCAACCTAATGCTGTACCATACCTCTCCCAACCTAGTGCTGTACAATACCTCTCCCTCTCCCAAGCTAGTGCTGTACCATAACTCTCCCTCTCCCAACCTAGTGCTGTACCATACCTCTCCCAACCTAGTGCTGTACAATACCTCTCCCAACCTAGTGCTGTACCATACCTCTCCCTCTCCCAACCTAGTGCTGTACCATGCCCCTCCCTCTCCCAACCAAGGGATGTACAATACCTCTCCCTCTCCCAAGCTTGTGCTGTACCATGCCTCTCCCAACCTAGTGCTGTACCATGCCTCTCCCTCTCCCAACCTAGTGCTGTACCATGCCTCTCCCTCTCCCAACCTAGTGCTGTACCATGCCTCTCCCTCTCCCAACCTAGTGCTGTACAATACCTCTCCCTCTCCCAACCTAGTGCTGTACCATACCTCTCCCTCTCCCAACCTAGTGCTGTACAATACCTCTCCCTCTCCCAACCTAGTGCTGTACCATACCTCTCCCTCTCCCAACCTAGTTCTGTACCATACCTCTCCCTCTCCCAACCTAACGCTGTAAAATACCTCTCCCTCTCCCAACCTAGTGCTGTACCATACCTCTCCCTCTCCCAACCTAGTGCTGTACCATACCTCTCCCTCTCCCAACCTAGTGCTGTACCATACCTCTCCCTCTCCCAACCTAATGCTGTACCATACCTCTCCCAACCCAATGCTGTACCATACCTCTCCCAACCTAATGCTGTACCATACCTCTCCCTCTCCCAACCTAGTTCTGTACCATACCTCTCCCTCTCCCAACCTAATGCTGTACCATACTTCTCCCAACCTAGTGCTGTACCATACCTCTCCCTCTCGCAACCTAGTGCTGTACCATACCTCCCTCTCTCCCAACCTAATGCTGTACCATACCTCTCACAACCTAATGCTGCACCATACATCTCCCTCTCCCAACCTAATGCTGCACCATACCTCTCCCTCTCCCAACCTAGTGCTGTACCATGCCTCTCCCAACCTAATGCTGTACCATACCTTTCCCTCTCCCAACCTAATGCTGTACCATACCTCTCCCAACCTAGTGCTGTACCATACCGCTCCCTCTCCCAACCTAATGCTGTACCATACCTCTCCCAACCTAGTGCTGTACCATACCTCTCCCAACCTAATGCTGTACCATGCCTCTCCCTCTCCCAACCTAATGCTGTACAATGCCTCTCCCTCTCCCAACCTAGTGCTGTAACATACCTCTCCCAACCTAGTGCTGTACAATACCTCTCCCTCTCCCAACCTAATGCTGTACCATGCCTCTCCCACTCCCAACCTAATGCTGTACCATACCTCTCCCACTCCCAACCTAGTGCAGTACCATACCTCTCCCTCTCCCAACCTAGTTCTGTACCATACCTCTCCCTCTCCCAACCTAATGCTGTACCATACCTCTCCCAACCTAGTGCTGTACCATACCTCTCCCAACCTAATGCTGTACCATGCCTCTCCCTCTCCCAACCTAATGCTGTACAATGCCTCTCCCTCTCCCAACCTAGTGCTGTAACATACCTCTCCCAACCTAGTGCTGTACAATACCTCTCCCTCTCCCAACCTAATGCTGTACCATACCTCTCCCTCTCCCAACCTAATGCTGTACCATACCTCTCCCAACCTAGTGCTGTACCATACCTCTCCCAACCTAGTGCTGTACCATACCTCTCCCTCTCCCTCTCCCAACCTAGTGCTGTACCATACCTCTCCCTCTCCCAACCTAGTGCTGTACCATACCTCTCCCTCTCCCAACCTAGTTCTGTACCATACCTCTCCCTCTCCCAACCTAATGCTGTACCATACCTCTCCCAACCTAGTGCTGTACCATACCTCTCCCTCTCCCAACCTAGTGCTGTACCATACCTCTCCCTCTCCCAACCTAGTGCTGTACCATACCTCTCCCTCTCACAACCTAATGCTGTACCATACCTCTCCCAACCCAATGCTGTACCATACCTCTCACAACCTAATGCTGCACCATACCTCTCCCTCTCCCAACCTAATGCTGCACCATACCTCTCCCTCTCCCAACCTAGTGCTGTACCATACCTCTCCCAACCTAGTGCTGTACAATACCTCTCCCTCTCCCAACCTAATGCTGTACCATGCCTCTCCCTCTCCCAACCTAATGCTGTACCATACCTCTTCCAACCTAATGCTGTACCATACCTCTCCCAACCTAATGCTGTACCATACCTCTCTCTCTCCCAACCTAGTGCTGTACCATACCTCTTCCTCTCCCAACCTAGTGCTGTACCATACCTCTACCAACCTAGTGCTGTACCATACCTCTCCCAACCTAGTGCTGTACCATACCTCTCCCAACCTAGTGCTGTACCATACCTCTCCCTCTCCCAACCTAGTGCTGTACCATACCTCTCCCTCTCCCAAACTAATGCTGTACCATACCTCTCCATCTCCCAAACTAATGCTGTACCATACCTCTCCCTCTCCCAACCTAGTGCTGTACCATACCTCTCCCAAGCTAGTGCTGTACCATGCCTCTCCCTCTCCCAACCTAGTGCTGTACCATGCCTCTCCCTCTCCCAACCTAGTGCTGTACCATGCCTCTCCCTCTCCCAACCTAGTGCTGTACCATGCCTCTCCCTCTCCCAACCTAATGCTGTACCATACCTCTCCCTCTCCCAACCTAATGCTGTACCATACCTCTCCCAACCTAGTGCTGTACAATACCTCTCCCTCTCCCAAGCTAGTGCTGTACCATAACTCTCCCTCTCCCAACCTAGTGCTGTACCATACCTCTCCCAACCTAGTGCTGTACAATACCTCTCCCTCTCCCAACCTAGTGCTGTACCATACCTCTCCCAACCTAGTGCTGTACCATGCCCCTCCCTCTCCCAACCAAGGGATGTACAATACCTCTCCCTCTCCCAAGCTTGTGCTGTACCATGCCTCTCCCAACCTAGTGCTGTACCATGCCTCTCCCTCTCCCAACCTAGTGCTGTACCATGCCTCTCCCTCTCCCAACCTAGTGCTGTACCATACCTCTCCCAACCTAATACTGTACCATACCTCTCCCTCTCCCAACCTAGTGCTGTACCATACCTCTCCCTCTCCCAACCTAATGCTGTACCATGCCTCTCCCTCTCCCAACCTAGTGCTGTACAATACCTCTCCCTCTCCCAACCTAGTGCTGTACCATACCTCTCCCTCTCCCAACCTAGTGCTGTACAATACCTCTCCCTCTCCCAACCTAGTGCTGTACCATACCTCTCCCTCTCCCAACCTAGTTCTGTAACATACCTCTCCCTCTCCCAACCTAACGCTGTAAAATACCTCTCCCTCTCCCAACCTAGTGCTGTACCATACCTCTCCCTCTCCCAACCTAGTGCTGTACCATACCTCTCCCTCTCCCAACCTAGTGCTGTACCATACCTCTCCCTCTCCCAACCTAATGCTGTACCATACCTCTCCCAACCCAATGCTGTACCATACCTCTCCCAACCTAATGCTGTACCATACCTCTCCCTCTCCCAACCTAGTTCTGTACCATACCTCTCCCTCTCCCAACCTAATGCTGTACCATACTTCTCCCAACCTAGTGCTGTACCATACCTCTCCCTCTCGCAACCTAGTGCTGTACCATACCTCTCCCTCTCCCAACCTAATGCTGTACCATACCTCTCACAACCTAATGCTGCACCATACCTCTCCCTCTCCCAACCTAATGCTGCACCATACCTCTCCCTCTCCCAACCTAGTGCTGTACCATGCCTCTCCCAACCTAATGCTGTACCATACCTCTCCCAACCTAATGCTGTACCATACCTTTCCCTCTCCCAACCTAATGCTGTACCATACCTCTCCCAACCTAGTGCTGTACCATACCGCTCCCTCTCCCAACCTAGTGCTGTACCATACCTCTCCCAACCTAATGCTGTACCATACCTCTCCCTCTCCCAACCTAATGCTGTACCATACCTCTCCCAACCTAGTGCTGTACCATACCTCTCCCAACCTAATGCTGTACCATGCCTCTCCCTCTCCCAACCTAATGCTGTACAATGCCTCTCCCTCTCCCAACCTAGTGCTGTAACATACCTCTCCCAACCTAGTGCTGTACAATACCTCTCCCTCTCCCAACCTAATGCTGTACCATGCCTCTCCCACTCCCAACCTAATGCTGTACCATACCTCTCCCACTCCCAACCTAGTGCAGTACCATACCTCTCCCTCTCCCAACCTAGTTCTGTACCATACCTCTCCCTCTCCCAACCTAATGCTGTACCATACCTCTCCCAACCTAGTGCTGTACCATACCTCTCCCAACCTAGTGCTGTACCATACCTCTCCCTCTCCCTCTCCCAACCTAATGCTGTACCATACCTCTCCCTCTCCCAACCTAATGCTGTACCATACCTCTCCCAACCTAGTGCTGTACCATACCTCTCCCTCTCCCAACCTAGTTCTGTACCATACCTCTCCCTCTCCCAACCTAATGCTGTACCATACCTCTCCCAACCTAGTGCTGTACCATACCTCTCCCTCTCCCAACCTAGTGCTGTACCATACCTCTCCCTCTCCCAACCTAGTGCTGTACCATACCTCTCCCTCTCACAACCTAATGCTGTACCATACCTCTCCCAACCCAATGCTGTACCATACCTCTCACAACCTAATGCTGCACCATACCTCTCCCTCTCCCAACCTAATGCTGCACCATACCTCTCCCTCTCCCAACCTAGTGCTGTACCATACCTCTCCCAACCTAGTGCTGTACAATACCTCTCCCTCTCCCAACCTAATGCTGTACCATGCCTCTCCCTCTCCCAACCTAATGCTGTACCATACCTCTTCCAACCTAATGCTGTACCATACCTCTCCCAACCTAATGCTGTACCATACCTCTTCCTCTCCCAACCTAGTGCTGTACCATACCTCTTCCTCTCCCAACCTAGTGCTGTACCATACCTCTTCAAACCTAATGCTGTACCATACCTCTCCCAACCTAATGCTGTACCATACCTCTCCCTCTCCCAACCTAGTGCTGTACCATACCTCTCCCTCTCCCAACCTAGTGCTGTACCATACCTCTCCCAACCTAGTGCTGTACAATACCTCTCCCTCTCCCAACCTAATGCTGTACCATGCCTCTCCCTCTCCCAACCTAATGCTGTACCATACCTCTTCCAACCTAATGCTGTACCATACCTCTCCCAACCTAATGCTGTACCATACCTCTTCCTCTCCCAACCTAGTGCTGTACCATACCTCTTCCTCTCCCAACCTAGTGCTGTACCATACCTCTTCAAACCTAATGCTGTACCATACCTCTCCCAACCTAATGCTGTACCATACCTCTCCCTCTCCCAACCTAGTGCTGTACCATACCTCTCCCTCTCCCAACCTAGTGCTGTACCATACCTCTACCAACCTAGTGCTGTACCATACCTCTCCCAACCTAGTGCTGTACCATACCTCTCCCAACCTAGTGCTGTACCATACCTCTCCCTCTCCCAACCTAGTGCTGTACCATACCTCTCCCTCTCCCAAACTAATGCTGTACCATACCTCTCCATCTCCCAAACTAATGCTGTACCATACCTCTCCCTCTCCCAACCTAG
Source organism: Salmo salar (assembly GCF_965601325.2). Classification (NCBI taxonomy): domain Eukaryota; kingdom Metazoa; phylum Chordata; class Actinopteri; order Salmoniformes; family Salmonidae; genus Salmo; species Salmo salar. The sequence continues at coordinate 107,332,222 of NC_138305.1, forward strand.
TGCTGTACCATACCTCTCCCAACCTAGTGCTGTACCATACCTCTCCCTCTCCCAACCTAGTGCTGTACCATGCCCCTCCCTCTCCCAACCAAGGGATGTACAATACCTCTCCCTCTCCCAAGCTTGTGCTGTACCATGCCTCTCCCAACCTAGTGCTGTACCATGCCTCTCCCTCTCCCAACCTACTGCTGTACCATGCCTCTCCCTCTCCCAACCTAGTGCTGTACCATGCCTCTCCCTCTCCCAACCTAGTGCTGTACAATACCTCTCCCTCTCCCAACCTAGTGCTGTACCATACCTCTCCCTCTCCCAACCTAGTGCTGTACAATACCTCTCCCTCTCCCAACCTAGTGCTGTACCATACCTCTCCCTCTCCCAACCTAGTTCTGTACCATACCTCTCCCTCTCCCAACCTAACGCTGTAAAATACCTCTCCCTCTCCCAACCTAGTGCTGTACCATACCTCTCCCTCTCCCAACCTAGTGCTGTACCATACCTCTCCCTACCTAATGCTGTACCATACCTCTCCCTCTCCCAACCTAGTGCTGTACCATACCTCTCCCTCTCCCAACCTAGTGCTGTACCATACCTCTCCCAACCTAGTGCTGTACCATACCTCTCCCTACCTAGTGCTGTACCATACCGCTCCCTCTCCCAACCTAGTGCTGTACCATACCTCTCCCTCTCCCAACCTAGTGCTGTACCATACCTCTCCCTCTCCCAACCTAGTGCTGTACCATACCTCTCCCTCTCCCAACCTAGTGCTGTACCATACCTCTCCCTCTCCCAACCTAGTGCTGTACCATACCTCTCCCGACCTAGTGCTGTACCATACCTCTCCCGACCTAGTGCTGTACCATACCTCTCCCAACCTAGTGCTGTACCATACCTCTCCCAACCTAGTGCTGTACCATACCTCTCCCAACCTAGTGCTGTACCATACCTCTCCCAACCTAGTGCTGTACCATACCTCTCCCAACCTAGTGCTGTACCATACCTCTCCCTCTCCCAACCTAATGATGTACCATCCCTCTCTCTCTCCCAACCTAGTGCTGTACAATGCCTCTCCCTCTCCCAACCTAATGCTGTACCATACCTCTCCCAACCTAATGCTGTACCATACCTCTCCCTCTCCCAACCTAGTGCTGTACAATGCCTCTCCCTCTCCCAACCTAATGCTGTACCATACATCTCCCTCTCCCAACCTAATGCTGTACCATACCTCTCCCTCTCCCAACCTAGTGCTGTACCATACCTCTCCCTCTCCCAACCTAGTGCTGTACCATGCCTCTCCCAACCTAATGCTGTACCATACCTCTCCCAACCTAATGCTGTACCATACCTCTCCCAACCTAATGCTGTACCATACCTCTCCCTCTCCCAACCTAATGCTGTACCATACCTCTCCCTCTCCCAACCTAATGCTGTACCATACCTCTCCCAACCTAGTGCTGTACCATACCGCTCCCTCTCCCAACCTAGTGCTGTACCATACCTCTCCCTCTCCCAACCTAATGCTGTACCATACCTCTCCCTCTCCCAACCTAATGCTGTACCATACCTCTCCCTCTCCCAACCTAATGCTGTACCATACCTCTCCCAACCTAATGCTGTACCATACCTCTCCCAACCTAATGCTGTACCATACCTCTCCCAACCTAATGCTGTACCATACCTCTCCCAACCTAGTGCTGTACCATACCGCTCCCTCTCCCAACCTAGTGCTGTACCATACCTCTCCCAACCTAGTGCTGTACCATACCTCTCCCTCTCCCAACCTAGTGCTGTACCATACCTCTCCCTCTCCCAACGTAATGCTGTACCATACCTCTCCCACTCCCAACCTAATGCTGTACCATACCTCTCCCACTCCCAACCTAGTGCTGTACCATACCTCTCCCTCTCCCAACCTAGTTCTGTACCATACCTCTCCCTCTGCCAACCTAATGCTGTACCATACCTCTCCCAACCTAGTGCTGTACCATACCTCTCCCAACCTAGTGCTGTACCATACCTCTCCCTCTCCCAACCTAATGCTGTACCATACCTCTCCATCTCCCAACCTAATGCTGTACCATACCTCTCCCAACCTAATGCTGTACCATACCTCTCCCTCTCCCAACCTAGTGCTGTACCATACCTCTCCCTCTCCCAACCTAGTTCTGTACCATACCTCTCCCAACCTAATGCTGTACCATACCTTTCCCAACCTAGTGCTGTACCATACCTCTCCCTCTCCCAACCTAGTGCTGTACCATACCTCTCCCTCTCCCAACCTAATGCTGTACCATACCTCTCCCAACCCAATGCTGTACCATACCTCTCCCAACCTAATGCTGTACCATACCTCTCCCTCTCCCAACCTAGTGCTGTACCATACCTCTCCCTCTCCCAACCTAGTTCTGTACCATACCTCTCCCTCTCCCAACCTAATGCTGTACCATACTTCTCCCAACCTAGTGCTGTACCATACCTCTCCCTCTGGCAACCTAGTGCTGTGGCATACCTCTCCCTCTCCCAACCTAATGCTGTACCATACCTCTCCCAACCCAATGCTGTACCATACCTCTCACAACCTAATGCTGCACCATACCTCTCCCTCTCCCAACATAATGCTGCACCATACCTCTCCCTCTCCCAACCTAGTGCTGTACCATACCTCTCACAACCTAATGCTGCACCATACCTCTCCCTCTCCCAACATAATGCTGCACCATACCTCTCCCTCTCCCAACCTAATGCTGTACCATACCTCTCCATCTCCCAACCTAATGCTGTACCATACCTCTCCCAACCTAATGCTGTACCATACCTCTCCCTCTCCCAACCTAGTGCTGTACCATACCTCTCCCTCTCCCAACCTAGTTCTGTACCATACCTCTCCCTCTCCCAACCTAATGCTGTACCATACGTCTCCCAACCTAGTGCTGTACCATACCTCTCCCTCTCCCAACCTAGTGCTGTACCATACCTCTCCCTCTCCCAACCTAATGCTGTACCATACCTCTCCCAACCCAATGCTGTACCATACCTCTCCCAACCTAATGCTGTACCATACCTCTCCCTCTCCCAACCTAGTGCTGTACCATACCTCTCCCTCTCCCAACCTAGTTCTGTACCATACCTCTCCCTCTCCCAACCTAATGCTGTACCATACTTCTCCCAACCTAGTGCTGTACCATACCTCTCCCTCTCGCAACCTAGTGCTGTACCATACCTCTCCCAACCTAATGCTGTACCATACCTCTCCCTCTCCCAACCTAATGCTGTACCATACCTCTCCCAACCTAGTGCTGTACCATACCTCTCCCAACCTAGTGCTGTACCATGCCTCTCCCAATCTAATGCTGTACAATGCATCTCCCAACCTAGTGCTGTAACATACCTCTCCCAACCTAGTGCTGTACAATACCTCTCCCTCTCCCAACCTAATGCTGTACCATGCCTCTCCCTCTCCCAACTTAATGCTGTACCATGCCTCTCCCTCTCCCAACCTAATGCTGTACCATACCTCTTCCAACCTAATGCTGTACCATACCTCTCCCAACCTAATGCTTTACCATAACTCTCCCAAACAAATGCTGTACCATACCTCTCCCAACCTAGTGCTGTACCATACCTCTCCCAACCTAATGCTGTACCATGCCTCTCCCTCTCCCAACCTAGTGCTGTACCATACCTCTCCCTCTCCCAACCTAGTGCTGTACCATACCTCTCCCTGTCCCAAACTAGTGCTGTACCATACCTCTCCCTCTCCCAACCTAGTGCTGTACCATACCTCTCCCAACCTAGTGCTGTACCATACCTCTCCCAACCTAGTGCTGTACCATACCTCTCCCTCTCCCAACCTAGTGATGTACCATACCTCTCCCTCTCCCAAACTAATGCTGTACCATACCTCTCCCTCTCCCAAACTAATGCTGTACCATACCTCTCCCTCTCCCAACCTAGTGCTGTACAATACCTCTCCCAAGCTAGTGCTGTACCATGCCTCTCCCTCTCCCAACCTAGTGCTGTACCATGCCTCTCCCTCTCCCAACCTAGTGCTGTACCATACCTCTCCCTCTCCCAACCTAGTGCTGTACAATACCTCTCCCTCTCCCAACCTAGTGCTGTACCATACCTCTCCCTCTCCCAACCTAGTTCTGTACCATACCTCTCCCTCTCCCAACCTAACGCTGTAAAATACCTCTCCCTCTCCCAACCTAGTGCTGTACCATACCTCTCCCTCTCCCAACCTAGTGCTGTACCATACCTCTCCCTACCTAATGCTGTACCATACCTCTCCCTCTCCCAACCTAGTGCTGTACCATACCTCTCCCTCTCCCTCTCCCAACCTAGTGCTGTACCATACCTCTCCCAACCTAGTGCTGTACCATACCTCTCCCTACCTAGTGCTGTACCATACCGCTCCCTCTCCCAACCTAGTGCTGTACCATACCTCTCCCTCTCCCAACCTAGTGCTGTACCATACCTCTCCCTCTCCCAACCTAGTGCTGTACCATACCTCTCCCTCTCCCAACCTAGTGCTGTACCATACCTCTCCCGACCTAGTGCTGTACCATACCTCTCCCGACCTAGTGCTGTACCATACCTCTCCCAACCTAGTGCTGTACCATACCTCTCCCAACCTAGTGCTGTACCATACCTCTCCCTCTCCCAACCTAGTGCTGTACCATACCTCTCCCTCTCCCAACCTAATGATGTACCATCCCTCTCTCTCTCCCAACCTAGTGCTGTACAATGCCTCTCCCTCTCCCAACCTAATGCTGTACCATACCTCTCCCAACCTAATGCTGTACCATACCTCTCCCTCTCCCAACCTAGTGCTGTACAATGCCTCTCCCTCTCCCAACCTAATACTGTACCATACCTCTCCCAACCTAATGCTGTACCATACATCTCCCTCTCCCAACCTAATGCTGTACCATACCTCTCCCAACCTAATGCTGTACCATACCTCTCCCAACCTAATGCTGTACCATACCTCTCCCTCTCCCAACCTAGTGCTGTATCATACCTCTCCCTCTCCCAACCTAGTGCTGTACCATGCCTCTCCCAACCTAATGCTGTACCATACCTCTCCCAACCTAATGCTGTACCATACCTCTCCCTCTCCCAACCTAATGCTGTACCATACCTCTCCCTCTCCCAACCTAGTGCTGTACCATACCGCTCCCTCTCCCAACCTAGTGCTGTACCATACCTCTCCCTCTCCCAACCTAGTGCTGTACCATACCTCTCCCTCTCCCAACCTAATGCTGTACCATACCTCTCCCAACCTAATGCTGTACCATACCTCTCCCTCTCCCAACCTAGTGCTGTACCATACCTCTCCCTCTCCCAACCTAGTTCTGTACCATACCTCTCCCTCTCCCAACCTAATGCTGTACCATACCTCTCCCAACCTAGTGCTGTACCATACCTCTCCCTCTCCCAACCTAGTGCTGTACCATACCTCTCCCTCTCCCAACCTAATGCTGTACCATACCTCTCCCAACCCAATGCTGTACCATACCTCTCCCAACCTAATGCTGTACCATACCTCTCCCTCTCCCAACCTAGTGCTGTACCATACCTCTCCCTCTCCCAACCTAGTTCTGTACCATACCTCTCCCTCTCCCAACCTAATGCTGTACCATACTTCTCCCAACCTAGTGCTGTACCATACCTCTCCCTCTCGCAACCTAGTGCTGTACCATACCTCTCCCTCTCCCAACCTAATGCTGTACCATACCTCTCACAACCTAATGCTGCACCATACCTCTCCCTCTCCCAACCTAATGCTGCACCATACCTCTCCCTCTCCCAACCTAGTTCTGTACCATACCTCTCCCTCTCCCAACCTAATGCTGTACCATACTTCTCCCAACCTAGTGCTGTACCATACCTCTCCCTCTCGCAACCTAGTGCTGTACCATACCTCTCCCTCTCCCAACCTAATGCTGTACCATACCTCTCACAACCTAATGCTGCACCATACCTCTCCCTCTCCCAACCTAATGCTGCACCATACCTCTCCCTCTCCCAACCTAGTGCTGTACCATGCCTCTCCCAACCTAATGCTGTACCATACCTTTCCATCTCCAAACCTAATGCTGTACCATACCTCTCCCAACCTAGTGCTGTACCATACCGCTCCCTCTCCCAACCTAGTGCTGTACCATACCTCTCCCAACCTAATGCTGTACCATACCTCTCCCTCTCCCAACCTAATGCTGTACCATACCTCTCCCAACCTAGTGCTGTACCATACCTCTCCCAACCTAGTGCTGTACCATGCCTCTCCCAACCTAATGCTGTACAATGCATCTCCCAACCTAGTGCTGTAACATGCATCTCCCAACCTAGTGCTGTAACATACCTCTCCCAACCTAGTGCTGTACAATACCTCTCCCTCTCCCAACCTAATGCTGTACCATGCCTCTCCCTCTCCCAACTTAATGCTGTACCATGCCTCTCCCTCTCCCAACCTAATGCTGTACCATACCTCTTCCAACCTAATGCTGTACCATACCTCTCCCAACCTAATGCTTTACCATAACTCTCCCAAACAAATGCTGTACCATACCTCTCCCAACCTAGTGCTGTACCATACCTCTCCCAACCTAATGCTGTACCATGCCTCTCCCTCTCCCAACCTAGTGCTGTACCATACCTCTCCCTCTCCCAACCTAGTGCTGTACCATACCTCTCCCTGTCCCAAACTAGTGCTGTACCATACCTCTCCCTCTCCCAACCTAGTGCTGTACCATACCTCTCCCAACCTAGTGCTGTACCATACCTCTCCCAACCTAGTGCTGTACCATACCTCTCCCTCTCCCAACCTAGTGATGTACCATACCTCTCCCTCTCCCAAACTAATGCTGTACCATACCTCTCCCTCTCCCAAACTAATGCTGTACCATACCTCTCCCTCTCCCAACCTAGTGCTGTACAATACCTCTCCCAAGCTAGTGCTGTACCATGCCTCTCCCTCTCCCAACCTAGTGCTGTACCATGCCTCTCCCTCTCCCAACCTAGTGCTGTACCATGCCTCTCCCTCTCCCAACCTAATGCTGTACCATACCTCTCCCTCTCCCAACCTAGTGCTGTACAATAGCTCTCCCTCTCCCAAGCTAGTGCTGTACCATACCTCTCCCTCTCCCAACCTAGTGCTGTACAATAGCTCTCCCTCTCCCAAGCTAGTGCTGTACCATACCTCTCCCTGTCCCAACCTAGTGCTGTACAATACCTCTCCCTCTCCCAACCTAATGCTGTACCATACCTCTCCCTCTCCCAACCTAGTTCTGTACCATACCTCTCCCTCTCCCAACCTAACGCTGTAAAATACCTCTTCCTCTCCCAACCTAGTGCTGTACGATACCTCTCCCTCTCCCAACCTAATGCTGTACCATGCCTCTCCCTCTCCCACCCTAATGCTGTACCATGCCTCTCCCTCTCCCAACCTAGTGCTGTGTCATACCTCTCCCAACCTAATGCTGTACCATATCTCTCCCAACCTAGTGCTGCACCATACCTCGCCCTCTCCCAACCTAGTGCTGTACCATACCTCTCCCTCTCCCAACCTAGTGCTGTACCATACCTCTCCCTCTCCCAACCTAGTGCTGTACCATACCTCTCCCTCTCCCAACCTAGTGCTGCACCATGCCTCTCCCTCTCCCAACCTAGTGCTGCACCATACCTCGCCCTCTCCCAACCTAGTGCTGTACCATACCTCTCCCTCTCCCAACCTAATGCTGTGCCATACCTCTCCCAACCTAATGCTGTACCATACCTCTCCCAACCTAGTGCTGCACCATACCTCGCCCTCTCCCAACCTAATGCTGTACCATGCCTCTCCCTCTCCCACCCTAATGCTGTACCATGCCTCTCCCTCTCCCAACATAATGCTGTGCCATACCTCTCCCAACCTAATGCTGTACCATACCTCTCCCAACCTAGTGCTGCACCATACCTCGCCCTCTCCCAACCTAATGCTGTACCATACCTCTCCCTCTCCCAACCTAGTGCTGCACCATGCCTCTCCCTCTCCCAACCTAGTGCTGCACCATACCTCGCCCTCTCCCAACCTAGTGCTGTACCATACCTCTCCCTCTCCCAACCTAGTGCTGCACCATACCTCGCCCTCTCCCAACCTAATGCTGTGCCATACCTCTCCCAACCTAGTGCTGTGCCATACCTCTCCCTGTCCCAACCTAGTGCTGTCCCATACCTCTCCCTCTCCCAACCTAGTGCTGTGCCATACCTCTCCCTCTCCCAACCTAGTGCTGTACCATACATCTCCCTCTCCCAACCTAGTGCTGTACGATACCTCTCCCTCTCCCAACCTAGTGCTGTACCATACCTCCCTCTCTCCCAACCTAGTGCTGTACCATACCTCTCCCTCTCCCAACCTAGTGCTGTACCATACCTCTCTCTCTCCCAACCTAATGCTGTACCATACCTCTCCCTCTCCCTCTCCCAACCTAATGCTGTACCATGCCTCTCCCTCTCCCAACCTAGTGCTGTACCATACCTCTCCCTCTCCCAACCTAGTGCTGTACCATACCTCTCCCAACCTAGTGCTGTACCATACCTCTCCCAACCTAGTGCTGTACCATACCTCTCCCTCTCCCAACCTAGTGCTGTACCATACCTCTCCCTCTCCCAACCTAATGAAGTACCATGCCTCTCCCTCTCCCAACCTAGTGCTGTACCATACCTCTCCCTACCTAGTGCTGTACCATGCCTCTCCTTCTCCCAACCTAGTGCTGTACCATACCTCTCCCAACCTAGTGCTGTACCATACCTCTCCCAACCTAGTGCTGTACCATACCTCTCCCAACCTAGTGCTGTACCATACCTCTCCCAACCTAGTGCTGTACCATACCTCTCCCAACCTAGTGCTGTACCATACCTCTCCCAACCTAGTGCTGTACCATACCTCTCCCAACCTAGTGCTGTACCATACCTCTCCCTCTCCCAACCTAATGCTGTACCATACCTCTCCCTCTCCCAACCTAATGCTGTACCATACCTCTCCCTCTCCCAACCTAATGCTGTACCATACCTCTCCCTCTCCCAACCTAGTGCTGTACCATACCTCTCCCTCTCCCTCTCCCAACCTAGTGCTGTACCATGCCTCTCCCTCTCCCAACCTAGTGCTGTACCATACCTCTCCCAACCTAGTGCTGTACCATACCTCTCCCTCTCCCAAGCTAGTGCTGTACCATATCTCTCCCTCTCCCAACCTAATGCTGTACCATACCTCTCCCTCTCCCAACCTAATGCTGTACCATACCTCTCCCAACCTAGTGCTGTACCATACCTCTCCCTCTCCCAACCTAATGCTGTACCATGCCTCTCCCTCTCCCAACCTAGTGCTGTACAATACCTCTCCCTCTCCCAACCTAGTGCTGTACAATACCTCTCCCAACCTAATGCTGTACCATGCCTCTCCCTCTCCCAACCTAGTGCTGTACCATGCCTCTCCCTCTCCCAACCTAGTGCTGTACAATACCTCTCCCTCTCCCAACCTAATGCTGTACCATGCCTCTCCCTCTCCCAACCTAATGCTGTACCATACCTCTTCCTCTCCCAACCTAGTGCTGTACCATACCTCTTCCAACCTAATGCTGTACCATACCTCTCCCAACCTAATGCTGTACCATACCTCTCCCAACCTAATGCTGTACCATACCTCTCCCAACCTAATGCTGTACCATACCTCTCCCTCTCCCAACCTAGTGCTGTACCATACCTCTCCCACTCCCAACCTAGTGCTGTACCATACCTCTCCCTCTCCCAACCTAGTGCTGTACCATACCTCTCCCAACCTAGTGCTGTACCATACCTCTCCCAACCTAGTGCTGTAGCATACCTCTCCCTCTCCCAACCTAGTGCTGTACCATACCTCTCCCTCTCCCAAACTAATGCTGTACCATACCTCTCCATCTCCCAAACTAATGCTGTACCATACCTCTCCCTCTCCCAACCTAGTGCTGTACCATACCTCTCCCAACCTAGTGCTGTACCATACCTCTCCATCTCCCAACCTAGTGCTGTACCATGCCCCTCCATCTCCCAACCAAGGGATGTACAATACCTCTCCCTCTCCCAAGCTAGTGCTGTACCATCCATCTCCCTCTCCCAACCTAGTGCTGTACCATGCCTCTCCCAACCTAGTGCTGTACAATACCTCTCCCTCTCCCAAGCTAGTGCTGTACCATACCTCTCCCTCTCCCAACCTAGTGCTGTACCATACCTCTCCCAACCTAATGCTGTACCATACCTCTCCCTCTCCCAACCTAATGCTGTACCATACCTCTCCCTCTCCCAACCTAGTGCTGTACAATGCCTCTCCCTCTCCCAACCTAATACTGTACCATACCTCTCCCAACCTAATGCTGTACCATACCTCTCCCTCTCCCAACCTAATGCTGTACCATACCTCTCCCAACCTAATGCTGTACCATACCTCTCCCTCTCCCAACCTAGTGCTGTACAATGCCTCTCCCTCTCCCAACCTAATGCTGTACCATACCTCTCCCAACCTAATGCTGTACCATACCTCTCCCAACCTAATGCTGTACCATACCTCTCCCAACCTAGTGCTGTACCATACCTCTCCCATCCTAGTGCTGTACCATACCTCTCCCAACCTAGTGCTGTACCATACCTCTCCCAACCTAGTGCTGTACCATACCTCTCCCAACCTAGTGCTGTACCATACCTCTCCCAACCTAGTGCTGTACCATACCTCTCCCAACCTAGTGCTGTACCATACCTCTCCCAACCTAGTGCTGTACCATACCTCTCCCAACCTAGTGCTGTACCATACCTCTCCCAACCTAGTGCTGTACCATACCTCTCCCAACCTAGTGCTGTACCATACCTCTCCCAACCTAGTGCTGTACCATACCTCTCCCAACCTAGTGCTGTACCATACCTCTCCCAACCTAGTGCTGTACCATACCTCTCCCTCTCCCAACCTAGTGCTGTACCATACCTCTCCCTCTCCCAAACTAATGATGTACCATCCCTCTCCCTCTCCCAACCTAGTGCTGTACAATGCCTCTCCCTCTCCCAACCTAATGCTGTACCATACCTCTCCCAACCTAATGCTGTACCATACCTCTCCTTCTCCCAACCTAGTGCTGTACAATGCCTCTCCCTCTCCCAACCTAATACTGTACCATACCTCTCCCAACCTAATGCTGTACCATACCTCTCCCTCTCCCAACCTAATGCTGTACCATACCTCTCCCAACCTAATGCTGTACCATACCTCTCCCTCTCCCAACCTAGTGCTGTACAATGCCTCTCCCTCTCCCAACCTAATGCTGTACCATACCTCTCCCAACCTAATGCTGTACCATACCTCTCCCAACCTAGTGCTGTACCATACCTCTCCCAACCTAGTGCTGTACCATACCTCTCCCTCTCCCAACCTAATGATGTACCATCCCTCTCCCTCTCCCAACCTAGTGCTGTACCATACCTCTCCCTCTCCCAACCTAATGATGTACCATCCCTCTCCCTCTCCCAACCTAGTGCTGTACCATACCTCTCCCTCTCCCAACCTAATGATGTACCATCCCTCTCCCTCTCCCAACCTAGTGCTGTACAATGCCTCTCCCTCTCCCAACCTAATGCTGTACCATACCTCTCCCAACCTAATGCTGTACCATACCTCTCCCTCTCCCAACCTAGTGCTGTACAATGCCTCTCCCTCTCCCAACCTAATGCTGTACCATACCTCTCCCTCTCCCAACCTAATGCTGTACCATACCTCTCCCTCTCCCAACCTAATGCTGTACCATACCTCTCCCAACCTAATGCTGTACCATACCTCTCCCTCTCCCAACCTAGTGCTGTACAATGCCTCTCCCTCTCCCAACCTAATGCTGTACCATACCTCTCCCAACCTAATGCTGTACCATACCTCTCCCAACCTAATGCTGTACCATACCTCTCCCAACCTAATGCTGTACCATACCTCTCCGAACCTAATGCTGTACCATACCTCTCCCAACCTAATGCTGTACCATACCTCTCACTCTCCCAAACTAGTGCTGTACCATACCTCTCCCAACCTAGTGCTGTACCATACCTCTCCCAACCTAATGCTGTACCATGCCTCTCCCAACCTAATGCTGTACCATGCCTCTCCCAACCTAATGCTGTACCATGCCTCTCCCTCTCCCAACCTAATGCTGTACCATACCTCTCCCTCTCCCAACCTAGTGCTGTACCATACCTCTCCCAACCTAATACTGTACCATACCTCTCCCTCTCCCAACCTAGTGCTGCACCATGCCTCTCCCAACCTAATGCTGTACCATACCTCTCCCTCTCCCAACCTAGTGCTGTACCATACCTCTCCCAACCTAATGCTGTACCATACCTCTCCCTCTCCCAACCTAATGCTGTACCATACCTCTCCCTCTCCCAACCTAATGCTGTACCATACCTCTTCCAACCTAATGCTGTACCATACCTCTCCCAACCTAATGCTGTACCATACCTCTCCCAACCTAATGCTGTACCATACCTCTTCCTCTCCCAACCTAGTGCTGTACCATACCTCTCCCAACCTAATGCTGTACCATACCTCTCCCAACCTAATGCTGTACCATACCTCTCCCAACCTAATGCTGTACCATACCTCTCCCTCTCCCATCCTAGTGCTGTACCATACCTCTCCCACTCCCAACCTAGTGCTGTACCATACCTCTCCCTCTCCCAACCTAGTGCTGTACCATACCTCTCCCAACCTAGTGCTGTACCATACCTCTCCCATCCTAGTGCTGTAGCATACCTCTCCCTCTCCCAACCTAGTGCTGTAGCATACCTCTCCCTCTCCCAAACTAATGCTGTACCATACCTCTCCATCTCCCAAACTAATGCTGTACCATACCTCTCCCTCTCCCAACCTAGTGCTGTACCATACCTCTCCCAACCTAGTGCTGTACCATACCTCTCCATCTCCCAACCTAGTGCTGTACCATGCCCCTCCATCTCCCAACCAAGGGATGTACAATACCTCTCCCTCTCCCAAGCTAGTGCTGTACCATCCATCTCCCTCTCCCAACCTAGTGCTGTACCATGCCTCTCCCTCTCCCAACCTAATGCTGTACCATACCTCTCCCAACCTAGTGCTGTACAATACCTCTCCCTCTCCCAAGCTAGTGCTGTACCATACCTCTCCCAACCTAGTGCTGTACCATACCTCTCCCAACCTAATGCTGTACCATACCTCTCCCTCTCCCAACCTAGTGCTGTACAATGCCTCTCCCTCTCCCAACCTAATGCTGTACCATACCTCTCCCTCTCCCAACCTAATGCTGTACCATACCTCTCCCAACCTAATGCTGTACCATACCTCTCCCTCTCCCAACCTAGTGCTGTACAATGCCTCTCCCTCTCCCAACCTAATGCTGTACCATACCTCTCCCAACCTAATGCTGTACCATACCTCTCCCAACCTAGTGCTGTACCATATCTCTCCCAACCTAGTGCTGTACCATGCCTCTCCCTCTCCCAACCTAATGCTGTACCATACCTCTCCCAACCTAGTGCTGTACAATACCTCTCCCTCTCCCAAGCTAGTGCTGTACCATACCTCTCCCTCTCCCAACCTAGTGCTGTACCATACCTCTCCCAACCTAATGCTGTACCATACCTCTCCCTCTCCCAACCTAGTGCTGTACAATGCCTCTCCCTCTCCCAACCTAATACTGTACCATACCTCTCCCAACCTAATGCTGTACCATACCTCTCCCTCTCCCAACCTAATGCTGTACCATACCTCTCCCAACCTAATGCTGTACCATACCTCTCCCTCTCCCAACCTAGTGCTGTACAATGCCTCTCCCTCTCCCAACCTAATGCTGTACCATACCTCTCCCAACCTAATGCTGTACCATACCTCTCCCAACCTAATGCTGTACCATACCTCTCCCAACCTAGTGCTGTACCATACCTCTCCCAACCTAGTGCTGTACCATACCTCTCCCAACCTAGTGCTGTACCATACCTCTCCCAACCTAGTGCTGTACCATACCTCTCCCAACCTAGTGCTGTACCATACCTCTCCCTCTCCCAACCTAGTGCTGTACCATACCTCTCCCTCTCCCAACCTAGTGCTGTACCATACCTCTCCCTCTCCCAACCTAGTGCTGTACCATACCTCTCCCTCTCCCAACCTAGTGCTGTACCATACCTCTCCCAACCTTGTGCTGTACCATACCTCTCCCAACCTAGTGCTGTACCATACCTCTCCCAACCTAGTGCTGTACCATACCTCTCCCAACCTAGTGCTGTACCATACCTCTCCCAACCTAGTGCTGTACCATACCTCTCCCAACCTAGTGCTGTACCATACCTCTCCCAACCTAGTGCTGTACCATACCTCTCCCAACCTAGTGCTGTACCATACCTCTCCCTCTCCCAACCTAGTGCTGTACCATACCTCTCCCTCTCCCAACCTAATGATGTACCATCCCTCTCCCTCTCCCAACCTAGTGCTGTACAATGCCTCTCCCTCTCCCAACCTAATCCTGTACCATACCTCTCCCAACCTAATGCTGTACCATACCTCTCCCTCTCCCAACCTAATCCTGTACCATACCTCTCCCAACCTAATGCTGTACCATACCTCTCCCTCTCCCAACCTAGTGCTGTACAATGCCTCTCCCTCTCCCAACCTAATGCTGTACCATACCTCTCCCAACCTAATGCTGTACCATACCTCTCCCTCTCCCAACCTAATGCTGTACCATACCTCTCCCAACCTAATGCTGTACCATACCTCTCCCTCTCCCAACCTAGTGCTGTACAATGACTCTCCCTCTCGCAACCTAATGCTGTACCATACCTCTCCCAACCTAATGCTGTACCATACCTCTCCCAACCTAATGCTGTACCATACCTCTCACTCTCCCAAACTAGTGCTGTACCATACCTCTCCCTCTCCCAACCTAGTGCTGTACCATACCTCTCCCAACCTAATGCTGTACCATGCCTCTCCCAACCTAATGCTGTACCATGCCTCTCCCTCTCCCAACCTAATGCTGTACCATACCTCTCCCTCTCCCAACCTAGTGCTGTACCATACCTCTCCCAACCTAATACTGTACCATACCTCTCCCTCTCCCAACCTAGTGCTGCACCATGCCTCTCCCAACCTAATTCTGTACCATACCTCTCCCTCTCCCAACCTAGTGCTGCACCATGCCTCTCCCTCTCCCAACCCAATGCTGTACCATACCTCTCCCAACCTAATGCTGTACCATACATCTCCCTCTCCCAACCTAATGCTGTACCATACCTCTCCCTCTCCCAACCTAGTGCTGTACCATGCCTCTCCCTCTCCCAACCTAGTGCTGTACCATGCCTCTCCCAACCTAATGCTGTACCATACCTCTCCCAACCTAATGCTGTACCATACCTCTCCCTCTCCCAACCTAATGCTGTACCATACCTCTCCCAACCTAGTGCTGTACCATGCCTCTCCCTCTCCCAACCTAGTGCTGTACCATACCTCTCCCTCTCCCAACCTAATGCTGTACCATACCTCTCCCAACCTAATGCTGTACCATACCTCTCCCTCTCCCAACCTAATGCTGTACCATACCTCTCCCAACCTAGTGCTGTACCATGCCTCTCCCTCTCCCAACCTAATGCTGTACCATACCTCTCCCAACCTAATGCTGTACCATACCTCTCCCTCTCCCAACCTAATGCTGTACCATACCTCTCCCAACCTAGTGCTGTACCATGCCTCTCCCTCTCCCAACCTAGTGCTGTACCATACCGCTCCCTCTCCCAACCTAGTGCTGTACCATACCTCTCCCTCTCCCAACCTAGTGCTGTACGATACCTCTCCCAACCTAATGCTGTACCATACCTCTCCCAACCTAATGCTGTACCATACCTCTCCCAACCTAATGCTGTACCATACCTCTCCCAACCTAGTGCTGTACCATACCTCTCCCAACCTAGTGCTGTACCATACCTCTCCCAACCTAGTGCTGTACCATACCTCTCCCAACCTAGTGCTGTACCATACCTCTCCCTCTCCCTCTCCCAACCTAATGCTGTACCATACCTCTCCATCTCCCAACCTAATGCTGTACCATACCTCTCCCAACCTAATGCTGTACCATACCTCTCCCTCTCCCAACCTAGTGCTGTACCATACCTCTCCCTCTCCCAACCTAGTTCTGTACCATAACTCTCCCTCTCCCAACCTAATGCTGTACCATACCTCTCCCAACCTAGTGCTGTACCATACCTCTCCCTCTCCCAACCTAGTGCTGTACCATACCTCTCCCTCTCCCAACCTAATGCTGTACCATACCTCTCCCAACCCAATGCTGTACCATACCTCTCCCAACCTAATGCTGCACCATACCTCTCCCTCTCCCAACCTAGTGCTGTACCATACCTCTCCCTCTCCCAACCTAGTTCTGTACCATACCTCTCCCTCTCCCAACCTAGTGCTGTACCATACCTCTCCCTCTCCCAACCTAGTTCTGTACCATACCGCTCCCTCTCCCAACCTAATGCTGTACCATACCTCTCCCAACCTAGTGCTGTACCATACCTCTCCCTCTCCCAACCTAGTTCTGTACCATACCTCTCCCTCTCCCAACCTAATGCTGCACCATACCTCTCCCTCTCCCAACCTAGTGCTGTACCATGCCTCTCCCAACCTAATGCTGTACCATACCTCTCCCTCTCCCAACCTAATGCTGTACCATACCTCTCCCAACCTAGTGCTATACCATACCGCTCCCTCTCCCAACCTAGTGCTGTACCATACCTCTCCCTCTCCCAACCTAATGCTGTACCATACCTCTCCCTCTCCCAACCTAATGCTGTACCATACCTCTCCCTCTCCCAACCTAATGCTGTACCATACCTCTCCCAACCTAGTGCTGTACCATACCGCTCCCTCTCCCAACCTAGTGCTGTACCATACCTCTCCCTCTCCCAACCTAATGCTGTACCATACCTCTCCCACTCCCAACCTAATGCTGTACCATACCTCTCCCAACCTAGTGCTGTACCATACCTCTCCCAACCTAGTGCTGTACCATACCTCTCCCTCTCCAAACCTAATGCTGTACCATACCTCTCCCTCTCCCAACCTAATGCTGTACCATACCTCTCCCAACCTAGTGCTGTACCATACCTCTCCCAACCTAGTGCTGTACCATACCTCTCCCAACCTAGTGCTGTACCATACCTCTCCCAACCTAATGCTGTACCATACCTCTCCCAACCTAGTGCTGTACCATACCTCTCCCAACCTAGTGCTGTACCATACCTCTCCCTCTCCCAACCTAGTGCTGTACCATACCTCTCCCTCTCCCAACCTAATGCTGTACCATACCTCTCCCACTCCCAACCTAATGCTGTACCATACCTCTCCCACTCCCAACCTAGTGCTGTACCATACCTCTCCCTCTCCCAACCTAGTTCTGTACCATACCTCTCCCTCTCCCAACCTAGTTCTGTACCATACCTCTCCCAACCTAGTGCTGTACCATACCTCTCCCAACCTAGTGCTGTACCATACCTCTCCCAACCTAGTGCTGTACCATACCTCTCCCTCTCCCTCTCCCAACCTAATGCTGTACCATACCTCTCCATCTCCCAACCTAATGCTGTACCATACCTCTCCCAACCTAATGCTGTACCATACCTCTCCCTCTCCCAACCTAGTGCTGTACCATACCTCTCCCTCTCCCAACCTAGTTCTGTACCATAACTCTCCCTCTCCCAACCTAATGCTGTACCATACCTCTCCCAACCTAGTGCTGTACCATACCTCTCCCTCTCCCAACCTAGTGCTGTACCATACCTCTCCCTCTCCCAACCTAATGCTGTACCATACCTCTCCCAACCCAATGCTGTACCATACCTCTCCCAACCTAATGCTGCACCATACCTCTCCCTCTCCCAACCTAGTGCTGTACCATACCTCTCCCTCTCCCAACCTAGTTCTGTACCATACCTCTTCCTCTCCCAACCTAGTGCTGTACCATACCTCTCCCTCTCCCAACCTAGTTCTGTACCATACCTCTCCCTCTCCCAACCTAATGCTGTACCATACCTCTCCCAACCTAGTGCTGTACCATACCTCTCCCTCTCCCAACCTAGTTCTGTACCATACCTCTCCCTCTCCCAACCTAATGCTGTACCATACCTCTCCATCTCCCAAACTAATGCTGTACCATACCTCTCCCTCTCCCAACCTAGTGCTGTACCATACCTCTCCCAACCTAGTGCTGTACCATACCTCTCCATCTCCCAACCTAGTGCTGTACCATGCCCCTCCATCTCCCAACCAAGGGATGTACAATACCTCTCCCTCTCCCAAGCTAGTGCTGTACCATCCATCTCCCTCTCCCAACCTAGTGCTGTACCATGCCTCTCCCTCTCCCAACCTAATGCTGTACCATACCTCTCCCAACCTAGTGCTGTACAATACCTCTCCCTCTCCCAAGCTAGTGCTGTACCATACCTCTCCCAACCTAGTGCTGTACCATACCTCTCCCAACCTAATGCTGTACCATACCTCTCCCTCTCCCAACCTAGTGCTGTACAATGCCTCTCCCTCTCCCAACCTAATGCTGTACCATACCTCTCCCTCTCCCAACCTAATGCTGTACCATACCTCTCCCAACCTAATGCTGTACCATACCTCTCCCTCTCCCAACCTAGTGCTGTACAATGCCTCTCCCTCTCCCAACCTAATGCTGTACCATACCTCTCCCAACCTAATGCTGTACCATACCTCTCCCAACCTAGTGCTGTACCATATCTCTCCCAACCTAGTGCTGTACCATGCCTCTCCCTCTCCCAACCTAATGCTGTACCATACCTCTCCCAACCTAGTGCTGTACAATACCTCTCCCTCTCCCAAGCTAGTGCTGTACCATACCTCTCCCTCTCCCAACCTAGTGCTGTACCATACCTCTCCCTCTCCCAACCTAGTGCTGTACCATACCTCTCCCAACCTAATGCTGTACCATACCTCTCCCTCTCCCAACCTAGTGCTGTACAATGCCTCTCCCTCTCCCAACCTAGTGCTGTACCATACCTCTCCCTCTCCCAACCTAATGCTGTACCATACCTCTCCCAACCCAATGCTGTACCATACCTCTCCCAACCTAATGCTGCACCATACCTCTCCCTCTCCCAACCTAGTGCTGTACCATACCTCTCCCTCTCCCAACCTAGTTCTGTACCATACCTCTTCCTCTCCCAACCTAGTGCTGTACCATACCTCTCCCTCTCCCAACCTAGTTCTGTACCATACCTCTCCCTCTCCCAACCTAATGCTGTACCATACCTCTCCCAACCTAGTGCTGTACCATACCTCTCCCTCTCCCAACCTAGTTCTGTACCATACCTCTCCCTCTCCCAACCTAATGCTGTACCATACCTCTCCATCTCCCAAACTAATGCTGTACCATACCTCTCCCTCTCCCAACCTAGTGCTGTACCATACCTCTCCCAACCTAGTGCTGTACCATACCTCTCCATCTCCCAACCTAGTGCTGTACCATGCCCCTCCATCTCCCAACCAAGGGATGTACAATACCTCTCCCTCTCCCAAGCTAGTGCTGTACCATCCATCTCCCTCTCCCAACCTAGTGCTGTACCATGCCTCTCCCTCTCCCAACCTAATGCTGTACCATACCTCTCCCAACCTAGTGCTGTACAATACCTCTCCCTCTCCCAAGCTAGTGCTGTACCATACCTCTCCCAACCTAGTGCTGTACCATACCTCTCCCAACCTAATGCTGTACCATACCTCTCCCTCTCCCAACCTAGTGCTGTACAATGCCTCTCCCTCTCCCAACCTAATGCTGTACCATACCTCTCCCTCTCCCAACCTAATGCTGTACCATACCTCTCCCAACCTAATGCTGTACCATACCTCTCCCTCTCCCAACCTAGTGCTGTACAATGCCTCTCCCTCTCCCAACCTAATGCTGTACCATACCTCTCCCAACCTAATGCTGTACCATACCTCTCCCAACCTAGTGCTGTACCATATCTCTCCCAACCTAGTGCTGTACCATGCCTCTCCCTCTCCCAACCTAATGCTGTACCATACCTCTCCCAACCTAGTGCTGTACAATACCTCTCCCTCTCCCAAGCTAGTGCTGTACCATACCTCTCCCTCTCCCAACCTAGTGCTGTACCATACCTCTCCCTCTCCCAACCTAGTGCTGTACCATACCTCTCCCAACCTAATGCTGTACCATACCTCTCCCTCTCCCAACCTAGTGCTGTACAATGCCTCTCCCTCTCCCAACCTAATACTGTACCATACCTCTCCCAACCTAATGCTGTACCATACCTCTCCCTCTCCCAACCTAATGCTGTACCATACCTCTCCCAACCTAATGCTGTACCATACCTCTCCCTCTCCCAACCTAGTGCTGTACAATGCCTCTCCCTCTCCCAACCTAATGCTGTACCATACCTCTCCCAACCTAATGCTGTACCATACCTCTCCCAACCTAATGCTGTACCATACCTCTCCCAACCTAGTGCTGTACCATACCTCTCCCAACCTAGTGCTGTACCATACCTCTCCCAACCTAGTGCTGTACCATACCTCTCCCAACCTAGTGCTGTACCATACCTCTCCCAACCTAGTGCTGTACCATACCTCTCCCAACCTAGTGCTGTACCATACCTCTCCCTCTCCCAACCTAGTGCTGTACCATACCTCTCCCTCTCCCAACCTAGTGCTGTACCATACCTCTCCCTCTCCCAACCTAGTGCTGTACCATACCTCTCCCTCTCCCAACCTAGTGCTGTACCATACCTCTCCCAACCTTGTGCTGTACCATACCTCTCCCAACCTAGTGCTGTACCATACCTCTCCCAACCTAGTGCTGTACCATACCTCTCCCAACCTAGTGCTGTACCATACCTCTCCCAACCTAGTGCTGTACCATACCTCTCCCAACCTAGTGCTGTACCATACCTCTCCCAACCTAGTGCTGTACCATACCTCTCCCAACCTAGTGCTGTACCATACCTCTCCCTCTCCCAACCTAGTGCTGTACCATACCTCTCCCTCTCCCAACCTAATGATGTACCATCCCTCTCCCTCTCCCAACCTAGTGCTGTACAATGCCTCTCCCTCTCCCAACCTAATCCTGTACCATACCTCTCCCAACCTAATGCTGTACCATACCTCTCCCTCTCCCAACCTAATCCTGTACCATACCTCTCCCAACCTAATGCTGTACCATACCTCTCCCTCTCCCAACCTAGTGCTGTACAATGCCTCTCCCTCTCCCAACCTAATGCTGTACCATACCTCTCCCAACCTAATGCTGTACCATACCTCTCCCTCTCCCAACCTAATGCTGTACCATACCTCTCCCAACCTAATGCTGTACCATACCTCTCCCTCTCCCAACCTAGTGCTGTACAATGACTCTCCCTCTCGCAACCTAATGCTGTACCATACCTCTCCCAACCTAATGCTGTACCATACCTCTCCCAACCTAATGCTGTACCATACCTCTCACTCTCCCAAACTAGTGCTGTACCATACCTCTCCCTCTCCCAACCTAGTGCTGTACCATACCTCTCCCAACCTAATGCTGTACCATGCCTCTCCCAACCTAATGCTGTACCATGCCTCTCCCTCTCCCAACCTAATGCTGTACCATACCTCTCCCTCTCCCAACCTAGTGCTGTACCATACCTCTCCCAACCTAATACTGTACCATACCTCTCCCTCTCCCAACCTAGTGCTGCACCATGCCTCTCCCAACCTAATTCTGTACCATACCTCTCCCTCTCCCAACCTAGTGCTGCACCATGCCTCTCCCTCTCCCAACCCAATGCTGTACCATACCTCTCCCAACCTAATGCTGTACCATACATCTCCCTCTCCCAACCTAATGCTGTACCATACCTCTCCCTCTCCCAACCTAGTGCTGTACCATGCCTCTCCCTCTCCCAACCTAGTGCTGTACCATGCCTCTCCCAACCTAATGCTGTACCATACCTCTCCCAACCTAATGCTGTACCATACCTCTCCCTCTCCCAACCTAATGCTGTACCATACCTCTCCCAACCTAGTGCTGTACCATGCCTCTCCCTCTCCCAACCTAGTGCTGTACCATACCTCTCCCTCTCCCAACCTAATGCTGTACCATACCTCTCCCAACCTAATGCTGTACCATACCTCTCCCTCTCCCAACCTAATGCTGTACCATACCTCTCCCAACCTAGTGCTGTACCATGCCTCTCCCTCTCCCAACCTAATGCTGTACCATACCTCTCCCAACCTAATGCTGTACCATACCTCTCCCTCTCCCAACCTAATGCTGTACCATACCTCTCCCAACCTAGTGCTGTACCATGCCTCTCCCTCTCCCAACCTAGTGCTGTACCATACCGCTCCCTCTCCCAACCTAGTGCTGTACCATACCTCTCCCTCTCCCAACCTAGTGCTGTACCATACCTCTCCCAACCTAATGCTGTACCATACCTCTCCCAACCTAATGCTGTACCATACCTCTCCCAACCTAATGCTGTACCATACCTCTCCCAACCTAATGCTGTACCATACCTCTCCCAACCTAGTGCTGTACCATACCTCTCCCAACCTAGTGCTGTACCATACCTCTCCCTCTCCCAACCTAGTGCTGTACCATACCTCTCCCTCTCCCAACCTAATGCTGTACCATACCTCTCCCACTCCCAACCTAATGCTGTACCATACCTCTCCCACTCCCAACCTAGTGCTGTACCATACCTCTCCCTCTCCCAACCTAGTTCTGTACCATACCTCTCCCTCTCCCAACCTAGTTCTGTACCATACCTCTCCCAACCTAGTGCTGTACCATACCTCTCCCAACCTAGTGCTGTACCATACCTCTCCCAACCTAGTGCTGTACCATACCTCTCCCTCTCCCTCTCCCAACCTAATGCTGTACCATACCTCTCCATCTCCCAACCTAATGCTGTACCATACCTCTCCCAACCTAATGCTGTACCATACCTCTCCCTCTCCCAACCTAGTGCTGTACCATACCTCTCCCTCTCCCAACCTAGTTCTGTACCATAACTCTCCCTCTCCCAACCTAATGCTGTACCATACCTCTCCCAACCTAGTGCTGTACCATACCTCTCCCTCTCCCAACCTAGTGCTGTACCATACCTCTCCCTCTCCCAACCTAATGCTGTACCATACCTCTCCCAACCCAATGCTGTACCATACCTCTCCCAACCTAATGCTGCACCATACCTCTCCCTCTCCCAACCTAGTGCTGTACCATACCTCTCCCTCTCCCAACCTAGTTCTGTACCATACCTCTCCCTCTCCCAACCTAGTGCTGTACCATACCTCTCCCTCTCCCAACCTAGTTCTGTACCATACCTCTCCCTCTCCCAACCTAATGCTGTACCATACCTCTCCCAACCTAGTGCTGTACCATACCTCTCCCTCTCCCAACCTAGTTCTGTACCATACCTCTCCCTCTCCCAACCTAATGCTGCACCATACCTCTCCCTCTCCCAATCTAGTGCTGTACCATGCCTCTCCCAACCTAATGCTGTACCATACCTCTCCCTCTCCCAACCTAATGCTGTACCATACCTCTCCCAACCTAGTGCTATACCATACCGCTCCCTCTCCCAACCTAGTGCTGTACCATACCTCTCCCTCTCCCAACCTAATGCTGTACCATACCTCTCCCTCTCCCAACCTAATGCTGTACCATACCTCTCCCTCTCCCAACCTAATGCTGTACCATACCTCTCCCAACCTAGTGCTGTACCATACCGCTCCCTCTCCCAACCTAGTGCTGTACCATACCTCTCCCTCTCCCAACCTAATGCTGTACCATACCTCTCCCACTCCCAACCTAATGCTGTACCATACCTCTCCCAACCTAGTGCTGTACCATACCTCTCCCAACCTAGTGCTGTACCATACCTCTCCCTCTCCAAACCTAATGCTGTACCATACCTCTCCCTCTCCCAACCTAATGCTGTACCATACCTCTCCCAACCTAGTGCTGTACCATACCTCTCCCAACCTAGTGCTGTACCATACCTCTCCCAACCTAGTGCTGTACCATACCTCTCCCAACCTAATGCTGTACCATACCTCTCCCAACCTAGTGCTGTACCATACCTCTCCCAACCTAGTGCTGTACCATACCTCTCCCTCTCCCAACCTAGTGCTGTACCATACCTCTCCCTCTCCCAACCTAATGCTGTACCATACCTCTCCCACTCCCAACCTAATGCTGTACCATACCTCTCCCACTCCCAACCTAGTGCTGTACCATACCTCTCCCTCTCCCAACCTAGTTCTGTACCATACCTCTCCCTCTCCCAACCTAGTTCTGTACCATACCTCTCCCAACCTAGTGCTGTACCATACCTCTCCCAACCTAGTGCTGTACCATACCTCTCCCAACCTAGTGCTGTACCATACCTCTCCCTCTCCCTCTCCCAACCTAATGCTGTACCATACCTCTCCATCTCCCAACCTAATGCTGTACCATACCTCTCCCTCTCCAAACCTAATGCTGTACCATACCTCTCCCTCTCCCAACCTAATGCTGTACCATACCTCTCCCAACCTAGTGCTGTACCATACCTCTCCCAACCTAGTGCTGTACCATACCTCTCCCAACCTAGTGCTGTACCATACCTCTCCCAACCTAATGCTGTACCATACCTCTCCCAACCTAGTGCTGTACCATACCTCTCCCAACCTAGTGCTGTACCATACCTCTCCCTCTCCCAACCTAGTGCTGTACCATACCTCTCCCTCTCCCAACCTAATGCTGTACCATACCTCTCCCACTCCCAACCTAATGCTGTACCATACCTCTCCCACTCCCAACCTAGTGCTGTACCATACCTCTCCCTCTCCCAACCTAGTTCTGTACCATACCTCTCCCTCTCCCAACCTAGTTCTGTACCATACCTCTCCCAACCTAGTGCTGTACCATACCTCTCCCAACCTAGTGCTGTACCATACCTCTCCCAACCTAGTGCTGTACCATACCTCTCCCTCTCCCTCTCCCAACCTAATGCTGTACCATACCTCTCCATCTCCCAACCTAATGCTGTACCATACCTCTCCCAACCTAATGCTGTACCATACCTCTCCCTCTCCCAACCTAGTGCTGTACCATACCTCTCCCTCTCCCAACCTAGTTCTGTACCATAACTCTCCCTCTCCCAACCTAATGCTGTACCATACCTCTCCCAACCTAGTGCTGTACCATACCTCTCCCTCTCCCAACCTAGTGCTGTACCATACCTCTCCCTCTCCCAACCTAATGCTGTACCATACCTCTCCCAACCCAATGCTGTACCATACCTCTCCCAACCTAATGCTGCACCATACCTCTCCCTCTCCCAACCTAGTGCTGTACCATACCTCTCCCTCTCCCAACCTAGTTCTGTACCATACCTCTTCCTCTCCCAACCTAGTGCTGTACCATACCTCTCCCTCTCCCAACCTAGTTCTGTACCATACCTCTCCCTCTCCCAACCTAATGCTGTACCATACCTCTCCCAACCTAGTGCTGTACCATACCTCTCCCTCTCCCAACCTAGTTCTGTACCATACCTCTCCCTCTCCCAACCTAATGCTGCACCATACCTCTCCCTCTCCCAACCTAGTGCTGTACCATGCCTCTCCCAACCTAATGCTGTACCATACCTCTCCCTCTCCCAACCTAATGCTGTACCATACCTCTCCCAACCTAGTGCTATACCATACCGCTCCCTCTCCCAACCTAGTGCTGTACCATACCTCTCCCTCTCCCAACCTAATGCTGTACCATACCTCTCCCTCTCCCAACCTAATGCTGTACCATACCTCTCCCTCTCCCAACCTAATGCTGTACCATACCTCTCCCAACCTAGTGCTGTACCATACCGCTCCCTCTCCCAACCTAGTGCTGTACCATACCTCTCCCTCTCCCAACCTAATGCTGTACCATACCTCTCCCACTCCCAACCTAATGCTGTACCATACCTCTCCCAACCTAGTGCTGTACCATACCTCTCCCAACCTAGTGCTGTACCATACCTCTCCCTCTCCAAACCTAATGCTGTACCATACCTCTCCCTCTCCCAACCTAATGCTGTACCATACCTCTCCCAACCTAGTGCTGTACCATACCTCTCCCAACCTAGTGCTGTACCATACCTCTCCCAACCTAGTGCTGTACCATACCTCTCCCTCTCCCTCTCCCAACCTAATGCTGTACCATACCTCTCCCTCTCCCAACCTAATGCTTTACCATACCTCTCCCAACCTAGTGCTGTACCATACCTCTCCCTCTCCCAACCTAGTGCTGTACCATACCTCTCCCACTCCCAACCTAATGCTGTACCATACCTCTCCCTCTCCCAACCTAATGCTGTACCATACATCTCCCTCTCCCAACCTAATGCTGTACCATACCTCTCCCAACCTAATGCTGTACCATACCTCTCCCAACCTAGTGCTGTACCATACCGCTCCCTCTCCCAACCTAATGCTGTACCATACCTCTCCCTCTCCCAACCTAATGCTGTACCATACCTCTCCCAACCCAATGCTGTACCATACCTCTCCCAACCCAATGCTGTACCATACCTCTCCCAACCTAATGCTGTACCATACCTCTCCCTCTCCCAACCTAATGCTGCACCATACCTCTCCCTCTCCCAACCTAGTGCTGTACCATACCTCTCCCAACCTAATGCTGTACCATACCTCTCCCAACCTAATGCTGTACCGCTCCCTCTCCCAACCTAGTGCTGTACCATACCTCTCCCTCTCCCAACCTAATGCTGTACCATACCTCTCCCTCTCCCAACCTAATGCTGTACCATACCTCTCCCAACCTAGTGCTGTACCATACCGCTCCCTCTCCCAACCTAGTGCTGTACCATACCTCTCCCTCTCCCAACCTAGTGCTGTACCATACCTCTCCCTCTCCCAACCTAATGCTGTACCATACCTCTCCCACTCCCAACCTAATGCTGTACCATACCTCTCCCAACCTAGTGCTGTACCATACCTCTCCCAACCTAGTGCTGTACCATACCTCTCCCTCTCCCTCTCATAACCTAATGCTGTACCATACCTCTCCCTCTCCCAACCTAATGCTGTACCATCCCTCTCCCAACCTAGTGCTGTACCATACCTCTCCCTCTCCCAACCTAGTTCTGTACCATACCTCTCCCTCTCCCAACCTAGTGCTGTACCATACCTCTCCCTCTCCCAACCTAGTTCTGTACCATACCTCTCCCTCTCCCAACCTAATGCTGTACCATACCTCTCCCAACCTAGTGCTGTACCATACCTCTCCCTCTCCCAACCTAGTTCTGTACCATACCTCTCCCTCTCCCAACCTAATGCTGCACCATACCTCTCCCTCTCCCAACCTAGTGCTGTACCATGCCTCTCCCAACCTAATGCTGTACCATACCTCTCCCTCTCCCAACCTAATGCTGTACCATACCTCTCCCAACCTAGTGCTGTACCATACCGCTCCCTCTCCCAACCTAGTGCTGTACCATACCTCTCCCTCTCCCAACCTAATGCTGTACCATACCTCTCCCTCTCCCAACCTAATGCTGTACCATACCTCTCCCTCTCCCAACCTAATGCTGTACCATACCTCTCCCAACCTAGTGCTGTACCATACCGCTCCCTCTCCCAACCTAGTGCTGTACCATACCTCTCCCTCTCCCAACCTAATGCTGTACCATACCTCTCCCACTCCCAACCTAATGCTGTACCATACCTCTCCCAACCTAGTGCTGTACCATACCTCTCCCAACCTAGTGCTGTACCATACCTCTCCCTCTCCAAACCTAATGCTGTACCATACCTCTCCCTCTCCCAACCTAATGCTGTACCATACCTCTCCCAACCCAATGCTGTACCATACCTCTCCCAACCTAATGCTGCACCATACCTCTCCCTCTCCCAACCTAGTGCTGTACCATACCTCTCCCTCTCCCAACCTAGTTCTGTACCATACCTCTTCCTCTCCCAACCTAGTGCTGTACCATACCTCTCCCTCTCCCAACCTAGTTCTGTACCATACCTCTCCCTCTCCCAACCTAATGCTGTACCATACCTCTCCCAACCTAGTGCTGTACCATACCTCTCCCTCTCCCAACCTAGTTCTGTACCATACCTCTCCCTCTCCCAACCTAATGCTGTACCATACCTCTCCATCTCCCAAACTAATGCTGTACCATACCTCTCCCTCTCCCAACCTAGTGCTGTACCATACCTCTCCCAACCTAGTGCTGTACCATACCTCTCCATCTCCCAACCTAGTGCTGTACCATGCCCCTCCATCTCCCAACCAAGGGATGTACAATACCTCTCCCTCTCCCAAGCTAGTGCTGTACCATCCATCTCCCTCTCCCAACCTAGTGCTGTACCATGCCTCTCCCTCTCCCAACCTAATGCTGTACCATACCTCTCCCAACCTAGTGCTGTACAATACCTCTCCCTCTCCCAAGCTAGTGCTGTACCATACCTCTCCCAACCTAGTGCTGTACCATACCTCTCCCAACCTAATGCTGTACCATACCTCTCCCTCTCCCAACCTAGTGCTGTACAATGCCTCTCCCTCTCCCAACCTAATGCTGTACCATACCTCTCCCTCTCCCAACCTAATGCTGTACCATACCTCTCCCAACCTAATGCTGTACCATACCTCTCCCTCTCCCAACCTAGTGCTGTACAATGCCTCTCCCTCTCCCAACCTAATGCTGTACCATACCTCTCCCAACCTAATGCTGTACCATACCTCTCCCAACCTAGTGCTGTACCATATCTCTCCCAACCTAGTGCTGTACCATGCCTCTCCCTCTCCCAACCTAATGCTGTACCATACCTCTCCCAACCTAGTGCTGTACAATACCTCTCCCTCTCCCAAGCTAGTGCTGTACCATACCTCTCCCTCTCCCAACCTAGTGCTGTACCATACCTCTCCCTCTCCCAACCTAGTGCTGTACCATACCTCTCCCAACCTAATGCTGTACCATACCTCTCCCTCTCCCAACCTAGTGCTGTACAATGCCTCTCCCTCTCCCAACCTAATACTGTACCATACCTCTCCCAACCTAATGCTGTACCATACCTCTCCCTCTCCCAACCTAATGCTGTACCATACCTCTCCCAACCTAATGCTGTACCATACCTCTCCCTCTCCCAACCTAGTGCTGTACAATGCCTCTCCCTCTCCCAACCTAATGCTGTACCATACCTCTCCCAACCTAATGCTGTACCATACCTCTCCCAACCTAATGCTGTACCATACCTCTCCCAACCTAGTGCTGTACCATACCTCTCCCAACCTAGTGCTGTACCATACCTCTCCCAACCTAGTGCTGTACCATACCTCTCCCAACCTAGTGCTGTACCATACCTCTCCCAACCTAGTGCTGTACCATACCTCTCCCAACCTAGTGCTGTACCATACCTCTCCCAACCTAGTGCTGTACCATACCTCTCCCTCTCCCAACCTAGTGCTGTACCATACCTCTCCCTCTCCCAACCTAGTGCTGTACCATACCTCTCCCTCTCCCAACCTAGTGCTGTACCATACCTCTCCCTCTCCCAACCTAGTGCTGTACCATACCTCTCCCAACCTTGTGCTGTACCATACCTCTCCCAACCTAGTGCTGTACCATACCTCTCCCAACCTAGTGCTGTACCATACCTCTCCCAACCTAGTGCTGTACCATACCTCTCCCAACCTAGTGCTGTACCATACCTCTCCCAACCTAGTGCTGTACCATACCTCTCCCAACCTAGTGCTGTACCATACCTCTCCCAACCTAGTGCTGTACCATACCTCTCCCTCTCCCAACCTAGTGCTGTACCATACCTCTCCCTCTCCCAACCTAATGATGTACCATCCCTCTCCCTCTCCCAACCTAGTGCTGTACAATGCCTCTCCCTCTCCCAACCTAATCCTGTACCATACCTCTCCCAACCTAATGCTGTACCATACCTCTCCCTCTCCCAACCTAATCCTGTACCATACCTCTCCCAACCTAATGCTGTACCATACCTCTCCCTCTCCCAACCTAGTGCTGTACAATGCCTCTCCCTCTCCCAACCTAATGCTGTACCATACCTCTCCCAACCTAATGCTGTACCATACCTCTCCCTCTCCCAACCTAATGCTGTACCATACCTCTCCCAACCTAATGCTGTACCATACCTCTCCCTCTCCCAACCTAGTGCTGTACAATGACTCTCCCTCTCGCAACCTAATGCTGTACCATACCTCTCCCAACCTAATGCTGTACCATACCTCTCCCAACCTAATGCTGTACCATACCTCTCACTCTCCCAAACTAGTGCTGTACCATACCTCTCCCTCTCCCAACCTAGTGCTGTACCATACCTCTCCCAACCTAATGCTGTACCATGCCTCTCCCAACCTAATGCTGTACCATGCCTCTCCCTCTCCCAACCTAATGCTGTACCATACCTCTCCCTCTCCCAACCTAGTGCTGTACCATACCTCTCCCAACCTAATACTGTACCATACCTCTCCCTCTCCCAACCTAGTGCTGCACCATGCCTCTCCCAACCTAATTCTGTACCATACCTCTCCCTCTCCCAACCTAGTGCTGCACCATGCCTCTCCCTCTCCCAACCCAATGCTGTACCATACCTCTCCCAACCTAATGCTGTACCATACATCTCCCTCTCCCAACCTAATGCTGTACCATACCTCTCCCTCTCCCAACCTAGTGCTGTACCATGCCTCTCCCTCTCCCAACCTAGTGCTGTACCATGCCTCTCCCAACCTAATGCTGTACCATACCTCTCCCAACCTAATGCTGTACCATACCTCTCCCTCTCCCAACCTAATGCTGTACCATACCTCTCCCAACCTAGTGCTGTACCATGCCTCTCCCTCTCCCAACCTAGTGCTGTACCATACCTCTCCCTCTCCCAACCTAATGCTGTACCATACCTCTCCCAACCTAATGCTGTACCATACCTCTCCCTCTCCCAACCTAATGCTGTACCATACCTCTCCCAACCTAGTGCTGTACCATGCCTCTCCCTCTCCCAACCTAATGCTGTACCATACCTCTCCCAACCTAATGCTGTACCATACCTCTCCCTCTCCCAACCTAATGCTGTACCATACCTCTCCCAACCTAGTGCTGTACCATGCCTCTCCCTCTCCCAACCTAGTGCTGTACCATACCGCTCCCTCTCCCAACCTAGTGCTGTACCATACCTCTCCCTCTCCCAACCTAGTGCTGTACCATACCTCTCCCAACCTAATGCTGTACCATACCTCTCCCAACCTAATGCTGTACCATACCTCTCCCAACCTAATGCTGTACCATACCTCTCCCAACCTAATGCTGTACCATACCTCTCCCAACCTAGTGCTGTACCATACCTCTCCCAACCTAGTGCTGTACCATACCTCTCCCTCTCCCAACCTAGTGCTGTACCATACCTCTCCCTCTCCCAACCTAATGCTGTACCATACCTCTCCCACTCCCAACCTAATGCTGTACCATA
This sequence comes from Salmo salar, assembly GCF_965601325.2. Classification (NCBI taxonomy): domain Eukaryota; kingdom Metazoa; phylum Chordata; class Actinopteri; order Salmoniformes; family Salmonidae; genus Salmo; species Salmo salar. The sequence continues at coordinate 107,363,801 of NC_138305.1, forward strand.
CCTCTCCCACTCCCAACCTAGTGCTGTACCATACCTCTCCCTCTCCCAACCTAGTTCTGTACCATACCTCTCCCTCTCCCAACCTAGTTCTGTACCATACCTCTCCCAACCTAGTGCTGTACCATACCTCTCCCAACCTAGTGCTGTACCATACCTCTCCCAACCTAGTGCTGTACCATACCTCTCCCTCTCCCTCTCCCAACCTAATGCTGTACCATACCTCTCCATCTCCCAACCTAATGCTGTACCATACCTCTCCCAACCTAATGCTGTACCATACCTCTCCCTCTCCCAACCTAGTGCTGTACCATACCTCTCCCTCTCCCAACCTAGTTCTGTACCATAACTCTCCCTCTCCCAACCTAATGCTGTACCATACCTCTCCCAACCTAGTGCTGTACCATACCTCTCCCTCTCCCAACCTAGTGCTGTACCATACCTCTCCCTCTCCCAACCTAATGCTGTACCATACCTCTCCCAACCCAATGCTGTACCATACCTCTCCCAACCTAATGCTGCACCATACCTCTCCCTCTCCCAACCTAGTGCTGTACCATACCTCTCCCTCTCCCAACCTAGTTCTGTACCATACCTCTCCCTCTCCCAACCTAGTGCTGTACCATACCTCTCCCTCTCCCAACCTAGTTCTGTACCATACCTCTCCCTCTCCCAACCTAATGCTGTACCATACCTCTCCCAACCTAGTGCTGTACCATACCTCTCCCTCTCCCAACCTAGTTCTGTACCATACCTCTCCCTCTCCCAACCTAATGCTGCACCATACCTCTCCCTCTCCCAATCTAGTGCTGTACCATGCCTCTCCCAACCTAATGCTGTACCATACCTCTCCCTCTCCCAACCTAATGCTGTACCATACCTCTCCCAACCTAGTGCTATACCATACCGCTCCCTCTCCCAACCTAGTGCTGTACCATACCTCTCCCTCTCCCAACCTAATGCTGTACCATACCTCTCCCTCTCCCAACCTAATGCTGTACCATACCTCTCCCTCTCCCAACCTAATGCTGTACCATACCTCTCCCAACCTAGTGCTGTACCATACCGCTCCCTCTCCCAACCTAGTGCTGTACCATACCTCTCCCTCTCCCAACCTAATGCTGTACCATACCTCTCCCACTCCCAACCTAATGCTGTACCATACCTCTCCCAACCTAGTGCTGTACCATACCTCTCCCAACCTAGTGCTGTACCATACCTCTCCCTCTCCAAACCTAATGCTGTACCATACCTCTCCCTCTCCCAACCTAATGCTGTACCATACCTCTCCCAACCTAGTGCTGTACCATACCTCTCCCAACCTAGTGCTGTACCATACCTCTCCCAACCTAGTGCTGTACCATACCTCTCCCAACCTAATGCTGTACCATACCTCTCCCAACCTAGTGCTGTACCATACCTCTCCCAACCTAGTGCTGTACCATACCTCTCCCTCTCCCAACCTAGTGCTGTACCATACCTCTCCCTCTCCCAACCTAATGCTGTACCATACCTCTCCCACTCCCAACCTAATGCTGTACCATACCTCTCCCACTCCCAACCTAGTGCTGTACCATACCTCTCCCTCTCCCAACCTAGTTCTGTACCATACCTCTCCCTCTCCCAACCTAGTTCTGTACCATACCTCTCCCAACCTAGTGCTGTACCATACCTCTCCCAACCTAGTGCTGTACCATACCTCTCCCAACCTAGTGCTGTACCATACCTCTCCCTCTCCCTCTCCCAACCTAATGCTGTACCATACCTCTCCATCTCCCAACCTAATGCTGTACCATACCTCTCCCAACCTAATGCTGTACCATACCTCTCCCTCTCCCAACCTAGTGCTGTACCATACCTCTCCCTCTCCCAACCTAGTTCTGTACCATAACTCTCCCTCTCCCAACCTAATGCTGTACCATACCTCTCCCAACCTAGTGCTGTACCATACCTCTCCCTCTCCCAACCTAGTGCTGTACCATACCTCTCCCTCTCCCAACCTAATGCTGTACCATACCTCTCCCAACCCAATGCTGTACCATACCTCTCCCAACCTAATGCTGCACCATACCTCTCCCTCTCCCAACCTAGTGCTGTACCATACCTCTCCCTCTCCCAACCTAGTTCTGTACCATACCTCTTCCTCTCCCAACCTAGTGCTGTACCATACCTCTCCCTCTCCCAACCTAGTTCTGTACCATACCTCTCCCTCTCCCAACCTAATGCTGTACCATACCTCTCCCAACCTAGTGCTGTACCATACCTCTCCCTCTCCCAACCTAGTTCTGTACCATACCTCTCCCTCTCCCAACCTAATGCTGCACCATACCTCTCCCTCTCCCAACCTAGTGCTGTACCATGCCTCTCCCAACCTAATGCTGTACCATACCTCTCCCTCTCCCAACCTAATGCTGTACCATACCTCTCCCAACCTAGTGCTATACCATACCGCTCCCTCTCCCAACCTAGTGCTGTACCATACCTCTCCCTCTCCCAACCTAATGCTGTACCATACCTCTCCCTCTCCCAACCTAATGCTGTACCATACCTCTCCCTCTCCCAACCTAATGCTGTACCATACCTCTCCCAACCTAGTGCTGTACCATACCGCTCCCTCTCCCAACCTAGTGCTGTACCATACCTCTCCCTCTCCCAACCTAATGCTGTACCATACCTCTCCCACTCCCAACCTAATGCTGTACCATACCTCTCCCAACCTAGTGCTGTACCATACCTCTCCCAACCTAGTGCTGTACCATACCTCTCCCTCTCCAAACCTAATGCTGTACCATACCTCTCCCTCTCCCAACCTAATGCTGTACCATACCTCTCCCAACCTAGTGCTGTACCATACCTCTCCCAACCTAGTGCTGTACCATACCTCTCCCAACCTAGTGCTGTACCATACCTCTCCCTCTCCCTCTCCCAACCTAATGCTGTACCATACCTCTCCCTCTCCCAACCTAATGCTTTACCATACCTCTCCCAACCTAGTGCTGTACCATACCTCTCCCTCTCCCAACCTAGTGCTGTACCATACCTCTCCCACTCCCAACCTAATGCTGTACCATACCTCTCCCTCTCCCAACCTAATGCTGTACCATACATCTCCCTCTCCCAACCTAATGCTGTACCATACCTCTCCCAACCTAATGCTGTACCATACCTCTCCCAACCTAGTGCTGTACCATACCGCTCCCTCTCCCAACCTAGTGCTGTACCATACCTCTCCCTCTCCCAACCTAGTGCTGTACCATACCTCTCCCTCTCCCAACCTAATGCTGTACCATACCTCTCCCTCTCCCAACCTAATGCTGTACCATACCTCTCCCAACCCAATGCTGTACCATACCTCTCCCAACCCAATGCTGTACCATACCTCTCCCAACCTAATGCTGTACCATACCTCTCCCTCTCCCAACCTAATGCTGCACCATACCTCTCCCTCTCCCAACCTAGTGCTGTACCATACCTCTCCCAACCTAATGCTGTACCATACCTCTCCCAACCTAATGCTGTACCGCTCCTCTCCCAACCTAGTGCTGTACCATACCTCTCCCTCTCCCAACCTAATGCTGTACCATACCTCTCCCTCTCCCAAGCTAATGCTGTACCATACCTCTCCCAACCTAGTGCTGTACCATACCGCTCCCTCTCCCAACCTAGTGCTGTACCATACCTCTCCCTCTCCCAACCTAGTGCTGTACCATACCTCTCCCTCTCCCAACCTAATGCTGTACCATACCTCTCCCACTCCCAACCTAATGCTGTACCATACCTCTCCCAACCTAGTGCTGTACCATACCTCTCCCAACCTAGTGCTGTACCATACCTCTCCCTCTCCCTCTCATAACCTAATGCTGTACCATACCTCTCCCTCTCCCAACCTAATGCTGTACCATCCCTCTCCCAACCTAGTGCTGTACCATACCTCTCCCTCTCCCAACCTAGTTCTGTACCATACCTCTCCCTCTCCCAACCTAGTGCTGTACCATACCTCTCCCTCTCCCAACCTAGTTCTGTACCATACCTCTCCCTCTCCCAACCTAATGCTGTACCATACCTCTCCCAACCTAGTGCTGTACCATACCTCTCCCTCTCCCAACCTAGTTCTGTACCATACCTCTCCCTCTCCCAACCTAATGCTGCACCATACCTCTCCCTCTCCCAACCTAGTGCTGTACCATGCCTCTCCCAACCTAATGCTGTACCATACCTCTCCCTCTCCCAACCTAATGCTGTACCATACCTCTCCCAACCTAGTGCTGTACCATACCGCTCCCTCTCCCAACCTAGTGCTGTACCATACCTCTCCCTCTCCCAACCTAATGCTGTACCATACCTCTCCCTCTCCCAACCTAATGCTGTACCATACCTCTCCCTCTCCCAACCTAATGCTGTACCATACCTCTCCCAACCTAGTGCTGTACCATACCGCTCCCTCTCCCAACCTAGTGCTGTACCATACCTCTCCCTCTCCCAACCTAATGCTGTACCATACCTCTCCCACTCCCAACCTAATGCTGTACCATACCTCTCCCAACCTAGTGCTGTACCATACCTCTCCCAACCTAGTGCTGTACCATACCTCTCCCTCTCCAAACCTAATGCTGTACCATACCTCTCCCTCTCCCAACCTAATGCTGTACCATACCTCTCCCAACCTAGTGCTGTACCATACCTCTCCCAACCTAGTGCTGTACCATACCTCTCCCTCTCCCTCTCCCAACCTAATGCTGTACCATACCTCTCCCTCTCCCAACCTAATGCTGTACCATACCTCTCCCAACCTAGTGCTGTACCATACCTCTCCCTCTCCCAACCTAGTGCTGTACCATACCTCTCCCTCTCCCAACCTAATGCTGTACCATACCTCTCCCTCTCCCAACCTAATGCTGTACCATACATCTCCCTCTCCCAACCTAATGCTGTACCATACCTCTCCCAACCTAGTCCTGTACCATACCTCTCCCAACCTAGTGCTGTACCATACCTCTCCCTCTCCCTCTCATAACCTAATGCTGTACAATACCTCTCCCTCTCCCAACCTAATGCTGTACCATCCCTCTCCCAACCTAGTGCTGTACCATACCTCTCCCTCTCCCAACCTAGTTCTGTACCATACCTCTCCCTCTCCCAACCTAGTGCTGTACCATACCTCTCCCTCTCCCAACCTAGTTCTGTACCATACCTCTCCCTCTCCCAACCTAATGCTGTACCATACCTCTCCCAACCTAGTGCTGTACCATACCTCTCCCTCTCCCAACCTAGTTCTGTACCATACCTCTCCCTCTCCCAACCTAATGCTGCACCATACCTCTCCCTCTCCCAACCTAGTGCTGTACCATGCCTCTCCCAACCTAATGCTGTACCATACCTCTCCCTCTCCCAACCTAATGCTGTACCATACCTCTCCCAACCTAGTGCTGTACCATACCGCTCCCTCTCCCAACCTAGTGCTGTACCATACCTCTCCCTCTCCCAACCTAATGCTGTACCATACCTCTCCCTCTCCCAACCTAATGCTGTACCATACCTCTCCCTCTCCCAACCTAATGCTGTACCATACCTCTCCCAACCTAGTGCTGTACCATACCGCTCCCTCTCCCAACCTAGTGCTGTACCATACCTCTCCCTCTCCCAACCTAATGCTGTACCATACCTCTCCCACTCCCAACCTAATGCTGTACCATACCTCTCCCAACCTAGTGCTGTACCATACCTCTCCCTCTCCCAACCTAGTTCTGTACCATACCTCTCCCTCTCCCAACCTAATGCTGCACCATACCTCTCCCTCTCCCAACCTAGTGCTGTACCATGCCTCTCCCAACCTAATGCTGTACCATACCTCTCCCTCTCCCAACCTAATGCTGTACCATACCTCTCCCAACCTAGTGCTGTACCATACCGCTCCCTCTCCCAACCTAGTGCTGTACCATACCTCTCCCTCTCCCAACCTAATGCTGTACCATACCTCTCCCTCTCCCAACCTAATGCTGTACCATACCTCTCCCTCTCCCAACCTAATGCTGTACCATACCTCTCCCAACCTAGTGCTGTACCATACCGCTCCCTCTCCCAACCTAGTGCTGTACCATACCTCTCCCTCTCCCAACCTAATGCTGTACCATACCTCTCCCACTCCCAACCTAATGCTGTACCATACCTCTCCCAACCTAGTGCTGTACCATACCTCTCCCAACCTAGTGCTGTACCATACCTCTCCCTCTCCAAACCTAATGCTGTACCATACCTCTCCCTCTCCCAACCTAATGCTGTACCATACCTCTCCCAACCTAGTGCTGTACCATACCTCTCCCAACCTAGTGCTGTACCATACCTCTCCCTCTCCCTCTCCCAACCTAATGCTGTACCATACCTCTCCCTCTCCCAACCTAATGCTGTACCATACCTCTCCCAACCTAGTGCTGTACCATACCTCTCCCTCTCCCAACCTAGTGCTGTACCATACCTCTCCCTCTCCCAACCTAATGCTGTACCATACCTCTCCCTCTCCCAACCTAATGCTGTACCATACATCTCCCTCTCCCAACCTAATGCTGTACCATACCTCTCCCAACCTAATGCTGTACCATACCTCTCCCAACCTAGTGCTGTACCATACCGCTCCCTCTCCCAACCTAGTGCTGTACCATACCTCTCCCTCTCCCAACCTAGTGCTGTACCATACCTCTCCCTCTCCCAACCTAATGCTGTACCATACCTCTCCCTCTCCCAACCTAATGCTGTACCATACCTCTCCCTCTCCCAACCTAATGCTGTACCATACCTCTCCCTCTCCCTCTCCCAACCTAATGCTGTACCATACCTCTCCCAACCTAGTGCTGTACCATACCGCTCCCTCTCCCAACCTAGTGCTGTACCATACCTCTCCCTCTCCCAACCTAGTGCTGTACCATACATCTCCCTCTCCCAACCTAGTGCTGTACCATACATCTCCCTCTCCCAACCTAATGCTGTACCATACCTCTCCCAACCTAATGCTGTACCATACCTCTCCCTCTCCCAACCTAATGCTGTACCATACCTCTCCCTCTCCCTCTCCCAACCTAATGCTGTACCATACCTCTCCATCTCCCAACCTAATGCTGTACCATACCTCTCCCAACCTAGTGCTGTACCATACCTCTCCCTCTCCCAACCTAGTGCTGTACCATACCTCTCCCTCTCCCAACCTAATGCTGTACCATACCTCTCCCTCTCCCAACCTAATGCTGTACCATACCTCTCCCAACCCAATGCTGTACCATACCTCTCCCAACCCAATGCTGTACCATACCTCTCCCAACCCAATGCTGTACCATACCTCTCCCTCTCCCAACCTAATGCTGCACCATACCTCTCCCTCTCCCAACCTAGTGCTGTACCATACCTCTCCCAACCTAATGCTGTACCATACCTCTCCCAACCTAATGCTGTACCGCTCCCTCTCCCAACCTAGTGCTGTACCATACCTCTCCCTCTCCCAACCTAATGCTGTACCATACCTCTCCCTCTCCCAACCTAATGCTGTACCATACCTCTCCCTCTCCCAACCTAATGCTGTACCATACCTCTCCCAACCTAGTGCTGTACCATACCTCTCCCAACCTAGTGCTGTACCATACCTCTCCCAACCTAGTGCTGTACCATACCTCTCCCTCTCCCTCTCATAACCTAATGCTGTACCATACCTCTCCCAACCTAGTGCTGTACCATACCTCTCCCTCTCCCAACCTAATTCTGTACCATACCTCTCCCAACCTAATGCTGTACCATACCTCTCCCAACCTAGTGCTGTACCATACCTCTCCCAACCTAGTGCTGTACCATACCTCTCCCAACCTAGTGCTGTACCATACCTCTCCCAACCTAGTGCTGTACCATACCTCTCCCTCTCCCAACCTAATGCTGTACCATACCTCTCCCAACCCAATGCTGTACCATACCTCTCCCTCTCCCAACCTAACGCTGTACCATGCCTCTCCCTCTCCCAACCTAACGCTGTACCATACCTCTCCCTCTCCCAACCTAGTGCTGTACCATACCTCTCCCTCTCCCAACCTAGTGCTGTACCATACCTCTCCCAACCTAACACTGTACCATACCTCCCTCTCTCCCATCCTAATTCTGTACCATGCCTCTCCCTCTCCCAACCTAGTGCTGCACCATACCTCGCCCTCTCCCAACCTAGTGCTGTACCATGCCTCTCCCTCTCCCAACCTAGTGCTGTACCATACCTCTCCATCTCCCAACCTAGTGCTGTACCATACCTCTCCATCTCCCAACCTAGTGCTGTACCATACCTCTCCCAACCTAATACTGTACCATACCTCTCCCTCTCCCAACCTAGTGCTGTACCATACCTCTCCCTCTCCCAACCTAGTGCTGTACCATACCTCTCCCAACCTAGTGCTGTACCATGCCTCTCCCAACCTAATGCTGTACCATACTTCTCCCAACCTAATGCTGTACCATACTTCTCCCAACCTAATGCTGTACCATACTTCTCCCAACCTAATGCTGTACCATACTTCTCCCAACCTAATGCTGTACCATACTTCTCCCAACCTAATGCTGTACCATACTTCTCCCAACCTAATGCTGTACCATACTTCTCCCAACCTAATGCTGTACCATACTTCTCCCAACCTAATGCTGTACCATACTTCTCCCAACCTAATGCTGTACCATACTTCTCCCAACCTAATGCTGTACCATACCTCTCCCAACCTAATGCTGTACCATACCTCTCCCAACCTAATGCTGTACCACACCTCTCCCAACCTAATGCTGTACCATACCTCTCCCAACCTAATGCTGTACCATACCTCTCCCAACCTAATGCTGTACCATACCTCTCCCAACCTAGTGCTGTACCATACCTCTCCCAACCTAGTGCTGTACCATACCTCTCCCTCTCCCAACCTAGTTCTGTACCATACCTCTCCCTCTCCCAACCTAATGCTGTACCATACCTCTCCCAACCTAGTGCTGTACCATACCTCTCCCTCTCCCAACCTAGTGCAGTACCATACCTCTCCCTCTCCCAACCTAATGCTGTACCATACCTCTCCCAACCCAATGCTGTACCATACCTCTCCCAACCTAATCCTGCACCATACCTCTCCCTCTCCCAACCTAATGCTGCACCATACCTCTCCCTCTCCCAACCTAGTGCTGTACCATGCCTCTCCCAACCTAATGCTGTACCATACCTCTCCCAACCTAATGCTGTACCATACCTCTCCCAACCTAGTGCTGTACCATACCGCTCCCTCTCCCAACCTAGTGCTGTACCATACCTCTCCCTCTCCCAACCTAATGCTGTACCATACCCCTCCCTCTCCCAACCTAATGCTGTACCATACCGCTCCCAACCTAGTGCTGTACCATACCGCTCCCTCTCCCAACCTAGTGCTGTACCATACCTCTCCCTCTCCCAACCTAATGCTGTACCATACCTCTCCCACTCCCAACCTAATGCTGTACCATACCTCTCCCACTCCCAACCTAATGCTGTACCATACCTCTCCCAACCTAGTGCTGTACCATACCTCTCCCAACCTAGTGCTGTGCCATACCTCTCCCAACCTAGTGCTGTACCATACCTCTCCCTCTCCCTCTCCCAACCTAATGCTGTACCATACCTCTCCCTCTCCCAACCTAATGCTGTACCATACCTCTCCCAACCTAGTGCTGTACCATACCTCTCCCTCTCCCAACCTAGTGCTGTACCATACATCTCCCTCTCCCAACCTAATGCTGTACCATAGCTCTCCCTCTCCCAACCTAATGCTGTACCATACATCTCCCTCTCCCAACCTAATGCTGTACCATACCTCTCCCAACCTAATGCTGTACCATACCTCTCCCAACCTAGTGCTGTACCATACCGCTCCCTCTCCCAACCTAGTGCTGTACCATACCTCTCCCTCTCCCAACCTAGTGCTGTACCATACCTCTCCCTCTCCCAACCTAATGCTGTACCATACCTCTCCCTCTCCCAAACTAATGCTGTACCATACCTCTCCCAACCTAATGCTGTACCATACCTCTCCCTCTCCCAACCTAGTGCTGTACCATACCTCTCCCACTCCCAACCTAATGCTGTACCATACCTCTCCCACTCCCAACCTAATGCTGTACCATACCTCTCCCAACCTAGTGCTGTACCATACCTCTCCCTCTCCCTCTCATAACCTAATGCTGTACCATACCTCTCCCTCTCCCAACCTAATGCTGTACCATACCTCTCCCAACCTAGTGCTGTACCATACCTCTCCCTCTCCCAACCTAATTCTGTACCATACCTCTCCCAACCTAATGCTGTACCATACCTCTCCCAACCTAGTGCTGTACCATACCTCTCCCAACCTAGTGCTGTACCATACCTCTCCCAACCTAGTGCTGTACCATACCTCTCCCTCTCCCAACCTAATGCTGTACCATACCTCTCCCAACCCAATGCTGTACCATACCTCTCCCAACCCAATGCTGTACCATACCTCTCCCTCTCCCAACCTAACGCTGTACCATGCCTCTCCCTCTCCCAACCTAACGCTGTACCATACCTCTCCCTCTCCCAACCTAGTGCTGTACCATACCTCTCCCTCTCCCAACCTAGTGCTGTACCATACCTCTCCCTCTCCCAACCTAGTGCTGTACCATACCTCTCCCTCTCCCAACCTAGTGCTGTACCATACCTCTCCCAACCTAGTGCTGTACCATACCTCTCCCAACCTAGTGCTGTACCATGCCTCTCCCAACCTAATGCTGTACCATACTTCTCCCAACCTAATGCTGTACCATACTTCTCCCAACCTAATGCTGTACCATACTTCTCCCAACCTAATGCTGTACCATACCTCTCCCAACCTAGTGCTGTACCATACCTCTCCCTCTCCCAACCTAGTGCTGTACCATACCTCTCCCAACCTAGTGCTGTACCATGCCTCTCCCAACCTAGTGCTGTACCATGCCTCTCCCAACCTAATGCTGTACCATACTTCTCCCAACCTAATGCTGTACCATACTTCTCCCAACCTAATGCTGTACCATACTTCTCCCAACCTAATGCTGTACCATACCTCTCCCAACCTAATGCTGTACCATACCTCTCCCAACCTAATGCTGTACCATACCTCTCCCAACCTAATGCTGTACCATACCTCTCCCAACCTAATGCTGTACCATACCTCTCCCAACCTAGTGCTGTACCATACCTCTCCCTCTCCCAACCTAGTTCTGTACCATACCTCTCCCTCTCCCAACCTAATGCTGTACCATACCTCTCCCAACCTAGTGCTGTACCATACCTCTCCCTCTCCCAACCTAGTGCTGTACCATACCTCTCCCTCTCCCAACCTAATGCTGTACCATACCTCTCCCAACCCAATGCTGTACCATACCTCTCCCAACCTAATCCTGCACCATACCTCTCCCTCTCCCAACCTAATGCTGCACCATACCTCTCCCTCTCCCAACCTAGTGCTGTACCATGCCTCTCCCAACCTAATGCTGTACCATACCTCTCCCAACCTAGTGCTGTACCATACCGCTCCCTCTCCCAACCTAGTGCTGTACCATACCTCTCCCTCTCCCAACCTAATGCTGTACCATACCCCTCCCTCTCCCAACCTAATGCTGTACCATACCGCTCCCAACCTAGTGCTGTACCATACCTCTCCCAACCTAGTGCTGTACCATACCTCTCCCTCTCCCAACCTAGTTCTGTACCATACCTCTCCCTCTCCCAACCTAATGCTGTACCATACCTCTCCCAACCTAGTGCTGTACCATACCTCTCCCTCTCCCAACCTAGTGCTGTACCATACCTCTCCCAACCCAATGCTGTACCATACCTCTCCCAACCTAATCCTGCACCATACCTCTCCCTCTCCCAACCTAATGCTGTACCATACCTCTCCCAACCTAGTGCTGTACCATACCGCTCCCTCTCCCAACCTAGTGCTGTACCATACCTCTCCCTCTCCCAACCTAATGCTGTACCATACCCCTCCCTCTCCCAACCTAATGCTGTACCATACCGCTCCCAACCTAGTGCTGTACCATACCGCTCCCTCTCCCAACCTAGTGCTGTACCATACCTCTCCCTCTCCCAACCTAATGCTGTACCATACCTCTCCCAACCTAGTGCTGCACCATACCTCGCCCTCTCCCAACCTAATGCTGTACCATACCTCTCCCTCTCCCAACCTAATGCTGTACCATACCTCTCCCAACCTAGTGCTGTACCATACCGCTCCCTCTCCCAACCTAGTGCTGTACCATACCTCTCCCTCTCCCAACCTAATGCTGTACCATACCCCTCCCTCTCCCAACCTAATGCTGTACCATACCGCTCCCAACCTAGTGCTGTACCATACCTCTCCCAACCTAGTGCTGTACCATACCTCTCCCTCTCCCAACCTAGTTCTGTACCATACCTCTCCCTCTCCCAACCTAATGCTGTACCATACCTCTCCCAACCTAGTGCTGTACCATACCTCTCCCTCTCCCAACCTAGTGCTGTACCATACCTCTCCCAACCCAATGCTGTACCATACCTCTCCCAACCTAATCCTGCACCATACCTCTCCCTCTCCCAACCTAATGCTGCACCATACCTCTCCCTCTCCCAACCTAGTGCTGTACCATGCCTCTCCCAACCTAATGCTGTACCATACCTCTCCCTCTCCCAACCTAATGCTGTACCATACCTCTCCCAACCTAGTGCTGTACCATACCGCTCCCTCTCCCAACCTAGTGCTGTACCATACCTCTCCCTCTCCCAACCTAATGCTGTACCATACCCCTCCCTCTCCCAACCTAATGCTGTACCATACCGCTCCCAACCTAGTGCTGTACCATACCGCTCCCTCTCCCAACCTAGTGCTGTACCATACCTCTCCCTCTCCCAACCTAATGCTGTACCATACCTCTCCCAACCTAGTGCTGCACCATACCTCGCCCTCTCCCAACCTAATGCTGTACCATACCTCTCCCTCTCCCATCCTAATTCTGTACCATACCTCTCCATCTCCCAACCTAGTGCTGTACCATACCTCTCCCAACCTAATACTGTACCATACCTCTCCCTCTCCCAACCTAGTGCTGTACCATACCTCTCCCTCTCCCAACCTAGTGCTGTACCATACCTCTCCCAACCTAGTGCTGTACCATGCCTCTCCCAACCTAATGCTGTACCATACTTCTCCCAACCTAATGCTGTACCATACTTCTCCCAACCTAATGCTGTACCATACTTCTCCCAACCTAATGCTGTACCATACCTCTCCCAACCTAGTGCTGTACCATACCTCTCCCTCTCCCAACCTAGTGCTGTACCATACCTCTCCCAACCTAGTGCTGTACCATGCCTCTCCCAACCTAGTGCTGTACCATGCCTCTCCCAACCTAATGCTGTACCATACTTCTCCCAACCTAATGCTGTACCATACTTCTCCCAACCTAATGCTGTACCATACTTCTCCCAACCTAATGCTGTACCATACCTCTCCCAACCTAATGCTGTACCATACCTCTCCCAACCTAATGCTGTACCATACCTCTCCCAACCTAGTGCTGTACCATACCTCTCCCAACCTAGTGCTGTACCATACCTCTCCCAACCTAGTGCTGTACCATACCTCTCCCTCTCCCAACCTAGTTCTGTACCATACCTCTCCCTCTCCCAACCTAATGCTGTACCATACCTCTCCCAACCTAGTGCTGTACCATACCTCTCCCTCTCCCAACCTAGTGCTGTACCATACCTCTCCCTCTCCCAACCTAATGCTGTACCATACCTCTCCCAACCCAATGCTGTACCATACCTCTCCCAACCTAATCCTGCACCATACCTCTCCCTCTCCCAACCTAATGCTGCACCATACCTCTCCCTCTCCCAACCTAGTGCTGTACCATGCCTCTCCCAACCTAATGCTGTACCATACCTCTCCCTCTCCCAACCTAATGCTGTACCATACCTCTCCCAACCTAGTGCTGTACCATACCGCTCCCTCTCCCAACCTAGTGCTGTACCATACCTCTCCCTCTCCCAACCTAATGCTGTACCATACCCCTCCCTCTCCCAACCTAATGCTGTACCATACCGCTCCCAACCTAGTGCTGTACCATACCTCTCCCAACCTAGTGCTGTACCATACCTCTCCCTCTCCCAACCTAGTTCTGTACCATACCTCTCCCTCTCCCAACCTAATGCTGTACCATACCTCTCCCAACCTAGTGCTGTACCATACCTCTCCCTCTCCCAACCTAGTGCTGTACCATACCTCTCCCAACCCAATGCTGTACCATACCTCTCCCAACCTAATCCTGCACCATACCTCTCCCTCTCCCAACCTAATGCTGCACCATACCTCTCCCTCTCCCAACCTAGTGCTGTACCATGCCTCTCCCAACCTAATGCTGTACCATACCTCTCCCAACCTAATGCTGTACCATACCTCTCCCAACCTAGTGCTGTACCATACCGCTCCCTCTTCCAACCTAGTGCTGTACCATACCTCTCCCTCTCCCAACCTAATGCTGTACCATACCCCTCCCTCTCCCAACCTAATGCTGTACCATACCGCTCCCAACCTAGTGCTGTACCATACCGCTCCCTCTCCCAACCTAGTGCTGTACCATACCTCTCCCTCTCCCAACCTAATGCTGTACCATACCTCTCCCAACCTAATGCTGTACCATACCTCTCCCTCTCCCAACCTAATGCTGTACCATACCTCTCCCAACCTAGTGCTGTACCATACCTCTCCCAACCTAGTGCTGTACCATACCTCTCCCTCTCCCAACCTAATGCTGTACCATACCTCTCCCTCTCCCAACCTAATGCTGTACCATACCTCTCCCTCTCCCAACCTAATGCTGTACCATACCTCTCCCAACCTAGTGCTGTACCATACCTCTCCCAACCTAGTGCTGTACCATACCTCTCCCTCTCCCTCTCCCAACCTAATGCTGTACCATACCTCTCCCTCTCCCAACCTAATGCTGTACCATACCTCTCCCAACCTAGTGCTGTACCATACCTCTCCCTCTCCCAACCTAGTGCTGTACCATACCTCTCCCTCTCCCAACCTAATGCTGTACCATACCTCTCCCAACCTAGTGCTGTACCATACCTCTCCCTCTCCCAACCTAGTGCTGTACCATACATCTCCCTCTCCCAACCTAATGCTGTACCATACCTCTCCCTCTCCCAACCTAATGCTGTACCATACATCTCCCTCTCCCAACCTAATGCTGTACCATACCTCTCCCAACCTAATGCTGTACCATACCTCTCCCAACCTAATGCTGTACCATACCTCTCCCAACCTAGTGCTGTACCATACCGCTCCCTCTCCCAACCTAGTGCTGTACCATACCTCTCCCAACCTAGTGCTGTACCATACCGCTCCCTCTCCCAACCTAGTGCTGTACCATACCTCTCCCTCTCCCAACCTAATGCTGTACCATACCCCTCCCTCTCCCAACCTAATGCTGTACCATACCGCTCCCAACCTAGTGCTGTACCATACCTCTCCCAACCTAGTGCTGTACCATACCTCTCCCTCTCCCAACCTAGTTCTGTACCATACCTCTCCCTCTCCCAACCTAATGCTGTACCATACCTCTCCCAACCTAGTGCTGTACCATACCTCTCCCTCTCCCAACCTAGTGCTGTACCATACCTCTCCCAACCCAATGCTGTACCATACCTCTCCCAACCTAATCCTGCACCATACCTCTCCCTCTCCCAACCTAATGCTGTACCATACCTCTCCCAACCTAGTGCTGTACCATACCGCTCCCTCTCCCAACCTAGTGCTGTACCATACCTCTCCCTCTCCCAACCTAATGCTGTACCATACCCCTCCCTCTCCCAACCTAATGCTGTACCATACCGCTCCCAACCTAGTGCTGTACCATACCGCTCCCTCTCCCAACCTAGTGCTGTACCATACCTCTCCCTCTCCCAACCTAATGCTGTACCATACCTCTCCCAACCTAGTGCTGCACCATACCTCGCCCTCTCCCAACCTAATGCTGTACCATACCTCTCCCTCTCCCAACCTAATGCTGTACCATACCTCTCCCAACCTAGTGCTGTACCATACCGCTCCCTCTCCCAACCTAGTGCTGTACCATACCTCTCCCTCTCCCAACCTAATGCTGTACCATACCCCTCCCTCTCCCAACCTAATGCTGTACCATACCGCTCCCAACCTAGTGCTGTACCATACCTCTCCCAACCTAGTGCTGTACCATACCTCTCCCTCTCCCAACCTAGTTCTGTACCATACCTCTCCCTCTCCCAACCTAATGCTGTACCATACCTCTCCCTCTCCCAACCTAGTTCTGTACCATACCTCTCCCTCTCCCAACCTAATCCTGCACCATACCTCTCCCTCTCCCAACCTAATGCTGCACCATACCTCTCCCTCTCCCAACCTAGTGCTGTACCATGCCTCTCCCAACCTAATGCTGTACCATACCTCTCCCTCTCCCAACCTAATGCTGTACCATACCTCTCCCAACCTAGTGCTGTACCATACCGCTCCCTCTCCCAACCTAGTGCTGTACCATACCTCTCCCTCTCCCAACCTAATGCTGTACCATACCCCTCCCTCTCCCAACCTAATGCTGTACCATACCGCTCCCAACCTAGTGCTGTACCATACCGCTCCCTCTCCCAACCTAGTGCTGTACCATACCTCTCCCTCTCCCAACCTAATGCTGTACCATACCTCTCCCAACCTAGTGCTGCACCATACCTCGCCCTCTCCCAACCTAATGCTGTACCATACCTCTCCCTCTCCCATCCTAATTCTGTACCATACCTCTCCATCTCCCAACCTAGTGCTGTACCATACCTCTCCCAACCTAATACTGTACCATACCTCTCCCTCTCCCAACCTAGTGCTGTACCATACCTCTCCCTCTCCCAACCTAGTGCTGTACCATACCTCTCCCAACCTAGTGCTGTACCATGCCTCTCCCAACCTAATGCTGTACCATACTTCTCCCAACCTAATGCTGTACCATACTTCTCCCAACCTAATGCTGTACCATACTTCTCCCAACCTAATGCTGTACCATACCTCTCCCAACCTAGTGCTGTACCATACCTCTCCCTCTCCCAACCTAGTGCTGTACCATACCTCTCCCAACCTAGTGCTGTACCATGCCTCTCCCAACCTAGTGCTGTACCATGCCTCTCCCAACCTAATGCTGTACCATACTTCTCCCAACCTAATGCTGTACCATACTTCTCCCAACCTAATGCTGTACCATACTTCTCCCAACCTAATGCTGTACCATACCTCTCCCAACCTAATGCTGTACCATACCTCTCCCAACCTAATGCTGTACCATACCTCTCCCAACCTAGTGCTGTACCATACCTCTCCCAACCTAGTGCTGTACCATACCTCTCCCAACCTAGTGCTGTACCATACCTCTCCCTCTCCCAACCTAGTTCTGTACCATACCTCTCCCTCTCCCAACCTAATGCTGTACCATACCTCTCCCAACCTAGTGCTGTACCATACCTCTCCCTCTCCCAACCTAGTGCTGTACCATACCTCTCCCTCTCCCAACCTAATGCTGTACCATACCTCTCCCAACCCAATGCTGTACCATACCTCTCCCAACCTAATCCTGCACCATACCTCTCCCTCTCCCAACCTAATGCTGCACCATACCTCTCCCTCTCCCAACCTAGTGCTGTACCATGCCTCTCCCAACCTAATGCTGTACCATACCTCTCCCTCTCCCAACCTAATGCTGTACCATACCTCTCCCAACCTAGTGCTGTACCATACCGCTCCCTCTCCCAACCTAGTGCTGTACCATACCTCTCCCTCTCCCAACCTAATGCTGTACCATACCCCTCCCTCTCCCAACCTAATGCTGTACCATACCGCTCCCAACCTAGTGCTGTACCATACCTCTCCCAACCTAGTGCTGTACCATACCTCTCCCTCTCCCAACCTAGTTCTGTACCATACCTCTCCCTCTCCCAACCTAATGCTGTACCATACCTCTCCCAACCTAGTGCTGTACCATACCTCTCCCTCTCCCAACCTAGTGCTGTACCATACCTCTCCCAACCCAATGCTGTACCATACCTCTCCCAACCTAATCCTGCACCATACCTCTCCCTCTCCCAACCTAATGCTGCACCATACCTCTCCCTCTCCCAACCTAGTGCTGTACCATGCCTCTCCCAACCTAATGCTGTACCATACCTCTCCCAACCTAATGCTGTACCATACCTCTCCCAACCTAGTGCTGTACCATACCGCTCCCTCTTCCAACCTAGTGCTGTACCATACCTCTCCCTCTCCCAACCTAATGCTGTACCATACCCCTCCCTCTCCCAACCTAATGCTGTACCATACCGCTCCCAACCTAGTGCTGTACCATACCGCTCCCTCTCCCAACCTAGTGCTGTACCATACCTCTCCCTCTCCCAACCTAATGCTGTACCATACCTCTCCCAACCTAATGCTGTACCATACCTCTCCCTCTCCCAACCTAATGCTGTACCATACCTCTCCCAACCTAGTGCTGTACCATACCTCTCCCAACCTAGTGCTGTACCATACCTCTCCCTCTCCCAACCTAATGCTGTACCATACCTCTCCCTCTCCCAACCTAATGCTGTACCATACCTCTCCCTCTCCCAACCTAATGCTGTACCATACCTCTCCCAACCTAGTGCTGTACCATACCTCTCCCAACCTAGTGCTGTACCATACCTCTCCCTCTCCCTCTCCCAACCTAATGCTGTACCATACCTCTCCCTCTCCCAACCTAATGCTGTACCATACCTCTCCCAACCTAGTGCTGTACCATACCTCTCCCTCTCCCAACCTAGTGCTGTACCATACCTCTCCCTCTCCCAACCTAATGCTGTACCATACCTCTCCCAACCTAGTGCTGTACCATACCTCTCCCTCTCCCAACCTAGTGCTGTACCATACATCTCCCTCTCCCAACCTAATGCTGTACCATACCTCTCCCTCTCCCAACCTAATGCTGTACCATACATCTCCCTCTCCCAACCTAATGCTGTACCATACCTCTCCCAACCTAATGCTGTACCATACCTCTCCCAACCTAATGCTGTACCATACCTCTCCCAACCTAGTGCTGTACCATACCGCTCCCTCTCCCAACCTAGTGCTGTACCATACCTCTCCCTCTCCCAACCTAGTGCTGTACCATACCTCTCCCTCTCCCAACCTAATGCTGTACCATACCTCTCCCTCTCCCTCTCCCAACCTAATGCTGTACCATACCTCTCCCTCTCCCAACCTAATGCTGTACCATACCTCTCCCAACCTAGTGCTGTACCATACCTCTCCCTCTCCCAACCTAGTGCTGTACCATACCTCTCCCTCTCCCAACCTAATGCTGTACCATACCTCTCCCAACCTAGTGCTGTACCATACCTCTCCCTCTCCCAACCTAGTGCTGTACCATACATCTCCCTCTCCCAACCTAATGCTGTACCATACCTCTCCCTCTCCCAACCTAATGCTGTACCATACATCTCCCTCTCCCAACCTAATGCTGTACCATACCTCTCCCAACCTAGTGCTGTACCATACCTCTCCCTCTCCCAACCTAGTGCTGTACCATACATCTCCCTCTCCCAACCTAATGCTGTACCATACCTCTCCCTCTCCCAACCTAATGCTGTACCATACATCTCCCTCTCCCAACCTAATGCTGTACCATACCTCTCCCAACCTAATGCTGTACCATACCTCTCCCAACCTAATGCTGTACCATACCTCTCCCAACCTAGTGCTGTACCATACCGCTCCCTCTCCCAACCTAGTGCTGTACCATACCTCTCCCTCTCCCAACCTAGTGCTGTACCATACCTCTCCCTCTCCCAACCTAATGCTGTACCATACCTCTCCCTCTCCCAACCTAATGCTGTACCATACCTCCCCCTCTCCCAACCTAATGCTGTACCATACCTCTCCCACTCCCAACCTAATGCTGTACCATACCTCTCCCAACCTAGTGCTGTACCATACCTCTCCCTCTCCCAACCTAGTGCTGTACCATACCTCTCCCTCTCCCAACCTAATGCTGTACCATACATCTCCCTCTCCCAACCTAATGCTGTACCATACCCCTCCCTCTCCCAACCTAGTGCTGTACCATACCGCTCCCTCTCCCAACCTAGTGCTGTACCATACCTCTCCCTCTCCCAACCTAATGCTGTACCATACCTCTCCCTCTCCCAACCTAATGCTGTACCATACCTCTCCCAACCTAGTGCTGTACCATACCTCTCCCAACCTAGTGCTGTACCATACCTCTCCCAACCTAGTGCTGTACCATACCTCTCCCTCTCCCAACCTAATGCTGTACCATACCTCTCCCTCTCCCAACCTAATGCTGTACCATACCTCTCCCAACCTAGTGCTGTACCATACCTCTCCCAACCTAGTGCTGTACCATACCTCTCCCTCTCCCTCTCCCAACCTAATGCTGTACCATACCTCTCCCTCTCCCAACCTAATGCTGTACCATACCTCTCCCAACCTAGTGCTGTACCATACCTCTCCCTCTCCCAACCTAGTGCTGTACCATACCTCTCCCTCTCCCAACCTAATGCTGTACCATACCTCTCCCAACCTAGTGCTGTACCATACCTCTCCCTCTCCCAACCTAGTGCTGTACCATACATCTCCCTCTCCCAACCTAATGCTGTACCATACCTCTCCCTCTCCCAACCTAATGCTGTACCATACATCTCCCTCTCCCAACCTAATGCTGTACCATACATCTCCCTCTCCCAACCTAATGCTGTACCATACCTCTCCCAACCTAATGCTGTACCATACCTCTCCCAACCTAATGCTGTACCATACCTCTCCCAACCTAGTGCTGTACCATACCGCTCCCTCTCCCAACCTAGTGCTGTACCATACCTCTCCCTCTCCCAACCTAGTGCTGTACCATACCTCTCCCTCTCCCAACCTAATGCTGTACCATACCTCTCCCTCTCCCAACCTAATGCTGTACCATACCTCTCCCTCTCCCAACCTAGTGCTGTACCATACCTCTCCCACTCCCAACCTAATGCTGTACCATACCTCTCCCAACCTAGTGCTGTACCATACCTCTCCCTCTCCCAACCTAGTGCTGTACCATACCTCTCCCTCTCCCAACCTAATGCTGTACCATACCTCTCCCTCTCCCAACCTAATGCTGTACCATACATCTCCCTCTCCCAACCTAATGCTGTACCATACCTCTCCCAACCTAATGCTGTACCATACCTCTCCCTCTCCCAACCTAGTGCTGTACCATACCTCTCCCACTCCCAACCTAATGCTGTACCATACCTCTCCCACTCCCAACCTAATGCTGTACCATACCTCTCCCAACCTAGTGCTGTACCATACCTCTCCCTCTCCCAACCTAATGCTGTACCATACCTCTCCCTCTCCCAACCTAATGCTGTACCATACCTCTCCCAACCTAGTGCTGTACCATACCGCTCCCTCTCCCAACCTAGTGCTGTACCATACCTCTCCCTCTCCCAACCTAATGCTGTACCATACCCCTCCCTCTCCCAACCTAATGCTGTACCATACCGCTCCCAACCTAGTGCTGTACCATACCGCTCCCTCTCCCAACCTAGTGCTGTACCATACCTCTCCCTCTCCCAACCTAATGCTGTACCATACCTCTCCCTCTCCCAACCTAATGCTGTACCATACCTCTCCCAACCTAGTGCTGTACCATACCTCTCCCAACCTAGTGCTGTACCATACCTCTCCCTCTCCCAACCTAATGCTGTACCATACCTCTCCCTCTCCCAACCTAATGCTGTACCATACCTCTCCCTCTCCCAACCTAATGCTGTACCATACCTCTCCCAACCTAGTGCTGTACCATACCTCTCCCAACCTAGTGCTGTACCATACCTCTCCCTCTCCCAACCTAATGCTGTACCATACCTCTCCCTCTCCCAACCTAATGCTGTACCATACCTCTCCCAACCTAGTGCTGTACCATACCTCTCCCTCTCCCAACCTAGTGCTGTACCATACCTCTCCCTCTCCCAACCTAATGCTGTACCATACCTCTCCCAACCTAGTGCTGTACCATACCTCTCCCTCTCCCAACCTAGTGCTGTACCATACATCTCCCTCTCCCAACCTAATGCTGTACCATACCTCTCCCTCTCCCAACCTAATGCTGTACCATACCTCTCCCAACCTAATGCTGTACCATACCTCTCCCAACCTAATGCTGTACCATACCTCTCCCAACCTAATGCTGTACCATACCTCTCCCAACCTAATGCTGTACCATACCGCTCCCTCTCCCAACCTAGTGCTGTACCATACCTCTCCCTCTCCCAACCTAGTGCTGTACCATACCTCTCCCTCTCCCAACCTAATGCTGTACCATACCTCTCCCTCTCCCAACCTAATGCTGTACCATACCTCTCCCTCTCCCAACCTAGTGCTGTACCATACCTCTCCCTCTCCCAACCTAGTGCTGTACCATACCTCTCCCACTCCCAACCTAATGCTGTACCATACCTCTCCCACTCCCAACCTAATGCTGTACCATACCTCTCCCAACCTAGTGCTGTACCATACCTCTCCCTCTCCCAACCTAGTGCTGTACCATACCTCTCCCAACCTAATGCTGTACCATACATCTCCCTCAGCCCAACCTAATGCTGTACCATACCTCTCCCAACCTAATGCTGTACCATACCTCTCCCTCTCCCAACCTAATGCTGTACCATACCTCTCCCAACCTAATGCTGTACCATACCTCTCCCTCTCCCAACCTAGTGCTGTACCATACCTCTCCCACTCCCAACCTAATGCTGTACCATACCTCTCCCAACCTAATGCTGTACCATACCTCTCCCAACCTAGTGCTGTACCATACCTCTCCCTCTCCCAACCTAGTGCTGTACCATACCTCTCCCTCTCCCAACCTAATGCTGTACCATACCTCTCCCTCTCCCAACCTAATGCTGTACCATACCTCTCCCTCTCCCAACCTAATGCTGTACCATACATCTCCCTCTCCCAACCTAATGCTGTACCATACCTCTCCCAACCTAATGCTGTACCATACCGCTCCCTCTCCCAACCTAGTGCTGTACCATACCTCTCCCTCTCCCAACCTAGTGCTGTACCATACCTCTCCCTCTCCCAACCTAATGCTGTACCATACCTCTCCCTCTCCCAACCTAATGCTGTACCATACCTCTCCCTCTCCCAACCTAGTGCTGTACCATACCTCTCCCACTCCCAACCTAATGCTGTACCATACCGCTCCCTCTCCCAACCTAGTGCTGTACCATACCTCTCCCTCTCCCAACCTAGTGCTGTACCATACATCTCCCTCTCCCAACCTAATGCTGTACCATACCTCTCCCTCTCCCAACCTAATGCTGTACCATACCTCTCCCAACCTAATGCTGTACCATACCTCTCCCAACCTAATGCTGTACCATACCTCTCCCAACCTAATGCTGTACCATACCTCTCCCAACCTAATGCTGTACCATACCTCTCCCAACCTAGTGCTGTACCATACCGCTCCCTCTCCCAACCTAGTGCTGTACCATACCTCTCCCAACCTAGTGCTGTACCATACCTCTCCCTCTCCCAACCTAATGCTGTACCATACCTCTCCCTCTCCCAACCTAGTGCTGTACCATACCTCTCCCTCTCCCAACCTAATGCTGTACCATACCTCTCCCTCTCCCAACCTAATGCTGTACCATACATCTCCCTCTCCCAACCTAATGCTGTACCATACCTCTCCCAACCTAATGCTGTACCATACCTCTCCCAACCTAGTGCTGTACCATACCGCTCCCTCTCCCAACCTAGTGCTGTACCATACCTCTCCCTCTCCCAACCTAGTGCTGTACCATACCTCTCCCTCTCCCAACCTAATGCTGTACCATACCTCTCCCTCTCCCAACCTAATGCTGTACCATACCTCTCCCTCTCCCAACCTAATGCTGTACCATACCTCTCCCTCTCCCTCTCCCAACCTAATGCTGTACCATACCTCTCCCAACCTAGTGCTGTACCATACCGCTCCCTCTCCCAACCTAGTGCTGTACCATACCTCTCCCTCTCCCAACCTAGTGCTGTACCATACATCTCCCTCTCCCAACCTAGTGCTGTACCATACATCTCCCTCTCCCAACCTAATGCTGTACCATACCTCTCCCAACCTAATGCTGTACCATACCTCTCCCTCTCCCAACCTAATGCTGTACCATACCTCTCCCTCTCCCTCTCCCAACCTAATGCTGTACCATACCTCTCCATCTCCCAACCTAATGCTGTACCATACCTCTCCCAACCTAGTGCTGTACCATACCTCTCCCTCTCCCAACCTAGTGCTGTACCATACCTCTCCCTCTCCCAACCTAATGCTGTACCATACCTCTCCCTCTCCCAACCTAATGCTGTACCATACCTCTCCCAACCCAATGCTGTACCATACCTCTCCCAACCCAATGCTGTACCATACCTCTCCCAACCCAATGCTGTACCATACCTCTCCCTCTCCCAACCTAATGCTGCACCATACCTCTCCCTCTCCCAACCTAGTGCTGTACCATACCTCTCCCAACCTAATGCTGTACCATACCTCTCCCAACCTAATGCTGTACCGCTCCCTCTCCCAACCTAGTGCTGTACCATACCTCTCCCTCTCCCAACCTAATGCTGTACCATACCTCTCCCTCTCCCAACCTAATGCTGTACCATACCTCTCCCTCTCCCAACCTAATGCTGTACCATACCTCTCCCAACCTAGTGCTGTACCATACCTCTCCCAACCTAGTGCTGTACCATACCTCTCCCAACCTAGTGCTGTACCATACCTCTCCCTCTCCCTCTCATAACCTAATGCT
This sequence comes from Salmo salar, assembly GCF_965601325.2. Lineage (NCBI taxonomy): Eukaryota > Metazoa > Chordata > Actinopteri > Salmoniformes > Salmonidae > Salmo > Salmo salar. The sequence continues at coordinate 107,388,750 of NC_138305.1, forward strand.
GTACCATACCTCTCCCAACCTAGTGCTGTACCATACCTCTCCCTCTCCCAACCTAATTCTGTACCATACCTCTCCCAACCTAATGCTGTACCATACCTCTCCCAACCTAGTGCTGTACCATACCTCTCCCAACCTAGTGCTGTACCATACCTCTCCCAACCTAGTGCTGTACCATACCTCTCCCAACCTAGTGCTGTACCATACCTCTCCCTCTCCCAACCTAATGCTGTACCATACCTCTCCCAACCCAATGCTGTACCATACCTCTCCCTCTCCCAACCTAACGCTGTACCATGCCTCTCCCTCTCCCAACCTAACGCTGTACCATACCTCTCCCTCTCCCAACCTAGTGCTGTACCATACCTCTCCCTCTCCCAACCTAGTGCTGTACCATACCTCTCCCAACCTAACACTGTACCATACCTCCCTCTCTCCCATCCTAATTCTGTACCATGCCTCTCCCTCTCCCAACCTAGTGCTGCACCATACCTCGCCCTCTCCCAACCTAGTGCTGTACCATGCCTCTCCCTCTCCCAACCTAGTGCTGTACCATACCTCTCCATCTCCCAACCTAGTGCTGTACCATACCTCTCCATCTCCCAACCTAGTGCTGTACCATACCTCTCCCAACCTAATACTGTACCATACCTCTCCCTCTCCCAACCTAGTGCTGTACCATACCTCTCCCTCTCCCAACCTAGTGCTGTACCATACCTCTCCCAACCTAGTGCTGTACCATGCCTCTCCCAACCTAATGCTGTACCATACTTCTCCCAACCTAATGCTGTACCATACTTCTCCCAACCTAATGCTGTACCATACTTCTCCCAACCTAATGCTGTACCATACTTCTCCCAACCTAATGCTGTACCATACTTCTCCCAACCTAATGCTGTACCATACTTCTCCCAACCTAATGCTGTACCATACTTCTCCCAACCTAATGCTGTACCATACTTCTCCCAACCTAATGCTGTACCATACTTCTCCCAACCTAATGCTGTACCATACTTCTCCCAACCTAATGCTGTACCATACCTCTCCCAACCTAATGCTGTACCATACCTCTCCCAACCTAATGCTGTACCACACCTCTCCCAACCTAATGCTGTACCATACCTCTCCCAACCTAATGCTGTACCATACCTCTCCCAACCTAATGCTGTACCATACCTCTCCCAACCTAGTGCTGTACCATACCTCTCCCAACCTAGTGCTGTACCATACCTCTCCCTCTCCCAACCTAGTTCTGTACCATACCTCTCCCTCTCCCAACCTAATGCTGTACCATACCTCTCCCAACCTAGTGCTGTACCATACCTCTCCCTCTCCCAACCTAGTGCAGTACCATACCTCTCCCTCTCCCAACCTAATGCTGTACCATACCTCTCCCAACCCAATGCTGTACCATACCTCTCCCAACCTAATCCTGCACCATACCTCTCCCTCTCCCAACCTAATGCTGCACCATACCTCTCCCTCTCCCAACCTAGTGCTGTACCATGCCTCTCCCAACCTAATGCTGTACCATACCTCTCCCAACCTAATGCTGTACCATACCTCTCCCAACCTAGTGCTGTACCATACCGCTCCCTCTCCCAACCTAGTGCTGTACCATACCTCTCCCTCTCCCAACCTAATGCTGTACCATACCCCTCCCTCTCCCAACCTAATGCTGTACCATACCGCTCCCAACCTAGTGCTGTACCATACCGCTCCCTCTCCCAACCTAGTGCTGTACCATACCTCTCCCTCTCCCAACCTAATGCTGTACCATACCTCTCCCACTCCCAACCTAATGCTGTACCATACCTCTCCCACTCCCAACCTAATGCTGTACCATACCTCTCCCAACCTAGTGCTGTACCATACCTCTCCCAACCTAGTGCTGTGCCATACCTCTCCCAACCTAGTGCTGTACCATACCTCTCCCTCTCCCTCTCCCAACCTAATGCTGTACCATACCTCTCCCTCTCCCAACCTAATGCTGTACCATACCTCTCCCAACCTAGTGCTGTACCATACCTCTCCCTCTCCCAACCTAGTGCTGTACCATACATCTCCCTCTCCCAACCTAATGCTGTACCATAGCTCTCCCTCTCCCAACCTAATGCTGTACCATACATCTCCCTCTCCCAACCTAATGCTGTACCATACCTCTCCCAACCTAATGCTGTACCATACCTCTCCCAACCTAGTGCTGTACCATACCGCTCCCTCTCCCAACCTAGTGCTGTACCATACCTCTCCCTCTCCCAACCTAGTGCTGTACCATACCTCTCCCTCTCCCAACCTAATGCTGTACCATACCTCTCCCTCTCCCAACCTAATGCTGTACCATACCTCTCCCAACCTAATGCTGTACCATACCTCTCCCTCTCCCAACCTAGTGCTGTACCATACCTCTCCCACTCCCAACCTAATGCTGTACCATACCTCTCCCACTCCCAACCTAATGCTGTACCATACCTCTCCCAACCTAGTGCTGTACCATACCTCTCCCTCTCCCTCTCATAACCTAATGCTGTACCATACCTCTCCCTCTCCCAACCTAATGCTGTACCATACCTCTCCCAACCTAGTGCTGTACCATACCTCTCCCTCTCCCAACCTAATTCTGTACCATACCTCTCCCAACCTAATGCTGTACCATACCTCTCCCAACCTAGTGCTGTACCATACCTCTCCCAACCTAGTGCTGTACCATACCTCTCCCAACCTAGTGCTGTACCATACCTCTCCCTCTCCCAACCTAATGCTGTACCATACCTCTCCCAACCCAATGCTGTACCATACCTCTCCCAACCCAATGCTGTACCATACCTCTCCCTCTCCCAACCTAACGCTGTACCATGCCTCTCCCTCTCCCAACCTAACGCTGTACCATACCTCTCCCTCTCCCAACCTAGTGCTGTACCATACCTCTCCCTCTCCCAACCTAGTGCTGTACCATACCTCTCCCTCTCCCAACCTAGTGCTGTACCATACCTCTCCCTCTCCCAACCTAGTGCTGTACCATACCTCTCCCAACCTAGTGCTGTACCATACCTCTCCCAACCTAGTGCTGTACCATGCCTCTCCCAACCTAATGCTGTACCATACTTCTCCCAACCTAATGCTGTACCATACTTCTCCCAACCTAATGCTGTACCATACTTCTCCCAACCTAATGCTGTACCATACCTCTCCCAACCTAGTGCTGTACCATACCTCTCCCTCTCCCAACCTAGTGCTGTACCATACCTCTCCCAACCTAGTGCTGTACCATGCCTCTCCCAACCTAGTGCTGTACCATGCCTCTCCCAACCTAATGCTGTACCATACTTCTCCCAACCTAATGCTGTACCATACTTCTCCCAACCTAATGCTGTACCATACTTCTCCCAACCTAATGCTGTACCATACCTCTCCCAACCTAATGCTGTACCATACCTCTCCCAACCTAATGCTGTACCATACCTCTCCCAACCTAATGCTGTACCATACCTCTCCCAACCTAATGCTGTACCATACCTCTCCCAACCTAGTGCTGTACCATACCTCTCCCTCTCCCAACCTAGTTCTGTACCATACCTCTCCCTCTCCCAACCTAATGCTGTACCATACCTCTCCCAACCTAGTGCTGTACCATACCTCTCCCTCTCCCAACCTAGTGCTGTACCATACCTCTCCCTCTCCCAACCTAATGCTGTACCATACCTCTCCCAACCCAATGCTGTACCATACCTCTCCCAACCTAATCCTGCACCATACCTCTCCCTCTCCCAACCTAATGCTGCACCATACCTCTCCCTCTCCCAACCTAGTGCTGTACCATGCCTCTCCCAACCTAATGCTGTACCATACCTCTCCCAACCTAGTGCTGTACCATACCGCTCCCTCTCCCAACCTAGTGCTGTACCATACCTCTCCCTCTCCCAACCTAATGCTGTACCATACCCCTCCCTCTCCCAACCTAATGCTGTACCATACCGCTCCCAACCTAGTGCTGTACCATACCTCTCCCAACCTAGTGCTGTACCATACCTCTCCCTCTCCCAACCTAGTTCTGTACCATACCTCTCCCTCTCCCAACCTAATGCTGTACCATACCTCTCCCAACCTAGTGCTGTACCATACCTCTCCCTCTCCCAACCTAGTGCTGTACCATACCTCTCCCAACCCAATGCTGTACCATACCTCTCCCAACCTAATCCTGCACCATACCTCTCCCTCTCCCAACCTAATGCTGTACCATACCTCTCCCAACCTAGTGCTGTACCATACCGCTCCCTCTCCCAACCTAGTGCTGTACCATACCTCTCCCTCTCCCAACCTAATGCTGTACCATACCCCTCCCTCTCCCAACCTAATGCTGTACCATACCGCTCCCAACCTAGTGCTGTACCATACCGCTCCCTCTCCCAACCTAGTGCTGTACCATACCTCTCCCTCTCCCAACCTAATGCTGTACCATACCTCTCCCAACCTAGTGCTGCACCATACCTCGCCCTCTCCCAACCTAATGCTGTACCATACCTCTCCCTCTCCCAACCTAATGCTGTACCATACCTCTCCCAACCTAGTGCTGTACCATACCGCTCCCTCTCCCAACCTAGTGCTGTACCATACCTCTCCCTCTCCCAACCTAATGCTGTACCATACCCCTCCCTCTCCCAACCTAATGCTGTACCATACCGCTCCCAACCTAGTGCTGTACCATACCTCTCCCAACCTAGTGCTGTACCATACCTCTCCCTCTCCCAACCTAGTTCTGTACCATACCTCTCCCTCTCCCAACCTAATGCTGTACCATACCTCTCCCAACCTAGTGCTGTACCATACCTCTCCCTCTCCCAACCTAGTGCTGTACCATACCTCTCCCAACCCAATGCTGTACCATACCTCTCCCAACCTAATCCTGCACCATACCTCTCCCTCTCCCAACCTAATGCTGCACCATACCTCTCCCTCTCCCAACCTAGTGCTGTACCATGCCTCTCCCAACCTAATGCTGTACCATACCTCTCCCTCTCCCAACCTAATGCTGTACCATACCTCTCCCAACCTAGTGCTGTACCATACCGCTCCCTCTCCCAACCTAGTGCTGTACCATACCTCTCCCTCTCCCAACCTAATGCTGTACCATACCCCTCCCTCTCCCAACCTAATGCTGTACCATACCGCTCCCAACCTAGTGCTGTACCATACCGCTCCCTCTCCCAACCTAGTGCTGTACCATACCTCTCCCTCTCCCAACCTAATGCTGTACCATACCTCTCCCAACCTAGTGCTGCACCATACCTCGCCCTCTCCCAACCTAATGCTGTACCATACCTCTCCCTCTCCCATCCTAATTCTGTACCATACCTCTCCATCTCCCAACCTAGTGCTGTACCATACCTCTCCCAACCTAATACTGTACCATACCTCTCCCTCTCCCAACCTAGTGCTGTACCATACCTCTCCCTCTCCCAACCTAGTGCTGTACCATACCTCTCCCAACCTAGTGCTGTACCATGCCTCTCCCAACCTAATGCTGTACCATACTTCTCCCAACCTAATGCTGTACCATACTTCTCCCAACCTAATGCTGTACCATACTTCTCCCAACCTAATGCTGTACCATACCTCTCCCAACCTAGTGCTGTACCATACCTCTCCCTCTCCCAACCTAGTGCTGTACCATACCTCTCCCAACCTAGTGCTGTACCATGCCTCTCCCAACCTAGTGCTGTACCATGCCTCTCCCAACCTAATGCTGTACCATACTTCTCCCAACCTAATGCTGTACCATACTTCTCCCAACCTAATGCTGTACCATACTTCTCCCAACCTAATGCTGTACCATACCTCTCCCAACCTAATGCTGTACCATACCTCTCCCAACCTAATGCTGTACCATACCTCTCCCAACCTAGTGCTGTACCATACCTCTCCCAACCTAGTGCTGTACCATACCTCTCCCAACCTAGTGCTGTACCATACCTCTCCCTCTCCCAACCTAGTTCTGTACCATACCTCTCCCTCTCCCAACCTAATGCTGTACCATACCTCTCCCAACCTAGTGCTGTACCATACCTCTCCCTCTCCCAACCTAGTGCTGTACCATACCTCTCCCTCTCCCAACCTAATGCTGTACCATACCTCTCCCAACCCAATGCTGTACCATACCTCTCCCAACCTAATCCTGCACCATACCTCTCCCTCTCCCAACCTAATGCTGCACCATACCTCTCCCTCTCCCAACCTAGTGCTGTACCATGCCTCTCCCAACCTAATGCTGTACCATACCTCTCCCTCTCCCAACCTAATGCTGTACCATACCTCTCCCAACCTAGTGCTGTACCATACCGCTCCCTCTCCCAACCTAGTGCTGTACCATACCTCTCCCTCTCCCAACCTAATGCTGTACCATACCCCTCCCTCTCCCAACCTAATGCTGTACCATACCGCTCCCAACCTAGTGCTGTACCATACCTCTCCCAACCTAGTGCTGTACCATACCTCTCCCTCTCCCAACCTAGTTCTGTACCATACCTCTCCCTCTCCCAACCTAATGCTGTACCATACCTCTCCCAACCTAGTGCTGTACCATACCTCTCCCTCTCCCAACCTAGTGCTGTACCATACCTCTCCCAACCCAATGCTGTACCATACCTCTCCCAACCTAATCCTGCACCATACCTCTCCCTCTCCCAACCTAATGCTGCACCATACCTCTCCCTCTCCCAACCTAGTGCTGTACCATGCCTCTCCCAACCTAATGCTGTACCATACCTCTCCCAACCTAATGCTGTACCATACCTCTCCCAACCTAGTGCTGTACCATACCGCTCCCTCTTCCAACCTAGTGCTGTACCATACCTCTCCCTCTCCCAACCTAATGCTGTACCATACCCCTCCCTCTCCCAACCTAATGCTGTACCATACCGCTCCCAACCTAGTGCTGTACCATACCGCTCCCTCTCCCAACCTAGTGCTGTACCATACCTCTCCCTCTCCCAACCTAATGCTGTACCATACCTCTCCCAACCTAATGCTGTACCATACCTCTCCCTCTCCCAACCTAATGCTGTACCATACCTCTCCCAACCTAGTGCTGTACCATACCTCTCCCAACCTAGTGCTGTACCATACCTCTCCCTCTCCCAACCTAATGCTGTACCATACCTCTCCCTCTCCCAACCTAATGCTGTACCATACCTCTCCCTCTCCCAACCTAATGCTGTACCATACCTCTCCCAACCTAGTGCTGTACCATACCTCTCCCAACCTAGTGCTGTACCATACCTCTCCCTCTCCCTCTCCCAACCTAATGCTGTACCATACCTCTCCCTCTCCCAACCTAATGCTGTACCATACCTCTCCCAACCTAGTGCTGTACCATACCTCTCCCTCTCCCAACCTAGTGCTGTACCATACCTCTCCCTCTCCCAACCTAATGCTGTACCATACCTCTCCCAACCTAGTGCTGTACCATACCTCTCCCTCTCCCAACCTAGTGCTGTACCATACATCTCCCTCTCCCAACCTAATGCTGTACCATACCTCTCCCTCTCCCAACCTAATGCTGTACCATACATCTCCCTCTCCCAACCTAATGCTGTACCATACCTCTCCCAACCTAATGCTGTACCATACCTCTCCCAACCTAATGCTGTACCATACCTCTCCCAACCTAGTGCTGTACCATACCGCTCCCTCTCCCAACCTAGTGCTGTACCATACCTCTCCCAACCTAGTGCTGTACCATACCGCTCCCTCTCCCAACCTAGTGCTGTACCATACCTCTCCCTCTCCCAACCTAATGCTGTACCATACCCCTCCCTCTCCCAACCTAATGCTGTACCATACCGCTCCCAACCTAGTGCTGTACCATACCTCTCCCAACCTAGTGCTGTACCATACCTCTCCCTCTCCCAACCTAGTTCTGTACCATACCTCTCCCTCTCCCAACCTAATGCTGTACCATACCTCTCCCAACCTAGTGCTGTACCATACCTCTCCCTCTCCCAACCTAGTGCTGTACCATACCTCTCCCAACCCAATGCTGTACCATACCTCTCCCAACCTAATCCTGCACCATACCTCTCCCTCTCCCAACCTAATGCTGTACCATACCTCTCCCAACCTAGTGCTGTACCATACCGCTCCCTCTCCCAACCTAGTGCTGTACCATACCTCTCCCTCTCCCAACCTAATGCTGTACCATACCCCTCCCTCTCCCAACCTAATGCTGTACCATACCGCTCCCAACCTAGTGCTGTACCATACCGCTCCCTCTCCCAACCTAGTGCTGTACCATACCTCTCCCTCTCCCAACCTAATGCTGTACCATACCTCTCCCAACCTAGTGCTGCACCATACCTCGCCCTCTCCCAACCTAATGCTGTACCATACCTCTCCCTCTCCCAACCTAATGCTGTACCATACCTCTCCCAACCTAGTGCTGTACCATACCGCTCCCTCTCCCAACCTAGTGCTGTACCATACCTCTCCCTCTCCCAACCTAATGCTGTACCATACCCCTCCCTCTCCCAACCTAATGCTGTACCATACCGCTCCCAACCTAGTGCTGTACCATACCTCTCCCAACCTAGTGCTGTACCATACCTCTCCCTCTCCCAACCTAGTTCTGTACCATACCTCTCCCTCTCCCAACCTAATGCTGTACCATACCTCTCCCAACCTAGTGCTGTACCATACCTCTCCCTCTCCCAACCTAGTGCTGTACCATACCTCTCCCAACCCAATGCTGTACCATACCTCTCCCAACCTAATCCTGCACCATACCTCTCCCTCTCCCAACCTAATGCTGCACCATACCTCTCCCTCTCCCAACCTAGTGCTGTACCATGCCTCTCCCAACCTAATGCTGTACCATACCTCTCCCTCTCCCAACCTAATGCTGTACCATACCTCTCCCAACCTAGTGCTGTACCATACCGCTCCCTCTCCCAACCTAGTGCTGTACCATACCTCTCCCTCTCCCAACCTAATGCTGTACCATACCCCTCCCTCTCCCAACCTAATGCTGTACCATACCGCTCCCAACCTAGTGCTGTACCATACCGCTCCCTCTCCCAACCTAGTGCTGTACCATACCTCTCCCTCTCCCAACCTAATGCTGTACCATACCTCTCCCAACCTAGTGCTGCACCATACCTCGCCCTCTCCCAACCTAATGCTGTACCATACCTCTCCCTCTCCCATCCTAATTCTGTACCATACCTCTCCATCTCCCAACCTAGTGCTGTACCATACCTCTCCCAACCTAATACTGTACCATACCTCTCCCTCTCCCAACCTAGTGCTGTACCATACCTCTCCCTCTCCCAACCTAGTGCTGTACCATACCTCTCCCAACCTAGTGCTGTACCATGCCTCTCCCAACCTAATGCTGTACCATACTTCTCCCAACCTAATGCTGTACCATACTTCTCCCAACCTAATGCTGTACCATACTTCTCCCAACCTAATGCTGTACCATACCTCTCCCAACCTAGTGCTGTACCATACCTCTCCCTCTCCCAACCTAGTGCTGTACCATACCTCTCCCAACCTAGTGCTGTACCATGCCTCTCCCAACCTAGTGCTGTACCATGCCTCTCCCAACCTAATGCTGTACCATACTTCTCCCAACCTAATGCTGTACCATACTTCTCCCAACCTAATGCTGTACCATACTTCTCCCAACCTAATGCTGTACCATACCTCTCCCAACCTAATGCTGTACCATACCTCTCCCAACCTAATGCTGTACCATACCTCTCCCAACCTAGTGCTGTACCATACCTCTCCCAACCTAGTGCTGTACCATACCTCTCCCAACCTAGTGCTGTACCATACCTCTCCCTCTCCCAACCTAGTTCTGTACCATACCTCTCCCTCTCCCAACCTAATGCTGTACCATACCTCTCCCAACCTAGTGCTGTACCATACCTCTCCCTCTCCCAACCTAGTGCTGTACCATACCTCTCCCTCTCCCAACCTAATGCTGTACCATACCTCTCCCAACCCAATGCTGTACCATACCTCTCCCAACCTAATCCTGCACCATACCTCTCCCTCTCCCAACCTAATGCTGCACCATACCTCTCCCTCTCCCAACCTAGTGCTGTACCATGCCTCTCCCAACCTAATGCTGTACCATACCTCTCCCTCTCCCAACCTAATGCTGTACCATACCTCTCCCAACCTAGTGCTGTACCATACCGCTCCCTCTCCCAACCTAGTGCTGTACCATACCTCTCCCTCTCCCAACCTAATGCTGTACCATACCCCTCCCTCTCCCAACCTAATGCTGTACCATACCGCTCCCAACCTAGTGCTGTACCATACCTCTCCCAACCTAGTGCTGTACCATACCTCTCCCTCTCCCAACCTAGTTCTGTACCATACCTCTCCCTCTCCCAACCTAATGCTGTACCATACCTCTCCCAACCTAGTGCTGTACCATACCTCTCCCTCTCCCAACCTAGTGCTGTACCATACCTCTCCCAACCCAATGCTGTACCATACCTCTCCCAACCTAATCCTGCACCATACCTCTCCCTCTCCCAACCTAATGCTGCACCATACCTCTCCCTCTCCCAACCTAGTGCTGTACCATGCCTCTCCCAACCTAATGCTGTACCATACCTCTCCCAACCTAATGCTGTACCATACCTCTCCCAACCTAGTGCTGTACCATACCGCTCCCTCTTCCAACCTAGTGCTGTACCATACCTCTCCCTCTCCCAACCTAATGCTGTACCATACCCCTCCCTCTCCCAACCTAATGCTGTACCATACCGCTCCCAACCTAGTGCTGTACCATACCGCTCCCTCTCCCAACCTAGTGCTGTACCATACCTCTCCCTCTCCCAACCTAATGCTGTACCATACCTCTCCCAACCTAATGCTGTACCATACCTCTCCCTCTCCCAACCTAATGCTGTACCATACCTCTCCCAACCTAGTGCTGTACCATACCTCTCCCAACCTAGTGCTGTACCATACCTCTCCCTCTCCCAACCTAATGCTGTACCATACCTCTCCCTCTCCCAACCTAATGCTGTACCATACCTCTCCCTCTCCCAACCTAATGCTGTACCATACCTCTCCCAACCTAGTGCTGTACCATACCTCTCCCAACCTAGTGCTGTACCATACCTCTCCCTCTCCCTCTCCCAACCTAATGCTGTACCATACCTCTCCCTCTCCCAACCTAATGCTGTACCATACCTCTCCCAACCTAGTGCTGTACCATACCTCTCCCTCTCCCAACCTAGTGCTGTACCATACCTCTCCCTCTCCCAACCTAATGCTGTACCATACCTCTCCCAACCTAGTGCTGTACCATACCTCTCCCTCTCCCAACCTAGTGCTGTACCATACATCTCCCTCTCCCAACCTAATGCTGTACCATACCTCTCCCTCTCCCAACCTAATGCTGTACCATACATCTCCCTCTCCCAACCTAATGCTGTACCATACCTCTCCCAACCTAATGCTGTACCATACCTCTCCCAACCTAATGCTGTACCATACCTCTCCCAACCTAGTGCTGTACCATACCGCTCCCTCTCCCAACCTAGTGCTGTACCATACCTCTCCCTCTCCCAACCTAGTGCTGTACCATACCTCTCCCTCTCCCAACCTAATGCTGTACCATACCTCTCCCTCTCCCTCTCCCAACCTAATGCTGTACCATACCTCTCCCTCTCCCAACCTAATGCTGTACCATACCTCTCCCAACCTAGTGCTGTACCATACCTCTCCCTCTCCCAACCTAGTGCTGTACCATACCTCTCCCTCTCCCAACCTAATGCTGTACCATACCTCTCCCAACCTAGTGCTGTACCATACCTCTCCCTCTCCCAACCTAGTGCTGTACCATACATCTCCCTCTCCCAACCTAATGCTGTACCATACCTCTCCCTCTCCCAACCTAATGCTGTACCATACATCTCCCTCTCCCAACCTAATGCTGTACCATACCTCTCCCAACCTAGTGCTGTACCATACCTCTCCCTCTCCCAACCTAGTGCTGTACCATACATCTCCCTCTCCCAACCTAATGCTGTACCATACCTCTCCCTCTCCCAACCTAATGCTGTACCATACATCTCCCTCTCCCAACCTAATGCTGTACCATACCTCTCCCAACCTAATGCTGTACCATACCTCTCCCAACCTAATGCTGTACCATACCTCTCCCAACCTAGTGCTGTACCATACCGCTCCCTCTCCCAACCTAGTGCTGTACCATACCTCTCCCTCTCCCAACCTAGTGCTGTACCATACCTCTCCCTCTCCCAACCTAATGCTGTACCATACCTCTCCCTCTCCCAACCTAATGCTGTACCATACCTCCCCCTCTCCCAACCTAATGCTGTACCATACCTCTCCCACTCCCAACCTAATGCTGTACCATACCTCTCCCAACCTAGTGCTGTACCATACCTCTCCCTCTCCCAACCTAGTGCTGTACCATACCTCTCCCTCTCCCAACCTAATGCTGTACCATACATCTCCCTCTCCCAACCTAATGCTGTACCATACCCCTCCCTCTCCCAACCTAGTGCTGTACCATACCGCTCCCTCTCCCAACCTAGTGCTGTACCATACCTCTCCCTCTCCCAACCTAATGCTGTACCATACCTCTCCCTCTCCCAACCTAATGCTGTACCATACCTCTCCCAACCTAGTGCTGTACCATACCTCTCCCAACCTAGTGCTGTACCATACCTCTCCCAACCTAGTGCTGTACCATACCTCTCCCTCTCCCAACCTAATGCTGTACCATACCTCTCCCTCTCCCAACCTAATGCTGTACCATACCTCTCCCAACCTAGTGCTGTACCATACCTCTCCCAACCTAGTGCTGTACCATACCTCTCCCTCTCCCTCTCCCAACCTAATGCTGTACCATACCTCTCCCTCTCCCAACCTAATGCTGTACCATACCTCTCCCAACCTAGTGCTGTACCATACCTCTCCCTCTCCCAACCTAGTGCTGTACCATACCTCTCCCTCTCCCAACCTAATGCTGTACCATACCTCTCCCAACCTAGTGCTGTACCATACCTCTCCCTCTCCCAACCTAGTGCTGTACCATACATCTCCCTCTCCCAACCTAATGCTGTACCATACCTCTCCCTCTCCCAACCTAATGCTGTACCATACATCTCCCTCTCCCAACCTAATGCTGTACCATACATCTCCCTCTCCCAACCTAATGCTGTACCATACCTCTCCCAACCTAATGCTGTACCATACCTCTCCCAACCTAATGCTGTACCATACCTCTCCCAACCTAGTGCTGTACCATACCGCTCCCTCTCCCAACCTAGTGCTGTACCATACCTCTCCCTCTCCCAACCTAGTGCTGTACCATACCTCTCCCTCTCCCAACCTAATGCTGTACCATACCTCTCCCTCTCCCAACCTAATGCTGTACCATACCTCTCCCTCTCCCAACCTAGTGCTGTACCATACCTCTCCCACTCCCAACCTAATGCTGTACCATACCTCTCCCAACCTAGTGCTGTACCATACCTCTCCCTCTCCCAACCTAGTGCTGTACCATACCTCTCCCTCTCCCAACCTAATGCTGTACCATACCTCTCCCTCTCCCAACCTAATGCTGTACCATACATCTCCCTCTCCCAACCTAATGCTGTACCATACCTCTCCCAACCTAATGCTGTACCATACCTCTCCCTCTCCCAACCTAGTGCTGTACCATACCTCTCCCACTCCCAACCTAATGCTGTACCATACCTCTCCCACTCCCAACCTAATGCTGTACCATACCTCTCCCAACCTAGTGCTGTACCATACCTCTCCCTCTCCCAACCTAATGCTGTACCATACCTCTCCCTCTCCCAACCTAATGCTGTACCATACCTCTCCCAACCTAGTGCTGTACCATACCGCTCCCTCTCCCAACCTAGTGCTGTACCATACCTCTCCCTCTCCCAACCTAATGCTGTACCATACCCCTCCCTCTCCCAACCTAATGCTGTACCATACCGCTCCCAACCTAGTGCTGTACCATACCGCTCCCTCTCCCAACCTAGTGCTGTACCATACCTCTCCCTCTCCCAACCTAATGCTGTACCATACCTCTCCCTCTCCAACCTAATGCTGTACCATACCTCTCCCAACCTAGTGCTGTACCATACCTCTCCCAACCTAGTGCTGTACCATACCTCTCCCTCTCCCAACCTAATGCTGTACCATACCTCTCCCTCTCCCAACCTAATGCTGTACCATACCTCTCCCTCTCCCAACCTAATGCTGTACCATACCTCTCCCAACCTAGTGCTGTACCATACCTCTCCCAACCTAGTGCTGTACCATACCTCTCCCTCTCCCAACCTAATGCTGTACCATACCTCTCCCTCTCCCAACCTAATGCTGTACCATACCTCTCCCAACCTAGTGCTGTACCATACCTCTCCCTCTCCCAACCTAGTGCTGTACCATACCTCTCCCTCTCCCAACCTAATGCTGTACCATACCTCTCCCAACCTAGTGCTGTACCATACCTCTCCCTCTCCCAACCTAGTGCTGTACCATACATCTCCCTCTCCCAACCTAATGCTGTACCATACCTCTCCCTCTCCCAACCTAATGCTGTACCATACCTCTCCCAACCTAATGCTGTACCATACCTCTCCCAACCTAATGCTGTACCATACCTCTCCCAACCTAATGCTGTACCATACCTCTCCCAACCTAATGCTGTACCATACCGCTCCCTCTCCCAACCTAGTGCTGTACCATACCTCTCCCTCTCCCAACCTAGTGCTGTACCATACCTCTCCCTCTCCCAACCTAATGCTGTACCATACCTCTCCCTCTCCCAACCTAATGCTGTACCATACCTCTCCCTCTCCCAACCTAGTGCTGTACCATACCTCTCCCTCTCCCAACCTAGTGCTGTACCATACCTCTCCCACTCCCAACCTAATGCTGTACCATACCTCTCCCACTCCCAACCTAATGCTGTACCATACCTCTCCCAACCTAGTGCTGTACCATACCTCTCCCTCTCCCAACCTAGTGCTGTACCATACCTCTCCCAACCTAATGCTGTACCATACATCTCCCTCAGCCCAACCTAATGCTGTACCATACCTCTCCCAACCTAATGCTGTACCATACCTCTCCCTCTCCCAACCTAATGCTGTACCATACCTCTCCCAACCTAATGCTGTACCATACCTCTCCCTCTCCCAACCTAGTGCTGTACCATACCTCTCCCACTCCCAACCTAATGCTGTACCATACCTCTCCCAACCTAATGCTGTACCATACCTCTCCCAACCTAGTGCTGTACCATACCTCTCCCTCTCCCAACCTAGTGCTGTACCATACCTCTCCCTCTCCCAACCTAATGCTGTACCATACCTCTCCCTCTCCCAACCTAATGCTGTACCATACCTCTCCCTCTCCCAACCTAATGCTGTACCATACATCTCCCTCTCCCAACCTAATGCTGTACCATACCTCTCCCAACCTAATGCTGTACCATACCGCTCCCTCTCCCAACCTAGTGCTGTACCATACCTCTCCCTCTCCCAACCTAGTGCTGTACCATACCTCTCCCTCTCCCAACCTAATGCTGTACCATACCTCTCCCTCTCCCAACCTAATGCTGTACCATACCTCTCCCTCTCCCAACCTAGTGCTGTACCATACCTCTCCCACTCCCAACCTAATGCTGTACCATACCGCTCCCTCTCCCAACCTAGTGCTGTACCATACCTCTCCCTCTCCCAACCTAGTGCTGTACCATACATCTCCCTCTCCCAACCTAATGCTGTACCATACCTCTCCCTCTCCCAACCTAATGCTGTACCATACCTCTCCCAACCTAATGCTGTACCATACCTCTCCCAACCTAATGCTGTACCATACCTCTCCCAACCTAATGCTGTACCATACCTCTCCCAACCTAATGCTGTACCATACCTCTCCCAACCTAGTGCTGTACCATACCGCTCCCTCTCCCAACCTAGTGCTGTACCATACCTCTCCCAACCTAGTGCTGTACCATACCTCTCCCTCTCCCAACCTAATGCTGTACCATACCTCTCCCTCTCCCAACCTAATGCTGTACCATACCTCTCCCTCTCCCAACCTAATGCTGTACCATACCTCTCCCTCTCCCAACCTAGTGCTGTACCATACCTCTCCCAACCTAATGCTGTACCATACCTCTCCCAACCTAATGCTGTACCATACCTCTCCCAACCTAATGCTGTACCATACCTCTCCCAACCTAGTGCTGTACCATACCGCTCCCTCTCCCAACCTAGTGCTGTACCATACCTCTCCCTCTCCCAACCTAGTGCTGTACCATACCTCTCCCACTCCCAACCTAATGCTGTACCATACCTCTCCCAACCTAGTGCTGTACCATACCTCTCCCTCTCCCAACCTAGTGCTGTACCATACCTCTCCCTCTCCCAACCTAATGCTGTACCATACCTCTCCCTCTCCCAACCTAATGCTGTACCATACCTCTCCCAACCTAATGCTGTACCATACCTCTCCCAACCTAATGCTGTACCATACCTCTCCCACTCCCAACCTAATGCTGTACCATACCTCTCCCAACCTAGTGCTGTACCATACCTCTCCCTCTCCCAACCTAGTGCTGTACCATACCTCTCCCTCTCCCAACCTAATGCTGTACCATACCTCTCCCTCTCCCAACCTAATGCTGTACCATACATCTCCCTCTCCCAACCTAATGCTGTACCATACCTCTCCCAACCTAATGCTGTACCATACCGCTCCCTCTCCCAACCTAGTGCTGTACCATACCTCTCCCTCTCCCAACCTAGTGCTGTACCATACCTCTCCCTCTCCCAACCTAATGCTGTACCATACCTCTCCCTCTCCCAACCTAATGCTGTACCATACCTCTCCCTCTCCCAACCTAGTGCTGTACCATACCTCTCCCTCTCCCAACCTAGTGCTGTACCATACCTCTCCCTCTCCCAACCTAGTGCTGTACCATACCTCTCCCACTCCCAACCTAATGCTGTACCATACCTCTCCCTCTCCCAACCTAATGCTGTACCATACCTCTCCCAACCTAGTGCTGTACCATACCTCTCCCAACCTAGTGCTGTACCATACCTCTCCCTCTCCCTCTCCCAACCTAATGCTGTACCATACCTCTCCATCTCCCAACCTAATGCTGTACCATACCTCTCCCAACCTAATGCTGTACCATACCTCTCCCTCTCCCAACCTAGTGCTGTACCATACCTCTCCCTCTCCCAACCTAATGCTGTACCATACCTCTCCCAACCCAATGCTGTACCATACCTCTCCCAACCCAATGCTGTACCATACCTCTCCCTCTCCCAACCTAATGCTGCACCATACCTCTCCCAACCTAGTGCTGTACCATGCCTCTCCCAACCTAATGCTGTACCATACCTCTCCCAACCTAATGCTGTACCATACCTCTCCCTACCTAATGCTGTACCATACCTCTCCCAACCTAGTGCTGTACCATACCGCTCCCTCTCCCAACCTAGTGCTGTACCATACCTCTCCCTCTCCCAACCTAGTGCTGTACCATACCTCTCCCTCTCCCAACCTAATGCTGTACCATACCTCTCCCACTCCCAACCTAATGCTTTACCATACCTCTCCCAACCTAGTGCTGTACCAGACCTCTCCCAACCTAGTGCTGTACCATACCTCTCCCTCTCCCTCTCCCAACCTAATGCTGTACCATACCTCTCCCTCTCCCAACCTAATGCTGTACCATACCTCTCCCAACCTAGTGCTGTACCATGCCTCTCCCAACCTAATGCTGTACCATACCTCTCCCAACCTAATGCTGTACCATACCTCTCCCAACCTAGTGCTGTACCATACCGCTCCCTCTCCCAACCTAGTGCTGTACCATACCTCTCCCTCTCCCAACCTAATGCTGTACCATACCTCTCCCTCTCCCAACCTAGTGCTGTACCATACCGCTCCCTCTCCCAACCTAGTGCTGTACCATACCTCTCCCTCTCCCAACCTAGTGCTGTACCATACCTCTCCCTCTCCCAACCTAGTGCTGTACCATACCTCTCCCTCTCCCAACCTAATGCTTTACCATACCTCTCCCAACCTAGTTCTGTACCATACCTCTCCCAACCTAGTGCTGTACCATACCTCTCCCTCTCCCTCTCCCAACCTAATGCTGTACCATACCTCTCCCAACCTAATGCTTTACCATACCTCTCCCAACCTAGTTCTGTACCATACCTCTCCCAACCTAGTGCTGTACCATGCCTCTCCCAACCTAATTCTGTACCATACCTCTCCCAACCTAATGCTGTACCATACCTCTCCCAACCTAGTGCTGTACCATACCTCTCCCTCTCCCAACCTAATGCTGTACCATACCTCTCCCAACCCAATGCTGTACCATACCTCTCCCTCTCCCTCTCCCAACCTAATGCTGTACCATACCTCTCCCAACCTAATGCTGTACCATACCTCTCCCAACCTAGTGCTGTACCATACCTCTCCCAACCTAGTGCTGTACCATACCTCTCCCAACCTAGTGCTGTACCATACCTCTCCCTCTCCCAACCTAATTCTGTACCATACCTCTCCCAACCTAATGCTGTACCATACCTCTCCCAACCTAGTGCTGTACCATAACTCTCCCAACCTAGTGCTGTACCATACCTCTCCCTCTCCCAACCTAGTGCTGTACCATACCTCTCCCAACCTAGTGCTGTACCATACCTCTCCCTCTCCCAACCTAATGCTGTACCATACCTCTCCCAACCCAATGCTGTACCATACCTCTCCCTCTCCCATCCTAATTCTGTACCATACCTCTCCCTCTCCCATCCTAATTCTGTACCATACCTCTCCCTCTCCCAACCTAGTGCTGTACCATACCTCTCCCAACCTAATGCTGTACCATACCTCTCCCTCTCCCAACCTAATGCTGTACCATACCTCTCCCAACCTAATGCTGTACCATACCTCTCCCACTCCCAACCTAATGCTGTACCATACCTCTCCCAACCTAGTGCTGTACCATACCTCTCCCAACCTAGTGCTGTACCATACCTCTCCCTCTCCCTCTCCCAACCTAATGCTGTACCATACCTCTCCCAACCTAGTGCTGTACCATACCTCTCCCTCTCCCAACCTAGTGCTGTACCATACCTCTCCCTCTCCCAACCTAGTGCTGTACCATACCTCTCCCAACCTAGTGCTGTACCATACATCTCCCTCTCCTAACCTAATTCTGTACCATGCCTCTCCCTCTCCCAACCTAGTGCTGTACCATACCTCTCCCAACCTAATACTGTACCATACCTCTCCCTCTCCCAACCTAGTGCTGTACCATACCTCTCCCTCTCCCAACCTAGTGCTGTACCATACCTCTCCCTCTCCCAACCTAGTGCTGTACCATACATCTCCCTCTCCCAACCTAATTCTGTACCATGACTCTCCCTCTCCCAACCTAGTGCTGTACCATACCTCTCCCTCTCCCAACCTAGTGCTGTACCATGCCTCTCCCAACCTAGTGCTGTACCATACCGCTCCCTCTCCCAACCTAGTGCTGTACCATACCTCTCCCACTCCCAACCTAATGCTGTACCATACCTCTCCCTCTCCCAACCTAGTGCTGTACCATACCTCTCCCTCTCCCAACCTAGTGCTGTACCATACCTCTCCCACTCCCAACCTAATGCTGTACCATACCTCTCCCTCTCCCAACCTAATGCTGTACCATACCTCTCCCTCTCCCAACCTAGTGCTGTACCATACCTCTCCCACTCCCAACCTAATGCTGTACCATACCTCTCCCACTCCCAACCTAATGCTGTACCATACCTCTCCCAACCTAGTGCTGTACCATACCCCTCCCAACCTAGTGCTGTACCATACCCCTCCCAACCTAGTGCTGTACCATACCTCTCCCAACCTAGTGCTGTACCATACCTCTCCCAACCTAATGCTGTACCATACCTCTCCCTCTCCCAACCTAGTGCTGTACCATACCTCTCCCTCTCCCAACCTAGTGCTGTACCATACCTCTCCCAACCTAGTGCTGTACCATACCTCTCCCAACCTAGTGCTGTACCATACATCTCCCTCTCCCAACCTAATTCTGTACCATGACTCTCCCTCTCCCAACCTAGTGCTGTACCATACCTCTCCCTCTCCCAACCTAGTGCTGTACCATGCCTCTCCCAACCTAGTGCTGTACCATACCGCTCCCTCTCCCAACCTAGTGCTGTACCATACCTCTCCCTCTCCCAACCTAATGCTGTACCATACCTCTCCCTCTCCCAACCTAATGCTGTACCATACCTCTCCCACTCCCAACCTAATGCTGTACCATACCTCTCCCAACCTAGTGCTGTACCATACCCCTCCCAACCTAGTGCTGTACCATACCTCTCCCAACCTAGTGCTGTACCATACCTCTCCCAACCTAGTGCTGTACCATACCTCTCCCAACCTAGTGCTGTACCATACCTCTCCCAACCTAATGCTGTACCATACCTCTCCCTCTCCCAACCTAATGCTGTACCATACCTCTCCCTCTCCCAACCTAATCCTGTACCATACCTCTCCCAACCTAATGCTGTACCATACCTCTCCCTCTCCCAACCTAATGCTTCACCATACCTCTCCCTCTCCCAACCTAACGCTGTACCATGCCTCTCCCAACCTAGTGCTGTACCATACCTCTCCCAACCTAACACTGTACCATACCTCTCCCAACCTAGTGCTGTACCATACCTCTCCCAACCTAGTGCTGCACCATACCTCGCCCTCTCCCAACCTAGTGCTGTACCATACATCTCCCTCTCCCAACCTAATTCTGTACCATGCCTCTCCCTCTAAGTATTACAAAACATCTCATGTTGACAGTGAAGTGTTAAAGTGTACACAATCAAGTACCCTTAATCCTTAGCGTGCCGACCAGTGGCATAGGCTTCAGACCCTTAATGTTCTCACAGGCTGAGGCTGGACTAGCACAACCAGTCCCAAACTGTCAATCAACTGTCAAACCTTCTGGAAAAAGAAGGGACAAACCTGGATATCATTAGGTCCATGTCATTATGCCTGCATAAAGAGTTCATTAAGACAGTGTCCTCACTGGCAGAAGCTGCACCAACATACCTTTCCCAACCCCACTTTAAATAGAGTCAAACTCCATGTCATGAAGTCTTCAATAACAGTTCATGGGTGGGACGATGTCATACAACGTTTAAAACTAAGTGACATAAATGACATTGATTGAAATAATTTTCCATTTTTGCCCTGTACCCACGAGCTTGTTGGTCCTGCTGGCCTGAATAACCCACTTAAAATAAACTCTCAATCTCATCGAGGTCCTGTGTGGCTCAGTTGGTAGAACATGTAACGCCAGGGTTGTGGGTTCGATTCCCACGAGGGACCAGTATAAACATGCATTTTATTTAAACCTTTCTTTAACTAGGCAAGTCAGTTAAGAAGAAATTCTTATTTACAATGACGGCCTACCAAAAAGGCAAAAGTCCTCCTGCGGAGACGGGGGCTGGGATAAAAAAATAAATAATACAATATAAATAAATATAGGACAAAAACACACATCACAACAAGAGAGACACAACACTACATAAAGAGAGACCTAAGACGACAACATAACAAGGCAGCAAAACATGCCAACACAGCATGGTAGCAAGACATGTATGCACTCTCTGAATAAGAATGTCTGTTAAATTTGTGTAAATTTGTGTACTCATCCATAGATTAGGCCCAGGCTGCAGTCAGTAGTCCTGTAATGCTCTGGAACAGAACTGTACCTAAAACAGTCCTACAGCTGGGTCTAGAAACCAGACCTGGGTTCAAATACATCTGTGCTTTATTGAGATTGCCTGTTGCAATAGAAACATCCAACCCACTTGGACACTTCAGGCAAACTCTCAAAAGTATTGAATACATTTGAAAGATTTCAAATAGTATTTAAACCCAGGTCTGCTATAAACTGCTCTGGAACTATGCTGTATGGTAGAGTCCTGTACAGGCATGAATCTGAAGCCTTACCCATGCCTGTGAATGTTCAGGCCCTACCCTATCCAGGCCTGATTGCTTCTGCCAAATTTAAAAGGGCCAGCCCGAAACCCCAAAATCACTTATTCTGTTAGTAAATCCATTAGCTGCTCCTCTCTGTCAGTCACTCGCTCCCTGCGCGCAGCTTGCTCTGCATGCAGTCTTCTCATGGCTCTCTGAGTCTGAGTATCCATAGCAACGGCTCCACTTGGGCTGATCTGATCAGGCCTCATGCTCCCCTATCTGAGATATCTACTGCAGCCCTCATCCTCCACATACAACACCGGTTCTGCCAGTCACATTCTGTTAAAAGATCCCCAAAGCACACATCTCTGGGTCTCTCCTCTTTTCAGTTCGCTGCAGCTAGCGACTGGAACGGGCTGCAACAAACACTCAAACTGGACAGTTTTATCTCTTCATTCAAAGACTCAATCATGGACACTCTTACTGACAGTTGGTTGCTTCGTGTGATGTATTGTTGTCTCTACCTTCTTGCCCTTTGTGCTGTTGTCTGTGCCCAATAATGTTTCTTTCATGTTTTGTGCTGCTACCATGTTGTGCTGCTACCATGTTGTTGTCATGTTGTGTTCGCTACCATGTTGTGCTGCTACTATGCTGTGTTTTCATGTGTTGCTGCCATGCTGTTGTCTTACTGTAGGTCTCTATGTTGTGTTGTCTCTCTTGTAGTGATGTGTGTTTCGTCCTACATTTTGAATCCCAGTCCCCGTCCACGCAGGAGGCCTTTTACCTTCTGGTAGGCCGTCATTGTAAAATAACAATTTGTTCTTAAATTGACTTGCCTAGTTACTACTGCTCTGGATAAGAGCATCTGCTAAATGATCTTAGTCAGACATGACTGAGCATGTGCAAAATGGCTCAACTTTAAAAAATGTTGTGATCAATTTTGTGATGATCTACCCGTACCCTAGGTATTGATGAGAAAATAACAAAAACAGGACCTACCCGGCCATAACCCAATGTATAATGTCGGGTAGCAGAGCTCTACTGTACGGTACCCAAACAGCAGTATATTGGACCCAGGGGAGAACAACTACCCCTCTCATTGAAGCTATGAAGATCCAGAAAGCAGGAACACCATTATAATGAATCGGTAATTGACAATATTTGTATAAATACATTTTTTTCTAAGACAATAAATCATGGAACGAATACTTGCTTCTATTATAAAAAACAAAATAAAAAAAGATTTTTTTACAAATCAGGACATCTTGTGTAAACACAGAAGAAGTTAAGGATCATTTAGTTGCTACCAACAGCCTGCAGTACCCAGGTTGGCCTTCATCTTGAGATCCTCAATGAGAGGGGGCAACTCTTTGACCTATTTCATTTTCGAAGTCTTCACTATTATTCTACAAAATATAGAAAATAGGGGAAAAAATTAAATAGGTCAAAGAGGCAAAATATTTTAATTCAACCACAGGAGCCACAGAGGATCATTCGTTATACATTTACATTTTTTCCCCCATTTTCTATATTTTGTAGAATAATAGTGAAGACTTCAAAAATGAAATAACACATGGACTCATGTAGTAACCCAAAAAGTGTTAAACAAATCAAAATATATTTTAGATTTGAGATTCTTCAGTAGCCACCCTTTGCCTTGATGACAGCTTTGCAATGACAAAACTGCACATTATAGTGGCCTTTTATTGTCTGCAGCACAAGGTGTACATTTGAGAAGGATAAGCTCGTTCAGCTCATGAAACATGGGACCAACACTTTACATATTGCGTTTTATATTTTTGTTCAGTGTATAAATGGATAAATCCATTGACGCCACACCATTCATTCCTATGTGAAGACTCCATGGCGCGTTTGAAATCAAGGAAGTAGATTTTTACCAACAAAGATGGCATGTCTTGGAAACCTGTATGTGCTTCTGAACTTAATCCACAGTAATTAATTTTTTTTTTTTATATATATATCATTACTGTGGATTAAGTTATCAGAAGCACATACAGGTTTCTGCCAAAACTAAGGAAACACCACAATAAGGGTCTTAAATGGATGTTGTGATACCACAAGCTGCCAGAACAGCATCAATGCACCTTGGCATAGATTTTATAAGTGGACCTAAATCATACCAGGAAAATGCAGGTAAGAATTCAGACCCCTTCACTTTTTACATTACAGCCATATTCTAAAATCGATGAAATTGTTTCCCCCCCCCCCCACATCAACCTACACTCAATATCCCATAATGACAAAGCAAAAACAAGTTTTGAAATTTTTGCAAATGTACTACCTGTATTTAACCAGGTAGGCCAGTTGAGAACAAGTTCTCATTTGCAACTGCGACCTGGCCAAGATAAAGCAAAGCAGTTCGACACATACAACACACATGGAATAAACAAACATACAGTCAATAACACAGTAGATAAAGTCTATATACAGTGTGTGCAAATGAGGTAAGGGAGGTATGGCAATAAATAGGCCATGGTGGCGAAGTAATTACAATCTAGCAATTAAACACTGGAGTAATAGATGTGCAGAAGATTAATGTGCAAGTAGAGATACTGGGGTGCAAAGAAGCAAGATAAATAAATACAGTATGGGGATGAGGTAGTTGGACGGGGTATTTACAGATGGGCTATGTACAGGTGCAGTGATCTGTGAGCTGCTCTGACAGCTGGTGCTTAAAGTTAGTGAGGGAGACATGAGTCTCCAGCTTCAGTGATTTTTGCAGTTCATTCCAGTCATTGGCAGCAGAGAACTGGAAGGTACTTCGTATTTTGTTGAAGCACCTTTGGCAGCGATTACAGCCTTGAGTCTTCTTGGGTGTGGCGCTTCAAGCTTGGCACACCTGTATTTTGGGAGTTTCTCCCATTAATCTCTGCAGATCCTCTCAAGCTCTGACAGTTTTGATGGTGACCTTTGCTGCACGCTATTTTCAGGTCTCTCCAGACATGTTAGATCGGGTTCAAGTCCGGGCCATTCAAGGACATACAGAGACTTGCCCCGAAGCCACCCCTGCATTGTCTTGGCTGAGTGCTTAGGGTCATTGTCCTGTTGGAAGGTGAACCGTCGCCCCAGTCTGAGGTCCTGAAAGCTCTGGAGCAGGTTTTCATCAAGGATCTCTCTGTACTTTGCTCCGTTCATCTTTCCCTCGATCCTGACTAGTTTCCCAGTCCCTGCCGCTGAAAAACAACCAATCAACCAAACAATGAATCTTGTTTCTCATGGTCTGAGAGTCTTTAGGTGCCTTTTAGAAACTCCATGTGCTTTTTACTGTGGAGTTGCTTCCGTCTGGCCACTCTACCATAAAGGCCTGACTGGTGGAGTGCTGCAGAGATGGTTGTCCTTCTGGAAGGTTCTCCCATCTCCACAGAGGAACCCTGGAGCTCTGTCAAAGTGACCATCTGGTTCTTGGTCACCTCCCTGATCAAGGCCCTTCTCCCCTGATTGCTCAGTTTGGCCGGGCGGCCGGCTCTAGGAAGTGTCTTTGTGGTTCCAAACTTCTTCCATTTAAGAATGATGGAGGCCACTGTGTTCTTGGGGACCTTCTATGCTGCAGAAATGTTTTGGTACCCTTCCCCAGATCTGTGCTTCGACACAATCCTGTCTCAGAGCTCTACAGACAATTCCTTTGACCTCATGGCTTGGTTTTTGCCTTTCCAAATCATGTACAATCAATTGAACTTACCACAAGTGGACCCTGCTAAAGGAAAATCCCCATGTGGAAGTCCTAAAAACACCTCTGCTGAACTGTAGTCTAGTCCACATGGCAACAGTTAATATGGTTATATTATAAAAAGGGGCTTTTTCTCCAACAGTAAATTTGCATCTTGGTGCACAGAAAATAATGGTGTGCTGGGAAGGTGGGGGGGGGTAACCGGTGTCAGAGGTGGTGTCCCTGCTCTTTTCCCTCAGGTCCTGGCGTTCCATGCCTGGCGTTCCATCTGATGCATCAACTATAGGCCGTGGCTGCAGATGCATCAGACTTTTTCGGGATCTTTAGTCCTCCTCCTCTGATGCATGTCGAGCTGGCTGATGTAATTATCATAACATCATACACAGTCAGACATAGGAGGAACCTATTATTTAGAAGGACATATTATTTTTTTTTTAAAAGGTACCAATTCCAACTAAAAGTTTATACTAAATGCAATTTGTTGCTACTTGTTACAGGAAATGAAGGACAGTTGTGTGGGGGGGGGGGGGGGGAAATCAAGAACTGGTCATACACAAATTCTTAGCAGGAACTACAAACTAACTCAACGAGTTGTCTGTGGGTATGCTGTATGTTAGCGGAGTAGAATGCGGATGCATTGGGTAAGACGTTGTTAAGCTGGTCTATCTGTCCAATGTTGACACAGCCAGATAGTAAGATAGCCCTGCCTCCAAAAGACATCTGGTGATCCTAAATTACACTACGTCCTTAGTTAGAGCTAGCTACACAGTGGTTGAGGACAACATCATTAAGAAAAGACAGTCAGTCAAATGTATTTATAAAGTCCTTCTTACATCAGCTGATGTCACAAAGTGCTGTACAGAAACCCAGCCTAAAACCCCAAACAGCAAGCAGTGCAGGTGTAGAAGCACGGTGGCTAGGAAAAACTCCCTAGAAAGACCAGAACCTAGGAAGAAACCTAGAGAGGAACCAGGCTATGAGGGGTGGCCAGTCAGTGGCAAGAACTTCATAATATACTCCCAATTTTAAATCACTTCTGCCTAGTCTAAATGTTAAGAATGTATAGTCAAAAGCATAGGAATATGGGTCTAGCCCCAATGCATCTGTTCTACTGTATAGTCTAAATGTTAAGAATGTGCTTTCAAATGCAGAAACACTTTGCATTTGTGTATCTTGTAACCTAATTGCCTAACAACCAAACGCACACCCACTTCCTCTATACGCACAGGCAATAGAAATTCACACGGAGGAAGATCATGAAAACTAAGAAGTCATGCCAGGTCTAGTCAGAACTATAGGTAGCAGAATTCTATGAGTCACCTAAATTGCCAAACAAACACTAGGTTTCACCTGTTCTCTTATTGAAAAATAATAATGCTAATTTCCCCTCTGTACACACTGAAGCAGAAAATGAAAAGACGGCAGTTAGGCCAGGCCTAGTATGAAGTACAGCAGCATCATTCCTCGGAGGAAATATAGGTCAGATTCCTAACTATTAGAGAAGAGGTGAGAGACACATACAACAGGGTCTGATATTACTGACAACCTTGATAAAGATGAGCAATAATGACTGTATAAAATAAACTATTAAAAACGCTGAACTATTGTATGCTCAAATCAATGTGGAAATTATAGTATTTTATACTAATACAATTCCTCAGCGAAATATATTTTGTTTAACAAGTAAATCATTTATTTTCTCAAAAAAAAAGGTAGGGGTCAAAAATGATTGACACCCCTAAAGATTCTTATAAATAAAGTAGTCAAAAGTTTAGTATTTGGTCCCATATTCCTAGCACGCAATGACTACATCAAGTTTGTGACTCTACAAACTCCTCTAAACACTTTTACATGAATGTGGATGCTACCATGATTAGGGAAAGAGTGACTCCAAAAATGACAATACATTATTACCATTCATCGATATTGTGCTCAAATGTATCTGAAACACAACCAAAACAAACTGCAAATGCATCCAACACGTTTGTAGATTCACAAGCTTTATCTAGTCATTGAGTGCTAGAGATATGGGACCAAATACTACACTTTGGACTACTTTATTTTACAAGAAAAAATTTGACTTGTTAAACAATACCTCTTTCTCTGAGCAATTGTACCAGTATAAAATAACAATTTCCCCCAAAGATGAGCATACAATAGCTCAGTATTTTAATTATTAATTTCACACATTATTGTTCATCTTCATCAAGGGTGTCAATAATTTCGGGACCCCACTGTAAGTATGTGTGTACATACACTAGACTGACTAGATACTGGCCTCAATGCAGTTAGGCCCTGGGCAAGATACACCAGTAGAATTGATCATTGTATACCTATGCTGTATTACAACTGTATTACAGACCAACTGGATGCGAAACTCACTAAAGATTAAACTTGATAGATTATTTACAGGTACCCTTAAACAATTAGCTACAGAGATGCTAAACTAAATATTAACCCATAATCCTGCTCTGTATTTGGGTTGAAGTCATCTTTAAATACAGTAGCCTACTTGTGTCAGTATCAACTGGCTTGACTAAAATTGAGTGAGCTGTGAAACATGACAGATTGATCTCATGCAAGAAGCTGGCGAATAGATCATGTGTGGTTAGTTGCATGTTAACGGTAAAAAAAATGAAATAAAAAAAAAAATCAGTTGTACTGTTAAAACCCAAGTCATTTTCTTATTGTTATGATAATTATCCAGGTAACGTGTCACCTGCAGAACATTAGCCTATTATACCGGTGAGAAGAGAAGTCAAACCGGACCTGCAGGGTTAACTTACGGTGTGGGTGTTGTTAGTCAACTTGGTGTCGAATCCCTGGAGACTTTTACAGTCCCCTTGATCAGCGCTTCTCCTGCTCCGAATGTGGTCGGGTGATTCAGAGTCAAACTGGTCTAATTCTACATAAGCAGATCTCTTTTCGATATTCAAACTAGGATCTTTCACAAATTCATACCGTCCGTTGTTATCTAGTCCTTCTTTAAAATCATAAGCTGACGTCAAATGCTGGAATATAAAAAGTAAAACACAGTGCGTTAGAATTCCCATACTCACTGTGCGCCCCCCCCAAAAAACCTAGCTACTTTTATTGTAGGCTTTATTTTGTTATTCTAGTAATCCTGACTATAAATTGACGGTCGCTCCGGTTCGAACACGACAACCGATGACATCAACAACAACCAGTATCCCTGACAGCGAGTGGTAGCCTACTGCGGCTTTGTACGCTCTCCACCGGTCATAAACTCCGTTTCTAAAAACAAATCAGGCGCATTAATTTGCCGAGATGCATTACGTCCAATTGTCCACCGTGCAACTGCTTGGCCAGAAATTGTGTCAATGGCATTGATATTGGATAGCCCTTTGCAGACAGCCCACTGTGATTGGCTTTTACTGTGTTTGACACGAGAAATTTGTCTTCTGATTGGTTAAGACCTCAATAGCACATCCCTCCTCACAAATAGCTTTGCCAGCTTGGTTGAGGGCACGACAGCTATTATATTATGGAATGATTTGTCCCTTCAGTGAGCTTGATCAATATTTGTTAATATGTATGATTCCAAATATGTACAATTATCAAATTAAATATACATGAACAGGAATACATGTTTATAAGCATGCAAAACATGAGAAAAATAAGCACGAGGAAACAAGTTTATGTGATGGCATAGCCAGCCTAGTAGTGTCAGGCTCTTCAGATATCAGGTGTAGTTTATGTGATGGCATAGCCAGCCTAGTAGTGTCAGGCTCTTCAGATATCAGGTGTAGTTTATGTGATGGCATAGCCAGCCTAGTAGTGTCTGGCTCTTCAGATATCAGGTGTAGTTTATGTGATGGCATAGCCAGCCTAGTAGTGTCAGGCTCTTCAGATATCAGGTGTAGTTTATGTGATGGCATAGCCAGCCTAGTAGTGTCAGGCTCTTCAGATATCAGGTGTAGTTTATGTGATGGCATAGCCAGCCTAGTAGTGTCAGGCTCTTCAGATATCAGGTGTAGTTTATGTGATGGCATAGCCAGCCTAGTAGTGTCAGGCTCTTCAGATATCAGGTGTAGTTTATGTGATGGCATAGCCAGCCTAGTAGTGTCAGGCTCTTCAGATATCAGGTGTAGTTTATGTGATGGCATAGCCAGCCTAGTAGTGTCAGGCTCTTCAGATATCAGGTGTAGTTTATGTGATGGCATAGCCAGCCTAGTAGTGTCAGGCTCTTCAGATATCAGGTGTAGTTTATGTGATGGCATAGCCAGCCTAGTAGTGTCAGGCTCTTCAGATATCAGGTGTAGTTTATGTGATGGCATAGCCAGCCTAGTAGTGTCAGGCTCTTCAGATATCAGGTGTAGTTTATGTGATGGCATAGCCAGCCTAGTAGTGTCAGGCTCTTCAGATATCAGGTGTAGTTTATGTGATGGCATAGCCAGCCTAGTAGTGTCAGGCTCTTCAGATATCAGGTGTAGTTTATGTGATGGCATAGCCAGCCTAGTAGTGTCAGGCTCTTCAGATATCAGGTGTAGTTTATGTGATGGCATAGCCAGCCTAGTAGTGTCAGGCTCTTCAGATATCAGGTGTAGTTTATGTGATGGCATAGCCAGCCTAGTAGTGTCAGGCTCTTCAGATATCAGGTGTAGTTTATGTGATGGCATAGCCAGCCTAGTAGTGTCAGGCTCTTCAGATATCAGGTGTAGTTTATGTGATGGCATAGCCAGCCTAGTAGTGTCAGGCTCTTCAGATATCAGGTGTAGTTTATGTGATGGCATAGCCAGCCTAGTAGTGTCAGGCTCTTCAGATATCAGGTGTAGTTAATGTGATGGCATAGCCAGCCTAGTAGTGTCAGGCTCTTCAGATATCAGGTGTAGTTTATGTGATGGCATAGCCAGCCTAGTAGTGTCAGGCTCTTCAGATATCAGGTGTAGTTTATGTGATGGCATAGCCAGCCTAGTAGTGTCAGGCTCTTCAGATATCAGGTGTAGTTTATGTGATGGCATAGCCAGCCTAGTAGTGTCAGGCTCTTCAGATATCAGGTGTAGTTTATGTGATGGCATAGCCAGCCTAGTAGTGTCAGGCTCTTCAGATATCAGGTGTAGTGTATGTGATGGCATAGCCAGCCTAGTAGTGTCAGGCTCTATCAGGTGTAGTTTATGTGACCATGTTGGATCAGTGGGTAGTAATAATCAGGATGGTTAGGAAAAAGCCAATTAAAAAGGAGGGTTAGGAAAAAGCCAATTAAAAAGGATGGTTAGGAAAAAGCCAATTAAAATGGATGGTTAGGAAAAAGCCAACTAAAATGGATGGTTAGGAAAAAGCCAATTAAAATGGATGGTTAGGAAAAAGCCAATTAAAATGGATGGTTAGGAAAAAGCCAATTAAAATGGATGGTTAGGAAAAAGCCAATTAAAATGGATGGTTAGGAAAAAGCCAATTAAAATGGATGGTTAGGAAAAAGCCAATTAAAAAGGATGGTTAGGAAAAGGCCAATTAAAATGGATGGTTAGGAAAAAGCCAATTAAAAAGGATGGTTAGGAAAAAGCCAATTAAAATGGATGGTTAGGAAAAAGCAAATTAAAAAGGATGGTTAAAAAAAGCCAATTAAAATGGATGGTTAGGAAAAAGCCAATTAAAATGGATGGTTAGGAAAAAGCCAATTAAAATTGATGGTTATGAAAAAGCCTATTAAAAAGGAGGGTTAGGAAAAAGCCAATTAAAAAGGATGGTTAGGAAAAAGCCGATTAAAAAGGATGGTTAGGAAAAAGCCAATTAAAATGGATGGTTAGGAAAAAGCCAATTAAAAAGGATGGTTAGGAAAAAGCCAATTAAAAAGGATGGTTAGGAAAAAGCCAATTAAAAAGGATGGTTAGAAAAAAGCCAATTAAAAAGGATGGTTAGGAAAAAGCCAATTAAAAAGGATGGTTAAGAAAAAGCCAATTAAAAAGGATGGTTATGAAAAAGGCAATTAAAAAGGATGGTTAGGAAAAAGCCAATTAAAAAGGATGGTTAAGAAAAAGCCAATTAAAAAGGATGGTTAGGAAAATGCCAATTAAAATGGATGGTTAGGAAAAAGCCAATTAAAAAGGATGGTTAGGAAAAAGCCAATTAAAAAGGATGGTTAAAAAAAAGCCAATTAAAAAGGATGGTTAGGAAAAAGCCAATTAAAAAGGATGGTTAAAAAAAAGCCAATTAAAAAGGATGGTTAGGAAAAAGCCAATTAAAAAGGATGGTTAGGAAAAAGCCAATTAAAAAGGATGGTTAAGAAAAAGCCAATTAAAAAGGATGGTTAGGAAAAAGCCAATTAAAAAGGATGGTTATGAAAAAGGCAATTAAAAAGGATGGTTAAAAAAAGCCAATTAAAAAGGATTGTTAGGAAAAAGCCAATTAAAAAGGATGGTTAGGAAAAAGCCAATTAAAAAGGATGGTTAAGAAAAAGCCAATTAAAAAGGATGGTTAGGAAAATGCCAATTAAAATGGATGGTTAGGAAAAAGCCAATTAAAAAGGATGGTTAGGAAAAAGCCAATTAAAAAGGATGGTTAGGAAAAAGCCAATTAAAAAGGATGGTTAGGAAAAAGCCAATTAAAAAGGATGGTTAGGAAAAAGCCAATTAAAATGGATGGTTAGGAAAAAGCTAATTAAAAAGGATGGTTAGGAAAAAGCCAATTAAAAAGGATGGTTAAGAAAAAGCCAATTAAAATGGATGGTTAGGAAAATGCCAATTAAAATGGATGGTTAGGAAAAAGCCAATTAAAAAGGATGATTAGGAAAAAGCCAATTAAAAAGGATGGTTAGGAAAAAGCCAATTAAAATGGATGGTTAGGAAAAAGCAAATTAAAAAAGATGGTTAGGAAAAAGCCAATTAAAAAGGATGGTTAGGAAAAAGCCAATTAAAAAGGATGGTTAGGAAAAAGCCAATTAAAAAGGATGGTTAGGAAAAAGCCAATTAAAAAGGATGGTTAAGAAAAAGCCAATTAAAAAGGATGGTTAGGAAAAAGCCAATTAAAAAGGATGGTTAGGAAAAAGCCAATTAAAAATGATGGTTAGGAAAAAGCCAATTAAAAAGGATGGTTAGGAAAAAGCCAATTAAAAAGGATGGTTAGGAAAAAGCCAATTAAAATGGATGGTTAGGAAAAAGCAAATTAAAAAGGATGGTTAGGAAAAAGCCAATTAAAAAGGATGGTAAGAAAAAGCCAATTAAAATGGATGGTTAGGAAAATGCCAATTAAAATGGATGGTTAGGAAAAAGCAAATTAAAAAAGATGGTTAGGAAAAAGCCAATTAAAAAGGATGGTTAGGAAAAAGCAATTAAAAAGGATGGTTAGGAAAAAGCCAATTAAAAAGGATGGTTAGGAAAAAGCCAATTAAAAAGGATGGTTAAGAAAAAGCCAATTAAAAAGGATGGTTAGGAAAATGCCAATTAAAATGGATGTTTATGAAAAAGCCAATTAAAAAGGATGGTTAAAAAAAGCCAATTAAAAAGGATGGTTAGGAAAAAGCCAATTAAAAAGGATGGTTAGGAAAAAGCCAATTAAAAAGGATGGTTAAGAAAAAGCCAATTAAAAAGGATGGTTAGGAAAATGCCAATTAAAAAGGATGGTTAGGAAAAAGCCAATTAAAAAGGATGGTTAGGAAAAAGCCAATTAAAAAGGATGGTTAGGAAAAAGCCAATTAAAAAGGATGGTTAGGAAAAAGCCAATTAAAATGGATGGTTAGGAAAAAGCCAATTAAAAAGGATGGTTAGGAAAAAGCCAATTAAAAAGGATGGTTAAGAAAAAGCCAATTAAAATGGATGGTTAGGAAAATGCCAATTAAAATGGATGGTTAGGAAAAAGCCAATTAAAAAGGATGATTAGGAAAAAGCCAATTAAAAAGGATGGTTAGGAAAAAGCCAATTAAAATGGATGGTTAGGAAAAAGCAAATTAAAAAAGATGGTTAGGAAAAAGCCAATTAAAAAGGATGGTTAGGAAAAAGCCAATTAAAAAGGATGGTTAGGAAAAAGCCAATTAAAAAGGATGGTTAGGAAAAAGCCAATTAAAAAGGATGGTTAAGAAAAAGCCAATTAAAAAGGATGGTTAGGAAAAAGCCAATTAAAAAGGATGGTTAGGAAAAAGCCAATTAAAAAGGATGGTTAGGAAAAAGCCAATTAAAAAGAGATGGTTAGGAAAAAGCCAATTAAAAAGGATGGTTGGGAAAAAAGCCAATTAAAAAAGGATGGTTAGGAAAAAGCCAATTAAAAAGGATGGTTAAGAAAAAGTGGTTAGGAAAAAGCCAATTAAAAAGGATGGTTAGGAAAAAGCCAATTAAAATGGATGGTTAGGAAAAAGCCAATTAAAATGGATGGTTAGGAAAAAGCCAATTAAAAAGGATGGTTAGGAAAAAGCCAATTAAAATGGATGGTTAGGAAAATGTCAATTAAAATGGATGATTAGGAAAAAGCCAATTAAAAAGGATGGTTAGGAAAAAGCAAATTAAAAAAGATGGTTAGGAAAAAGCCAATTAAAAAGGATGGTTAGGAAAAAGCCAATTAAAAAGGATGGTTAGGAAAAAGCCAATTAAAAAGGATGGTTAGGAAAAAGCCAATTAAAAAGGATGGTTAGGAAAAAGCCAATTAAAAAGGATGGTTAGGAAAAACTGTAAAGGTCATGTTAATATCCTTGCCTTTGATGTTTCCAAACCAAACCAAGTGAAAGTAGTCAGATAGAATCCAAGGCTCTCAACACCAACAAACCAAAAGTCTTGTGTCATATCCCTTTCTCAAACGCTTCAATGGTTCAGCATTTTAAACAACAAACACAGGCGTGGCACGTGCCTTCCACAGATCAAAAGAGCGTAGAGCCCATGGCATGATGAGTGACAGGCTGAGAGAGGAGGAACATCTGGACTAGGCCAGAGATTATCAGATATATTCAGCTTGAATAAACCCTTAGTAAACAGAGAACTTGCCTGCCCTGTTGGTCTGTCTGTCTGTCTGTCTGTCTGTCTGTCTGTCTGGTCACTCGCCTGTCCTGTCGATCTGTCTGTCTGGCCATTCGCCTGCCCTGCCATGTCAGTCTGTTTGTCTGTCTGGCCACTCGCCTGCCCTGTCTGTCTGTCTGTCTGTCTGTCTGTCTGTCTGTCTGTCTGTCTGTCTGTCTGTCTGTCTGTCTGTCTGTCTGTCTGTCTGCCTGTCCTGTCGGCCTGTCGCTGTCGGTCTGTCTGTCTGTCTGTCTGTCTGGCCACTCGCCTGTCCTGTCTGTCTGTCTGTCTGTCTGTCTGTCTGTCTGTCTGTCTGTCTGTCTGTCTGTCTGTCTGGCCACTCGCCTGCCCTGTTGGTCTGTCTGTCTGTCTGTCTGTCTGTCAGGTCACTCACCTGTCCTGTCGGTCTGTCTGTCTGTCTGGCAACTCGCCTGTCCTGTCTGTCTGTCTGTCTGTCTGTCTGTCTGTCTGTCTGTCTGTCTGTCTGTCTGTCTGTCTGTCTGTCTGTCTGTCTGTCTGGCCACTCGCCTGCCCTGTCTGGTCTGTCTGTCTGTCTGTCTGTCTGTCTGTCTGTCTGTCTGTCTGTCTGTCTGTCTGTCTGTCTGTCTGTCTGTCTGTCTGTCTGGCTGGCTGGCTGGCTGGCTGGCTGGCTGGCTGGCTGGCTGGCTGTCTGGCCACTCGTCTGCCCTGTCGGTCTGTCTGTCTGTCTGACCACTCACCTGTCCTGTCGGTCTGTCTGTCTGTCTGGCCACTCGCCTGTCCTGTCGGTCTGTCTGTCTGTCTGTCTGTCTGTCTGTCTGTCTGTCTGTCTGTCTGTCTGGCCACTCGCCTGCCCTGTCGGTCTGTCTGTCTGTCTGGCCACTCGCCTGCCCTGTCTGTCTGTCTGTCTGTCTGTCTGTCTGTCTGTCTGTCTGTCTGTCTGTCTGTCTGTCTGTCTGTCTGTCTGTCTGTCTGTCTGTCTGTCTGTCTGTCTGTCTGTCTGGCCACTCGTCTGCCCTGTCGGTCTGTCTGTCTGTCTGTCTGTCTGTATGGCTGCTCGCCTGTCCTGTCTGTCTGTCTGTCTGTCTGGCCACTCGCCTGTCCTGTTGGTCTATCTGTCTGTCTGGCCACTCGCCTGCTCTGTCTGTCTGTCTGGCCACTCGCCTGCCCTGCCCTGTCGGTCTGTCTGTCTGGCCACTCGCCTGCCCTGTCGGTCTGTCTGTCTGTCTGTCTGTCTGTCTGGCCACTCGCCTGTCCTGTCTGTCTGTCTGTCTGTCTGTCTGTCTGGCTGGCTGGCTGGCTGGCTGGCTGGCTGGCTGGCTGGCCACTCGCCTGC
Organism: Salmo salar; assembly: GCF_965601325.2. NCBI lineage: Eukaryota > Metazoa > Chordata > Actinopteri > Salmoniformes > Salmonidae > Salmo > Salmo salar. The sequence continues at coordinate 107,424,718 of NC_138305.1, forward strand.
CCTGTCGGTCTGTCGGTCTGTTTGTCTGTCTGGTCACTCGCCTGCCCTGTTGGTCTGTCTGTCTGTCTGTCTGTCTGTCTGTCTGTCTGTCTGTCTGTCTGTCTGTCTGTCTGTCTGTCTGTCTGTCTGTCTGTCTGTCTGTCTCTCCTGTTGGTCTATCTGTCTGTCTGGCCACTCGCCTGTCCTGTCCTGTCTGTCTGTCTGTCTGTCTGTCTGTCTGTCTGGCCACTCGCCTGCCATGTCGGTCTGTCTGTCGGTCTGGCCACTCGCCTGCCCTGTCTGTCTGTCTGTCTGTCTGTCTGTCTGTCTGTCTGTCTGTCTGTCTGTCTGTCTGTCTGTCTGGCCACTTGCCTGCCCTGTCTGTCTGTCTGTCTGTCTGTCTGTCTGTCTGTCTGTCTGTCTGTCTGTCTGTCTGTCTGTCTGTCTGTCTGTCTGTCTGGCCTGCCCGTCTGTCTGTCTGTCTGTCTGTCTGTCTGTCTGTCTGGCCACTCGCCTGCCCGTCTGTCTGTCTGTCTGTCTGTCTGTCTGTCTGTCTGTCTGTCTGTCTGTCTGTCTGTCTGTCTGTCTGTCTGTCTGTCTGTCTGTCTGTCCACTCGCCTGCCCTGTCTGTCTGTCTGTCTGTCTGTCTGTCTGTCTGTCTGTCTGTCTGTCTGTCTGTCTGTCTGTCTGGCCACTCGCCTGCCCGTCTGTCTGTCTGTCTGTCTGTCTGTCTGTCTGTCTGTCTGTCTGTCTGTCTGTCTGTCTGTCTGTCTGTCTGTCTGTCTGTCTGTCTGTCTGTCTGTCTGTCTGTCTGTCTGTCTGTCTGTCTGTCTGTCTGTGTGGCTGGCCACTCGCCTGCCCTGTCGGTCTGTCTGTCTGTCTGGCCACTCACCTGTCCTGTCGGTCTGTCTGTCTGTCTGGCCACTCGTTTGTCCGTCAGGCTGCCCGTCCATACGCCTGTTACTTACATCATTCCATAGGCTAAATTGATAGAGTTGCTGGCAAGGGTGGGTCATTCAGGTCAAAAGTTAAACCTTGCCTAATTAACTCTACTATGCTCTCCTGTTTGTTCCTGAAATAACTCACATAAGAACGTAATTTGATAGCCGTTCGCAACCTTAAATTAGATTTAATTCATTTCACGAGATAGAGTGAGTCAGAAACAGATTTTAAATGTGTCATGTGATGCGCCACCCCTTGTGCCAGGGTGAACCCATGACTGGACATCATGTGGTGTTGGAGAGAAAGAAAGGACTGGAGTCTCTCGCCAGCCAGCTGGCTTTAAAATTCAGTGACCACCACAACCACGGGACCTTCACCAACACCTATCCCTCTTCCCAGGCAGAGGAATGTCGAGCCCGATGGAAGAAATTCTAGAGTCTTCCAGAGTTTCAGAATGCTGAGTCACATTCCACTCCTGGAATAGTTCCACAAGTCGCTGAGTGGACGGGAGGAGGAAAGGAGGAGAGGTACATTCACACTACCAGTGTTGTGTATAGGAGTTGTGCCGCAGAGCATCATGGGAGTTGTGTGTGTTGAGATGAGCGTGTTCATATGAATGGTTGAACTGAATTCCTGTCTCCCGTCTCATCATTCTTTAATTGTTATAAAGACGTGGTTATGAAACCCACAAGACATAACAACCAGGATGATGAAAACTCTAGCCAGCTGATGTTAGAGGACCTAGTGTCCATCCAATCCCCACCCATAGTTTCAGGCAGATTTTACACGTTGGTTTGTACTGTTCATTTTGATCCCGTGTTGTCACGCCCGCAAACATGTTTATAGTGAAAACATAACAGTTCCAGAACTCCGAATGGTCAAGATAAACAACATGGGTCAGATAAACCTGTTTTTCTACCTGACTCATTTTCTGACCCGTTCTGTAAACCCGACCCTAACCACAGTCTCTTTAGAGAATTTAGATGACAGTGATGATAACCCTGCAACACCCTGTGTGACCCGTTGTCCAAAAACATTGCAACATCCAAACAGTCAGAGAGGATCCACACAATCCCCACACCTGTCAATCCCCACCTGTAGATTGAGTGTAATTTCCCACATTGTGTTGGACTCTTGATACCATATCTAAGCCCACTATTTAACATCTACTGGTGACAATAGTTTCAGAACTAGAGACAGAAACATGGTAAACAAACAACGTGAGCCAGATTTACTGAAACTGTTAAAGTTGGTGAACCAGAACCAAAACTTGACTCCAGTAGTTGATTGAAGTAAGATGCCCTGAGAACGGACAACAGTCGTGTCTCTGTGTGACCTACTGTCAAAACATTGGCCACATGAATCCATGGTGGTGAGTTATCCGGCGTGGGGTGAGTTACTTCTCTTTCTGAAAAACAGCCCCAACCACGCTGTAGTGGTTACCGGCTACATACCCCCCCCCCCTCTCCTCTCTCTCTCTCTCTCTCTCTCTCTCTCTCTCTCTCTCTCTCTCTCTCTCTCTCTCTCCTCTCTCTCTCTCTCTCTCTCTCTCTCTCTCTCTCTCTCTCTCTCTCTCTCTCTCTCTCTCCCAGATTCACTGTTAACAATAAGCAAAGCAACCGGTCTGGCGAGGCCATTCGACCGAAGCTCACAGCAGCACAATGATCTGCAGAGCAGCATTCTTGTGAGATGGAAAGCTATATCCCAAATTGAACCCTATTAACTACAAAGTGCAGTACTTTTGGTCAAAGGTGGTACACTATGTAGAGAAAAGGGTGCCATTTGGGACGTAACCCAGAACTGTACAATACACAGGCAACTCCTCCCCCACAGCCCCAGTATGGCCGCCCAGTCAACTGTCAAAAGGTGGAGAACAAAGAAACTCTTATTCCTTCTTGGAGATGTGCTCCACGATATGAAGACTGTGACTGTGCCCTTTCTAACAACATTTCCTGGTCTGGCCACAAGGTGGGCTAGGCTTCCGTGTTCAGGGAGAAACCAGTGAATTGAGTCATAGATATTAGAGGAAGGAAGGTTAGTCACTGAAGTTTGTCGATTTGTTCAACAGAGGACATAGTGATAAATGTTGTGAACAACTTTTTATGTCATGCATCTGTCTTTAATACGTCATGAGTAAACCGATTAGCCTACCTACTTCATAACTGACTATTTTAACAGGGTCAAGAACTGGAAAGAGTAGATATGGGACAGAACTGTTAGAGGTTAACTATAACACACTCTCTAATCTTCTGATATGAATGAGATGGGACAATTTCATTAAATACATTTGCCTTGCTGTATGTAGAAATAGCGCCCCCTTGTGATGAAGAGCTGCCTGTCCCTCTGACGTTATTTAGCTTAGTAATACAGCACTCCTATCACCGTTGTGATCGGGGGCATTTCCAATTTATATTCAGTCATATCAGGCATTTAAATCCCATGCAAAATACTACATTCTAGCCAAATTGAATGTGTTTATCTCCTAGATTGGCTGAATTGAAATGATTATTAAGAGTTGAATAGATGCCATGTAATATAATGTCTGTTCACATCACAGCTGTTCATAACAGCTGTCCCCAGTTGCTCATAGTGGGATGATTGAATAGAACAGCTTAGTGGTCTAGGCAGTCGGCAAATAAAGAGGGTTTTTAAGTGCAACTTTATTAATGGTCGTTTTGGGAAATAGCTTGGAGATTTAACGATGCACCTATGAAGGTTCTAAGGATGAACTTAGCCTTAAGATGCTTTTGGGAAACCGGGCCCTGGACAATAAATTATGTAAGACAAAACCATCTTTTTTTTTTTTTTTTTTTTACATAATTTGAAGCGCAAATGTCATTTTCGAAACACACAAAACTTTTTATAACCACCATCCAGTGTAAAAAAAAACACGTGGTTTCAAAATATAACACTGTGAAAATATAACAAGTGAAAAGTAGGCATTGGCCTAAAGCCAAAAAAGAAAGGAAATTCACATGAGCACTAAAATGAGTACTCTACCCATGCTCTACCAAGGTTTTCCAGCACACAGCGTTGACCTACTACAGTAGCTATGTTGGTCTATTGTACTTCAAACAATGTGTATGCAGGTTGCTACAGATTCAAACTTTCTCAAACAGCCGAATTCATCCTCTTCAGAGGAATAATGGACTTTACAGTATCCTGCTTTTAAAATAATGTATATAAAGTACCAGTCAAAAGTTTGGACACACCTACTCATTCAAGGGTTTTTCTTTATTTTTCTACATTCTAGAATAACAGTGAAGACATCACAACTATGAAATAACACATATGGAATGATGTAGTAACCAAAAAAGTGTTAAACAAATCAAAATATATTTTATATTTGAGATTCTTCAAAGTAATCACCCTTTGTCTTGATGACAGATATACACACTCTTGGCATTATCTCAACCAGCTTCATGAGGTAGTCACCCGGAATGCATTAACAGGTGTGCCTTGTTAAAAGTTAATTTGTGGAATTTCTTTCCTTGTTAATGCATTTGAGCCAATCAGTTGTGTTGTGACAAGGTAGGGGTGGTATACAGAAGATAGCCCTATTTGGTAAAAGACCAAGTCCATATAATGATAAGAACAGCTCAGATAAGCAGAGACACGACAGTCCATCACTACTTTAAGACATGAAGGTCAGTGAATACATACAATTTCAAGAACTTTGAACGTTTCTTCAAGTGCAGTCGCAAAAACCATCAAGCGCTATGATGAAACTGGCTCTCATGAGGACCGCCACAGGAAAGGAAGACCAAGAGTTACCTCTGCTGCAGAGGTAGAGTTACTAGAAATTGCAGCCAAAATAAATGCTTCACAGAGTTCAAGTAACAGACACATCCCACGGGGGGCCAGTACAAAAAATAAAAAATAAAATAAAAATATAAAAAAATAAAAATGTATGAAATGTATGCATTCACTACTGTAAGTCGCTCTGGATAAGAGCGTCTGCTAAATGACTAAAATGTAAAATGTAAATGTAACATCAACTGTTCAGAGGAGACTGCATGAATCAGGCCTTCATGGTCGAATTGCTGCAAAGAAACCACTACTAAAGGACACCATTAAGAAGAAGAGACTTGCTTGGTCCAAGAAACATGAGCAATGGACTTTAGATCGGTGGAAATCTCTCCTTTGGTCTGATGAGTCCAAATTTGAGATTTTTGGTATCAACCGCCATGTCTTTGTGAGACGCAGAGTAGGTGAACAGATGATCTCCGCATGTGTGGTTCCCACCGTGAAGCATGGAGGAGGAGGTGTGATGGTGTGGGGGTGCTTTGCTGGTGACACTGTCAGTGATTTATTTAGAATTCAAGGCACACTTAACCAGCATGGCTACTACAGCATTCTGCAGCGATACGCCATCCCATCTGGATTGCGCTTAGTGGGACTATCATTTGTGTTTCAACAGGACAATAACCCAACACACCTCCAGGCGGTGTAAGGGCTATTTGACCGAGAAGGAGAGTGATGCAGTGCTGCATCAGATGACCTGTCCTCCACAGGCATCTAATAGTAAAGTCTGAGCAGCTGGAGAGGAGGGCATTACAGTAGTCTAGCCTAGATGAAACAAATGCATGGGCCAGTTTCTCGGCATCTGGGGCAACAGGTAGCCTAGTGGTTAGAGCATTGGGCCAGTAACCGAAATGTTGCTAGATAGAATCCCCAAGCTGATGTAACCGATGTGAAATGGCTAGTTAGTTAGCGGTGGTGCGCGCTAATAGCGGTTCAATCGGGTGACGTCACTCACTCTGAGACCTAAAGTAGTTGTTCCCCTTGCTCTGCAAGGGCCGTGGCTTTTGTGGCGCGATGGGTAACGATGCTTCGTGGGGTGTCAGTTGTTGATGTGTGCAGAGGGTCCCTGGTTCAAGCCCAGGTTGGGGCGAGGAGAGGGACGGAAGCTATACTGTTACACTGACAAGGTAAAAATCTGTCGTTTCTGCCCCCGAACAAGGCAGTTATCTGTCATTGTAAATAAGAATTTATTCTTAACTGACTTGCCTAGTTAAATAAATAAAAAATATTTAAAATCTAGCCGAGAGATGAAGTGTGTAATTCTGGAAATGTTCCTGAGATGGTAATATGCTGTTTTGGATGTGCTCTTTATGTGGTTTTCAAAAGTTAGGCCGGGGTCAAAGGTAATGAGGCAACCATCAATGTTGAGTGTGAGGTCTGACACTTTGTTTGTAACTTTCTTGTGGCCAGGTTGCATCATTTCTGTCTTATCAGAATGTAAAAGCAAGAAGTTGGGTTGGCATCTGTGATACAAGTCACAAAGCGGGCTGACTGTAAAGCATTGTCTGTTTTAAAAGATAAATACAATTGGGTATCATCAGCGTAGCAATCAAAGTGCATGTTGTGCTTACGTAAAACCATTACCAAGGTGTAGCATGTGCAAGGAAAATAAAAGGGGTCCAAGCATAGAACCTTGGGAAACGCCACATTAAACCTTGGAGCATTCAGATGAATTGTTGCCCATCTGAACAAATTGATACCGCTCAGAGAGGTATGATTTGAACCAGTTGAGAACCTGTCCTAGTAGATCAACCAAGTCTTCTAGTTTCAATCCATTCGAAACCCATTCTGCTGCTATGCAGGGTGGCTGGTGACAGGTGGCTACTTTGAAGAATCTCAAATATTTGTTAAACACTTTTTTTGGTTACTACATTATTCCATATGCTTTTTCATAGTTTTGATGTCTTCACTATTATCCTACAATGTAGAAAATAGTACAAATAAATAAAAACCCTGGAAGGAGTAGGTGTGTCCGAACTTTTGACTGGTACTGTATGTTCCCCATGTATCTTTTGTATGGATGTATTCTTGTTAATACAAATGAGTACAATTAGGTGGACGTGTCTCTTTAAGAACGTCGGTGAACACGTGTGCAGCGCTCTTCACTTGGAGAAAAAAAAAGTTTGACATAAGTTTCTGAAATTACCAAGCAAGTCATCCAATTTTTTCCCCACCTACCAACAATCGTCTAAAGAGAAAGTACTGCATACTGTTGGAGGAAATTGACTTGCGACAGTGGAACAATGAACGGGATATCCCAGGTAAAAACAGCGTCTGAAAAAAGTCTTTATGTTTGCTAAATTACATTTTCTTCTATTGCGCAAAAGGATTGCGTGGTATTTCTATTTGTGTGTTTGGTTGCATGCCTATCCTCCAATGACAACGCAGCTTGGTCTACTTAGTTAGCTAATAAACTGTTTACCTTTTTCTGTTTTCTTGAATATCAAAAGAATATTCAGACTTCAGGATTTACTCTGGACTTGGGACCCTTGAAAGAGCCCTTGGCGTTTATTAGAGCGCTCGAATGGGTAAGTTTGTTTGTTTTTCTAGATACTAATTATTAGTCTATGTAGCCCAAATGTACTCTTAAGCAATGATGGATAGGCCGTCATTGTAAATAAGAATGTGTTCTTAACTGACTTGCCTAGTTAAATAAAGGTGTGTATCAACTGAACGTTTTTAAGAAAATTGGATAATTCCTTGCTGACATGAAAGATAAGGTTCTTATGCAGCAAAAAAAAAAAAAAAAAACGTACCGCAAGCCGTATGTGATAATGTTCAGTTTCAGTGTCTGGCTCTTAAAACACCCATCTACAGAAGATGCCTTTAGTCCAATGACCCTTATGTGTCATGTAATGTTATCTGGCATATTATGGGGACAACTTCAATGCCTTGAAATTAATGTATTATTTTTTTTTTCTTAAATATGTAGTGGTAGGTCTGTCTAGTGGTAGTCTGATTTAATCAGACTGTAATACATAATTAAATTGGTATATACAGCGTGAAAATAGGACTGCAAACTCGTGTAAATGTTTCTTACAAGTCAGATGGTTGTTACATACAGTTACATTTGAAATGACTCTACCGGTTGTCTGTTGCGTTTTGTCCAGATGGCTGAAATTTGAGACAAAATATCCAAAGGAAAGCATTGTTATGTTTACCCAACTTTATTTTTAGAGTGCTGGTATGGACGTTGAAATTTGTTTCACCTGGAACATGTTTAAAACCAAGTAAACACCCGCTGGCTTCAGTTTGTTTCACTAAGGTATGGTTAGTATGTGTGCATTGTGTGCATGTACTTCCGTCTTGTGCACATACCTTCAATCACGAGCAAACGTGTGCACGCGATGCATGCATGCTAACTTAAATCAGCAGGTATTTACATGGTCAAGGTTAGAGAAATGTCAACTTCAGTACCGTCACTCGAAAAAGTTGGGCAAACAATACTTTCCTGTGGATATTTTGTCTCAAATGAAGTATTAAAATGCATAGATAACCTGTAGAGTAAGTTCAAATGTAATTAAATTCATCATTCTGGTTTGTAAGGAACATTTGCATGACTTTGCAGTCATTTGATTCAGGCTGTATGTATTACAGCCTGATTAAGCAGACTAATGCAGACGGTGCCTTTTTTAAATATTTTTTTAACCGTGTCACCAGCCACCCTGCATAGCAGCAGAATGGGTTTCAAATGGATTGAAACTAGCTGGTGTTGTGATATACTGCAGTTCACCTATTCATCATGTAACAACTTGGATGTCCCGACCTAGACTACTATACTGTAACAACTTCATTGTTGCAAACTAAATATGAAGCGTTGTAGCAATCTGGTCATTTACAAGATACAACAAATATATATTTTCTGCAAGGCATGTCGACTGTCTATGACTAGTGTGGCACCAAGATGTAGAAGACAGACTCCAGTCTCCTTTAGATCTCGCTGATATGTGATATTCTACCAGTAAATGATTATTATTCTACAGTATTCACCGCCCTATACTATGGCCTCTGTGGTGTATCAATACAACAAGGCTCTACACAGCCATCTGTGAGGTGGCGTCTCTTGAGAAGTGTTTTTAGACATGCATCCTGTACCGCATTTTATTAAAGGATTGTTTTATTGAGGTTAATAAAAACTACTGCTCTCTACGGCGTAAGACCATCATGTCAGTACGACCACTAGTTGATTTCTCTACTGTGTTTTTCCTGCTTTTCTATAGGCTAGTGATAAATCACTTCCTGTGAGGAAAGGATGCCCTTCTGTAGAGGAAATTTTGTGTGTGTGAGAGAGAGGGAAGCCTATGACTCGCTGGGCCATGATTTGAGTTCTAGATGTCTTGTTTAACATTCTACTGTTACCTGACCGCTCAACTCCTGTCACAACACCTTCACACACTGCTTTGAACCTGTAAAGCAAACTACCCTTGGTTACAGCGCAGGGGACCCTACTGCCCTACCAAGCAAAAAGGCATGAACTGAGGAGGGAGAATGCTTTTATTTACCTTGGTTTCACAGTAACTTTATGCACTTATTGTTAACATGACCCTCACTTTCTCCTGAATACAATAGAGGCAGGATAGTTGTCCACATGATTAAGCATGTATTTAATGTAGCAAAAAAATGACATGACCAAATGAGCAGTTACTGCCTTTTTGCTTGGTAGAGCAGCGTAGTCACATGTTCTAATCTGCACTGTTTGGACTGAATGTTATTTCAGAAAGAGGGGTGGGTGTGTGTGTGTGTGTATCCAGTTATAAACTGTCAACTGTTTCTTTTAATTTCATTGTGTCATGTCCTTATTTGGCTTTGTGTCTGCAGATCTTCTCCATATTTGCCTTCGCTACGACGTCTGGTTATGCCGGCACTACGAGCATCAATGTGCAGTGCCAGGGTCGCAGCACCAGCCAAGAAATCACTGCTGTCTTTAACTACCCGTTCAGGTAAGCAGAACAGGAGTAAACAGATGAATTGTATGGGTGTGTGATGTTTCTGTTCAAAGTGGCTTGTTATAATTTGGTCGTGTTCAGCGGGGGACACTGAAGCAAAATGTTTTGCAACAAAACATGAATCTATATTTTTACTGGACAAGCTCAGCCGAGTACTTCGCTGTTTTTCCTCCGATATAAAACATTTCCTAAACGTCTCCCTACTGAACATGACCCAATACTACATGTCTCTACACTCAAAAGATCATGTGTTCTTATTGGACAGTTTCTGGTAGTACATCCCTGTTTCACTTTGTTTTCTCCTTACTGAACACCACCCTCTCTCTACATATCTCTGTTCTCACAGGCTGATGGCCCATCCATACAGCGTCCCCTCCTGTAAGAACGACTCCAGTACTATCCAGCTTTATCTGACAGGCGACCACTCTTCCTCAGCTGAGTTCTACGTCTGTATCGGGGTGTTTGCCTTCCTCTACAGCACCGCCAGCCTGGTGCTCTACCTGGGCTACCAGCACGTCTACAAGCAGACCAGCCGCGGCCCCATTGTGGTGAGTTAACTGGGAATTGTTTTCATGCTTTTTGTAGTGGTGAATGGAAGGTGTTGATGTTAGGCGTTGAGCAAAATCCCAGTCTATAGAATGACTTGAAGGCTGTTAGGTTCTAATTCTGAGTAAAAACTCGACGGACACTATGAAAGCTTAAACCAAGTTTATTCTTCCCAGAGGGTCAATACAGCTGCATTAGACAAAGACATTTGTTCACAAAAGCACTGATATTTAACCCTTTCTCCTAGGCTGAGTCTCCTCCTACACATCTGAACAGCCAATGCATCTCTGTTGCTAGACAGAACCTTAGTCATATCTGTTCTTCCTCACTTCATCTAACCAGACCTCTACACCAAAGTGCTCACTCCTTCCCAACTCACGGCTGTCATGGTGATTGGTACCAGACTGTCTCTTCTCCTCCCAAAGGATCCCTGATGGCTAACAATAACATATCCTGACATAATGTAAACATCATACATTACCCTCTCTCCCTCAGTGACATGAATAAGTTTATTTCATATTCTCAGAACCCAACAAGGCTAAAGAACTTGAGCAGTGGCATGAAATAGCTATAGACACTTGACATCTGCGTGTGATGGGCACTTAACGAGAGAAAGGGCACTTAACAGTGGTCTGTAAATGAAAAACCAGAACTGGGTAGGGGCGGGGCGCGTGTTCCTCTGGAACTGGGTAGGGGCGGGGCGCGCGTTCCTCTGGAACTGGGTAGGGGCGGGGCGCGTGTTCCTCTGGAACTGGGTAGGGGCGGGGCGTGCGTTCCTCTGGAACTGGGTAGGGGCGGGGCGCGCGTTCCTCTGGAACTGGGTAGGGGCGGGGCGCGCGTTCCTCTGGAACTGGGTAGGGGCGGGGCGCGCGTTCCTCTGGAACTGGGTAGGGGCGGGGCGCGCGTTCCTCTGGAACTGGGGCGGGGCGCGTGTTGAACATTTTTGGTTTCTTGTGGACCAACGGATCTGGGTCAAGTACGTTGTCAGATATTTGAGGTGCATTTGATTTATTTTGCCCAGTACAATGGAAGCAATAGATTAGTTCCAAAAGTGCTGAATCAAGCGAACATCAAATACTTTCAAATCTTTTGACGTTTTCTGCTTCGCTAATTCAAGTTTCACCCAATCAGATGCATAACGATTCAAATGAAAAAGCGTGACGACTAATTATTTGGTGGTGGGATGCAGGAGTAAGCTGTTACCAAGTGAGGTTGTTTTATATGGGCCGTTTACATACTGTTTGTCTGCGTGTTTGTCTGATTTATGTTCCAACTTTCCTCTTGAACCTGTATTTTATATACTTTTATTTACAATGTCTCTTGTCCTTTCAACAGGACCTGCTGGTGACAGCAGCTTTTACCTTCCTGTGGCTGGTGTCCTCCTCTGCCTGGGGTAAAGGCCTGACTGACGTGAAGTGGGCTACCAGCCCCTCTAACCTGGTGGGCTTAATCTCCACCTGCAAGGACGTCGGCAACAAGTGCACACCAGGAGCAGTGCCTCACATGGGGCGACTCAACTCCTCTGTGGTAGGCTATTACCTGTAGTGTTATTAATGGTGGCTACTTACAGTGCCCTCCTGAATTATTGGCACCCTAGATAAATATGAACAAAAGTCTGTGGGGGGGGGGGGGAGTATTTGTTGATCAGCTTGATCTTACACTCAAAATATCATATGAATCTAACATTTTAATTGAGTTAAAATTGTTCAAACATGTTTTGTCATCAACCAATAATTATTATATTTAAAAAAACAAAACATGCATGTCACAATTATTGGCACCCCTGAATTTTCTACTTTGTGCCCCCCTCCCTTTGACAATATCGCTGAGTCGTCTCCTAGAATGTTTGAGGTGGGAGAACACATCTTCCCTTTGCCAAGATAGCAGCTCTGAGTAGTCTCCTAGAATCTTTGATGAGGTGGGAGAACACATAGGAAGGGATTTGACACCATTCCTCCATACAGAAACTCTCTAGGTCCTTGGTCCTCGCTTGTGGACTCTCCTCTTCAGCTCACCCCACAGGTTTCCAATGGGGTTTAGCTCAGGGGACTGGGATGTCCTTTGCAAAAGCTTGACTCTATGGTCAGTGAACCATTTTCGTGTGGATTTGGAGGAATGCTTTGGATCGTTGTCCTGCTGGAAGATTCAACATCGACCCAGTTTTAGACTCCTGGCAGACAGGTTCTGGTCTAAAGTCTCCTGGTACTTGATGGAGTCCATCATGCCATGTATCATACCAAGGTTCCCAGGGCCTTTGGAAGTCAAACAGCCCCACATTTATTTTTTATTTAACCTTTATTTAACTAGGCAATTCAGTTAAGCACAATAGGGGGCGGTATTTTGACTTCCGGATGGAAATTATTCCCAAAGTAAACTGCCGACTACTCAGGCCCAGAAGCTAGGATATGCAAATTGGTAGATTTTGAGTTGAGTTCCCAGGCAAATTGGTAGATTTGGATAGAAAACTCTAAAGTTTCTTAAACTGTTAAAATAATGTCTGTGAGTATAACAGAACTGAAATGGCAGGCGAAACCCCGAGGACAAACCATCCCCAAAAAATATATTTTCAGCATACCACTGATTTCAATGGCTGGTACTTTTATAATGGGGTGAAATCTTCCCTGATTGCAGATCCTAGGGCTTCCACTAGATGTCAACAGTCTTTAGAAAGAGTGTCAGGCTGGTTTTTGGAAAAATGAGGGAGAAGTTGTAGTTTTTCTAAGTGGCTCCCATTTTAGCTGTAGTGTCTCCAAGCGCGTGGAGGAAAGCGCGTTCTTGGTTATTTATCGCCGGTAAAGACGACAAAGGACTTTATCGAACATTACAAATGGTCCTTTTGTAACAGACCTTTTGGGGTGCCAACAGAAGATCTTCAAAGGTAAGGCATATATTATATCGCTATTTCTGACTTTCGTGTCGCAACTGTTTAAAAATGATTTGTCATTTGTATGCGGGGCGCTGTCCTCAGATAATCGCATGGTTTGCTTTTGCCTTAAAGCTCTTTTGAAATCTGACACCTTGGCTGGATTAACAAGAAGTTAAGCTTTATTTTGATGTATTTCACTTGTGATTTTATGAAAGTTAAATATTTATAATACTGTATTTTGAGTTTGGCGCTCTGCAATTTCACGGCCTACCAAAAGGCCTCGTGCTGGGACAGGGGCTGGGATAGAAAAAAGAAATCTATCTAATCACCAACACACCACAGTTGAAGTCGGAAGTTTACTGTGAATGTGATGAAAGAAAGAAATTACCTGAGCCAAATACATTCAAACTCCGTTTTTCACAATTCCTGACATTTAATCCTAGTAAAAATTCCCTGTTTTAGGGAATTAAGAATGTGAAATGTCAGAATAATAGTAGAGTGATTTATTTCAGCTTTTTTTTTTCTTTCATCACATTCCCAGTGGGTCCGAAGTTTACATACACTCAATTATTATTTGGTAGCATTGCCTTTAAATTGTTTAACTTGGGTCAAACGTTTCGGGTAGCCTTCTACAAGCTTCCCACAATAAGTTGGGTGAAATTTGGCCCATTCCCCCAGACAGAGTTGGTGTAACTGAGTCAGGTTTGTAGGCTTCCTTGCTCGCACACACTTTTTCAGTTCTGCCCACAAATTCTCTATGGGATTGAGGACAGGGCTTTGTGATGGCCACTCCAATTCCTTGACTTTGTTGTATGCTTTGGAAGTATGCTTGTGGTCATTGTCCATTTGGAAGACCCATTTGCGACCAAGCTTTAACTTCCTGACTGATGTCTTGAGATGATGTGGATATATTGAAACAACATTTTCCTTGTCATGTCTATTTTGTGAAGTGCACCAGTCCCTCCTGCAGCAAAGCACCCCCACAACATGATGCTGTCACCCCCATGCTTCACGGTTGGGATGGTGTTCTTTGGCTTGCAAGCCTCCCCCTTTTTCCTCCATACATAACGATGGTCATTATGGCCAAACAGTTCTATTTTTGTTTCATCAGACCAGAGGACATTTCTCCAACAAGTACGATCTTTGTCCCCATGTGCAGTTGCAAACCGTAGTCTGGCTTTTTTATGGCGGTTTTGGAGCAGTGGCTTCTTCCTTGCTGAGAGACCTTTTAGGTTATGTCGACATAAGACTCGTTTTACTGTGGATATAGATAATTTTGTACCCGTTTCCTCCAGCATCTTCACAAGGTCCTTTGCTGTTGTTCTGGAATTGATTTGCACTTTTCGCACCAAAGTACGTTCATCTCTAGGAGACAGAACACATCTCCTTCCTGAGCGGTATGACGGCTGCGTGGTCCCATGGTGTTTATACTTGCGTACAATTGTTTGTAAGTATTCAGGTGTTTGGAAATTGCTCCCAAGGATGAACCAGACTTGTGGAGGTCTACAATTATTTGTCTGAGGTCTTGGCTGATTTTCTTTTGATTTTCCATGATGTCAAGCAAAGAGGCACTGAGTTTGAAGGTCGGCCTTGAAATACATCCACAGGTTCACCTCCAATTGACTCAAATAATGTCAATTAGCCTATCAGAAGCTTCTAAAGCCATTACATTTTCTGGAATTTTCCAAGCTGTTTAAAGGCACAGTCAACTTGGTGTATGTAAACTTCTGACTCACTGGAATTGTGATACAGTAAAGTGATCTGTGTAAACAATTGTTGGAAAAATTATTTGTGTCATGCAATAACACTATTTTTGAATAAAATAATGATTTGATACCCAGAGGGCCAATAATACAGTACCACCTGAATTATCTGTACATGGGTGGAATTGGGGAAATCACCCTGGGAACTCAACTCAAAAACAAGTTTTACATGCCAACCTGAGTTTTCGCTTGAGAACCGAGTTCCATTCTGGCTGCAGAGTTCAATCCATGTATATTACATATAGCCTCAATTCATTTTCAACAAATTGTAACATGGAGCCATTGCCATTGAGAAATGTGACTCTTCCTTACTAAGAAACATGGTTTTTGTCTTGACTAAGATGTGTTTTTGTCCTCCTCTTATGGCAGATCTTTGGATTCCTCAACCTAATACTGTGGGGTGGTAACTGCTGGTTCATCTTTAAGGAGACGCCCTTCCACAAGACGGCCAACCCCCTTGGTGATGCCGAGGAGGGTTTAGGTGTCAGACCCATGACTTCCTAACTGGGCAGCAGTTCCCTGCTGTCATCGGATACGTTCCAGACTGCATGCAAAGCAGTTGCACAAATTAACCAATCCTGGGGGCGAATCCTAACTTCGACTCAAATTTGCACTTTGTCTACCATTGGCATCGATGCATGACTATGTGGAAGTGCAGATTTGCCCTTATGTGATTTCTGACTTGTTAAATACTTATGTGTTTTGAGATTTGGTGTGTGTGTTTCTTTTGCAGACGATCTGGTATGGCGCCGAAATTCCCTCCAACCAAGTAGTTGCTACATTATACCGTTTCCAACGCCTTGTGAAGTTGCATGTCTCATTCGGTGCAAATGCTGCTTAGAAATGTCTTCTAGTAGCTTATTACGTTGGAAACAGTTTATTTTCACGCATTGCCAACATTGACAGCTCCACATTTATTATTAAAAAGGCTTCCTAAGTGGTCCATTTTTAAGTTATCTAAATGGGTACAAAACTGAACCCAGAGAACACGGAAGGGGGAACGCCATACATTTAGGTCAGAACTAGTAACTGTTTAGTTTAACAGTATATCCAACACAATGCAACGATCAAATGCATCCCTCAGTTTATTGTCAAGATGTGTGAATTTCTTTTGTTCATCAGAAACCAGTGTTTTTCGTCTCACACTGTTATTTTGAGGATAGTTTAGTGTTTTTGTTTATATTAAAAAAAAGATCAATGTATATCAATAACAAGCTGTTATTCTCTCACACTCTGCTTGTTATTTACCAATTCAAATAAATATTCACTCCGTTTTGAAATGGTCAGACATTTCAAGTGATGCTAAAAGCCATGGATCACCAGCTAATGTAGATTCAGCTGCAGGCCGATTTTATTTTATTTAACATATTTTTTTGTGGATGGTCGGGGCAGGAGAACATTAATTACAAATCATTTATAGATTGCAAGAAATCCAACCAGATGTAATATTTTGACTGAAACATGATTACAAACCTTGCTTACATTTGAATACGATCACATATCTCTCTGATGCGTGGGACTACTTTGAAAAGATGTTCAAAATTAAAATCACTTGTTGCTGATTCGCTGGTGTTTTTTAGAGTCTTATGTCCAATTTAGAACAATTGTTCAGTAAGCTTTGCGGGCTAAATGACATCAATCTGGCCCGCAGGCCATCAGATGGGGAACCCTGCCATAAGCAATCCTAACTGTCATATCTTTGAAATGTGCCTTTTTTCCCCCTGTTGTGCAGCATGGTTTGTCATATTGTTTTAACAATGTTGTAAGAAAATAAAGCCATCAGAACTCCTGTTTTTCACGCCTACCTCACAGTATTGATGACACATCCCTTTGTCACCTACCATTTCAGTTCTTAACATTTCCGTACCGTTTCACGTCTTACCACTTCAGTTATGCAAAAAATACTGAAGACTGCTTTAAGTTACTTGCATGTTTTTGGTGCCTCTCTTCTACCTCAATGTGATGGGAAGGCAGAACTACTTCTAACTGTCAATGAACTCCTGCTCTGCTTTTAATTTACCTTGTGTATTTTATGTTATCGCCTTCACTCATTTTATTTGGAGAGAAAGGTCAAACGTTATGTATCATTTTTTTTCTCCAAACGCTATAAATTATTAAAGGGAGAGAGTTGGTAAAGAACGCCGAGGTAACCTGTCTAAATGACTATCGCCACGTAGCACTCACATCTGTAGCCGTGATGTGCTTTGGAAGGCTGGTTATCGTGGCTCACATCAACACCATCATCCCAGAAACCCTTGACCAGCACTTCATGGTTACAGATGTAAATGCTACAGGGCGATTAGTCATGTAAGCAGGTTACCTTTTGAGTTCTTAGGAACAGGGACAATGGTGGTCAATTTGAAACGTGTTGGGATTACAGACTAGGACAAGGAGAGATCAGTTACATCATTTCAACACCAGATGGCACTAAAACATTACATTCTATACAGAGTAACTATCAACCCCCCTGACATGAATCCATTGGCACTAGACTAGGTCTGTATATTTTTTTTATTAAATGTTATACTTAATTAAAAAGGACAGATATTCAAATCTCTTCTACTCAATACTGTACATTAACATTCTATAATGTTCTACTTTCCTGAACGAGGCCTACTGGGCCGGTGCATACTGTATCAAAACATTTCCAAGTTGTCCCTGCCTGTTTCAGACAGTTTGCTTCCATTTGGTTCATAGTGAATACCATCTAACTTCCCAGCATACACCTCACCAGACACAGGTCATCATACTCATAATGGTGTTCCAACAAAAACAAAACAGACCTGAAGGTGTGAGTTGCTAGCATCTAACCTTTCAGAGGCTGGCTGTTTATAACTATTATTATTATTATTATTATTATTCAAATCAGTAGTAGCTGCAAGGAGTTGGGAAAAGAGAAGGAAGCTTAAAATAGATCTCTGAGGAGGGAGAGAGAGGCTGAAACACAGCCTCGCAATCCACAGAGAAGAGAGTTCAGGCAGTCATTGAATGTAGAGATACATTTACTGTATGACAAAACGATTGCACGAGAGAGAACATTATTTCCAGAGAGAAACACTGTTCATTGTAGCTCTATAGCTTTGAAGACAAGCCTTTTTAACTTTCCTCCAGGGTGCTTAAGATTCTGCCCTTGAAAAAAGGAATACTGTACTCCAACAATGGGCGTGTCTAATCATCTGAACTATTCTAGATTCCAGTCTGTGTAGATATTGCAATGAGGATTTATTTCAGTCTATGAATCAGCTTCAAGCAAATTGTTTTTTTTTATATAATGCTAATTTAATAACCCTAGACCCACTGCACAGAGTGGAGTACAATAGTCTTTCATTAGTGAGGGCTAGAGACAAGGTGAGTCAGCACCATGGACAGCTCTACAGGGCTAGAGAGGCCAAGGTGAGTCGGCTGCATGGACAGCTCTACAGGGCTAGAGATGCCAAGGTGAGTCAGCACCATGGACAGCTCTACAGGGCTAGAGACAAGGTGAGTCAGCACCATGGACAGCTCTACAGGGCTAGAGAGGTCAAGGTGAGTCAGCACCATGGACAGCTCTACAGGGCTAGAGAGGCCAAGGTGAGTCGGCTGCATGGACAGCTCTACAGGGCTAGAGAGGCCAAGGTGAGTCAGCACCATGGACAGCTCTACAGGGCTAGAGAGGCCAAGGTGAGTTAACACCATGGACAGCTCTACAGGGCTAGAGAGGCCAAGGTGAGTCGGCTGCATGGACAGCTCTACAGGGCTAGAGAGGCCAAGGTGAGTCGGCTGCATGGACAGCTCTACAGGGCTAGAGAGGCCAAGGTGAGTCAACACCATGGACAGCTCTACAGGGCTAGAGACAAGGTGAGTCAGCACCATGGACAGCTCTACAGGGCTAGAGAGGCCAAGGTGAGTCAGCACCATGGACAGCTCTACAGGGCTAGAGAGGCCAAGGTGAGTCAGCACCATGGACAGCTCTACAGGGCTAGAGAGGCCAAGGTGAGTCGGCTGCATGGACAGCTCTACAGGGCTAGAGAGGCCAAGGTGAGTCAGCACCATGGACAGCTCTACAGGGCTAGAGAGGCCAAGGTGAGTCAGCACCATGGACAGCTCTACAGGGCTAGAGAGGCCAAGGTGAGTCGGCTGCATGGACAGCTCTACAGGGCTAGAGACAAGGTGAGTCAGCACCATGGACAGCTCTACAGGGCTAGAGACAAGGTGAGTCAGCACCATGGACAGCTCTACAGGGCTAGAGAGGCCAAGGTGAGTCAGCACCATGGACAGCTCTACAGGGCTAGAGAGGCCAAGGTGAGTCGGCTGCATGGACAGCTCTACAGGGCTAGAGAGGCCAAGGTGAGTCAGCACCATGGACAGCTCTACAGGGCTAGAGAGGCCAAGGTGAGTCAACACCATGGACAGCTCTACAGGGCTAGAGAGGCCAAGGTGAGTCAGCACCATGGACAGCTCTACAGGGCTAGAGAGGCCAAGGTGAGTCGGCTGCATGGACAGCTCTACAGGGCTAGAGAGGCCAAGGTGAGTCGGCTGCATGGACAGCTCTACAGGGCTAGAGAGGCCAAGGTGAGTCGGCTGCATGGACAGCTCTACAGGGCTAGAGAGGCCAAGGTGAGTCGGCTGCATGGACAGCTCTACAGGGCTAGAGAGGCCAAGGTGAGTCGGCTGCATGGACAGCTCTACAGGGCTAGAGAGGCCAAGGTGAGTCGGCTGCATCGACAGCTCTACATGGCTAGAGAGGCCAAGATGAGTCAACACCTGGACTGAGGGCTTGTAGGCCTGTTGTAAGGCAGGTCCTCACCAGACATCACCAGCGGTGGGTTTGTGCCTATGGGCACAAACCCACCGTCGCTGGACCAGACAGGACTGGCAAAAAGTGCTCTTCACTTGATGAGTTACGTTGTTTTCTCACAAGGGGTGATGGTCAGATTCGTGTTTATCGTTGAAGGATTGAGCGTTACACCGAGGCCTGTACTCTGGAGCGGGATGACAGCATGACAATGCCACCACCCACACTGCTCGTTCTGTGCATGATTTCCTGCAAGACAGGAATGTCAGTGTTCTGCCATGGCCAGTGAAGAGCCCGGATCTCAATCCCATTGAGGACGTCTGGGACCTGTTGGATCGGAGGGTGAGGGCTATGGCCATTCCTCCCCAGTGGGGTAACATCTCACAACAAGAACTGGCCAATCTGGTGCAGTCCATGAGGAGGAGATGCACTGCAGTACTTAATGCAGCTGGTGGCCACACCAGATACTGACTGTTACTTTTGATTTTGACCCCCCCTTTGTTCAGGGACACAATATTCCATTTCTGTTAGTCACACGTCTCTGGAACTTGTTCAGTTTATGTCTCAGTTGTTGAATCTTGTTACGTTCATACAAATATTTACACATGTTAAGTTTGTCGAAAATAAATGCAGTTGACAGTGAGAGGCCGTTTCTTTTTTTGCTGAGTTTACGTGATCGTAGTTCGTCTATTTTATTATCGATTGATTGTACGTTGGCTAATAGGACCGATGGTAAAGGTAGATCACCCTACCGGCAACGGATCCTTACAAGGCAACTGGACCGTCGTCCACGATACCTCAGTCTTTTCCTCCTGTGAATGACGGGAATTAGGGCCCTGTCGGGCATCTGAAGTAAA
Source organism: Salmo salar (assembly GCF_965601325.2). Lineage (NCBI taxonomy): Eukaryota > Metazoa > Chordata > Actinopteri > Salmoniformes > Salmonidae > Salmo > Salmo salar. Next base: position 107,445,195 of record NC_138305.1, read on the forward strand.
TCCTTCCTGTCCGACTTGTTGAAGAAGAATTCCTCCAGTACGAGGTGAGTAATCGCTGTCCTGATATCCAGAAGCTCTTTTCGGTCATAAGAGACGGTGGCAGAAACATTATGTACAAAATAAGTTACAAATAACGCAAAAAACACACACAATAGCACAATTGGTTACGGGATCGTAAAACGGCAGCCATCTCCATTATTTTCAATCATCTCTCCTATTCCCCAAAAGAACCGACCTGCATATGGAAACTCCCTCTAGCCCATGCCTACACCAATCCAATGCTTTTAAACTAGTGAGGAGTAGTGAACAGGTGCACACTTCAGGAGGAAGGAGAGATTATTGGGACGCAGCCATAGAGAGACAGGTGATGAGGTGCCAGAGGATTGGCTGGTGATGAAGATAGATTAGGCCTGTATCTGTTATCTGTAATAAGGAAAAAACACACAGGGTTATGGGGGTCAGTATGTTCCAGCATTGTCTGTCTGACATCTCCCTACTGGGCAGTAGGGAGGGAGGGGCAGACAGACAGACAGACAGACAGACAGACAGACAGGGGAGGAGAGACAGACAGAGAGACAGACAGACAGAAACAGACAGGGGAGGAGAGACAGACAGCGAGACAGACAGAAACAGACAGACAGACTTGCAGAGAGAAAAATAAAAACTCTGTCCTTTAGATGTCTCGCTGCCGGATCCTTCCTTGTCTTCTGAAACGTTGTTGTGTGATGGGTGAAATTATTGGAGAGTCACATGCTTTTTCACTGTCATTTTATTACATTATACATTCAATGGTCCCGTGTGGCTCAGTTGGTAGAGCATGGTGTTTGCAACGCCAGGGTTGTGGGTTCGATTCCCACGGGGGACCAGTACAGAGAAAAAATGTATGAAATGTATGCATTCACTACTGTAAGTCGCTCTGGATGAGTGTGTCTGCTAAATGACTCAAATGTAAATGTAATGATTGGCTGTCAGCCACTCGGTTTCCTGTTTCAGTACAATCTTATTCATACATTTCTCCATTACATCAGAAATGACTTATCGGTGTTACTATGACAACATCTGTTGTAATGTTTTCATTAGACAAGCACGTCACTGTTGAATAAAAGAAATGGCTGGTAAAGTCACTGTTCAATTCAAGATTAAAACGCTGTCATCACCACAAGTAAATCCCAAACCGGTGAGCACAGTAGAGTTCTGTAGCATAGCTTATCATGCCAACCCAGCCCATCCTTCCTGTGTCTGTAACTCCCTCCAGCCCCTCCTTCCTGTGTTTGTATCTCCCTCCAGCCCCTCCTTCCTGTTTCTGTATCTCCCTCCAGCCCCTCCTTCCTGTGTCTGTATCTCCCTCCAGCCCCTCCTTCCTGTGTCTGTATCTCCCTCCAGCCCCTCCTTCCTGTGTCTGTATCTCCCTCCAGCCCCTCCTTCCTGTGTCTGTATCTCCCTCCAGCCCCTCCTTCCTGTGTTTGTATCTCCCTCCAGCCCCTCCTTCCTGTGTCTGTATCTCCCTCCAGCCCCTCCTTCCTGTGTCTGTATCTCCCTCCAGCCCCTCCTTCCTGTGTCTGTATCTCCCTCCAGCCCCTCCTTCCTGTGTCTGTATCTCCCTCCAGCCCCTCCTTCCTGTGTCTGTATCTCCCTCCAGCCCCTCCTTCCTGTGTTTGTATCTCCCTCCAGCCCCTCCTTCCTGTGTCTGTATCTCCCTCCAGCCCCTCCTTCCTGTGTCTGTATCTCCCTCCATTCCCTCCTTCCTGTGTCTGTATCTCCCTCCAGCCCCTCCTTCCTGTGTCTGTATCTCCCTCCAGCCCCTCCTTCCTGTGTCTGTATCTCCCTCCAGCCCCTCCTTCCTGTGTCTGTATCTCCCTCCAGCCCCTCCTTCCTGTGTCTGTATCTCCCTCCAGCCCCTCCTTCCTGTGTCTGTATCTCCCTCCAGCCCCTCCTTCCTGTGTCTGTATCTCCCTCCAGCCCCTCCTTCCTGTGTCTGTATCTCCCTCCAGCCCCTCCTTCCTGTGTCTGTATCTCCCTCCAGCCCCTCCTTCCTGTGTCTGTATCTCCCTCCAGCCCCTCCTTCCTGTGTTTGTATCTCCCTCCAGCCCCTCCTTCCTGTTTCTGTATCTCCCTCCAGCCCATCCTTCCAGAGATAGCACCAGTCAGACAGGCCAGAGGATAGCACCAGTCAGACAGGCCAGAGGATAGCACCAGTCAGACAGGCCAGAGGATAGCAGCAGTCAGACAGGCCAGATGTCGTTCAGCAGTGGAGGGAGTCAGCCAGCCAGCCACACTACAGTACGAATGGAAGTTCACAGTGGGCTACCGCAGCATTTCTCAATCTGTTTTTAACCAGGTACTTCAAAAGCTATGATGGTTCCTCCTTTTGTGGGGGGGGGGGGGGGGGGGGGGGCTTGGACATAAACACTGATGAATTCAGTGCTAGCTAACCATTGTGGTGGATATTATAAAATAAAGATTTGCTTGTTTATTTTTCTGAGCTCAGGAGAATAAGAGTGTTAAACAGCGCAGTGTAGACAGTCTGAGTTCCGAAGCATTGGGTGATAAGCACATATCTTTATAGTTTCCTGTTCTTGAAGCGGAACTTTCAGTTCTCCTTTTATCTATACAAGGACAGAGGAGCAAGCTGGTTTGCAACACAGAATTATACTCAGAATATCCATGGAGAGGGAAATCAATCTAATAGAAAAATGATCCATGAAATTAGTGAATGAGTCCATCTCAGGGGAATAACACTAACCCTGTTTCCTGCTGTCATCTGCATGTTGGGTTTGTGTTGATTTAGCTCTGCATTAATCTCCCCTCAGCTCACTGACTCTGGACTAAAGTCATGCCAGGCCATGTTAAGTACACAACTGCTATAGAGGGGGAAGGCAGTAACATTCTTTTTTATACATTTCAGAAGCTAGCCTTCATTCCTTGGTTGGTTCCTCTCCATGCTACACTGTGCATGTCATCATGTCATCATATGATCATGTCATCATGTCATCATGTGATCATGTCATCATGTCATGTCATCGTTTCATCATGTCATCATGTCATCATGTGATCATGTAATCCTGTCATCATGTGATCCTGTCATCATGTGATCCTGTCATGATGTGATCATGTGATCATGTGATCATGTCATCATGTCATCATGTCATCATGTCATTATGTCATCATGTGATCATGTCATGTCATCATGTCATCATGTCATCATGTGATCATGTCATCATGTGATCATGTCATCATGTCATCATGTGATCATGTCATGTCATCATGTCATCATGTGATCATGTCATCATGTCATCATGTCATCATGTGATCATGTCATCATTTCATAATTTCATCATGTGATCATGTCATGTGATCATGTCATCATGTCATCTGCGATCATGTCAAGAGAAACTAACACAAAGTGGAAATAATTCATTTGTGAAGCTGGAGGTGACAGAAAGGACAGATAAGTGATTAGAGGGAAAATATATTGCTTTGAGGGATCAGATCAGCATTGCCTCTGTGTGTATGTGTCTGTGTGTGTGTGTGTGTGTGTGTGTGTGTGTGTGTGTGTGTGTGTGTGTGTGCTCTTCTGCTGTCTGTCTGTCTGTCTGTCTGTCTGTCTGTCTGTCTGTCTGTCTGTCTGTCTGTCTGTCTGTCTGTCTGTCTGTGTGTTTGTGATAATGGTGACGGTGGAATGAAATGTAATCATTATAATGACAGTGCAGTACGTTTAGAAACAATAAGCCTCTTCTTCTCAGAAATGTCCAGACACACCACAGCGGGACCAGATTCATAGATGGGACTACAAGATGACTGAAACCCTTTAAATCCTGTACATCTCACCACAAGGTTCATTCCCTGGCACCAAGATTACTGCCGCTAGATACTGGCTTTATTTAACACTGTGAAATAAATCTGTTTAACTTCCAGAGAGAGAGAGAGAGAGAGACAGGGCTTTAGAGCCCACACAGGACTGATCTGCCTGCTGTGGGCGCTTGGCTTGTAGAAGGGGGAGGACACTGGACTCTCTACAGAGATCATGTAAGAACATACAGAACCATGTCTCAGGACAGGATCGGAATGAATGAATGAAACTAATGAAATGAACGGGTCGTTTTCTCTACATCCTGGCATGAGAACTTAACAGTAACAAAGGTCCTCAATGAAGAAAATCAAGAGACAAAAACCAAACAGTGTCTGCATGTGGGGTTTCTATTGTTGTCTTCATTGTGTTGAACAGTGATTACAGGACCTAGGAACAGACAGACACCACACTGTGACTGGCTGGTTTATGTAACCTGTGTTTCTGGTCATTGGGAATTGAGACAGCTTGCATAGCCATGAGCCCCCTCCTCCCCCTTCTTTTTCTAAGCTCCTTTCACTAATTTGTAATGTTCCTCCTCTCACAGAGGGTTTCATCTGGGTAGAACTGTGTTTGGAGGGATTGTGCCTTGCGTGTGTAAAATTTGGTACGGGATGGCAGAATCACTTAATTTCCTGTTTGTATACTGGTTTTGTAGAAGTAGTGCAGAGAACAGATTAGATTACAACCGGTTAAAGTTGTCTTTATTCATGATGTTGGTGCTATGTTGTTTCATAACTTTGCAACATTACCTGCTGTGGTAAATAATGGTTCAGCAGGTTGGATAGACTAGGGAAAGAAAGGGTAAGATTGGATGGAATCCGTCTCTGGCTAAACTTGGTAAATCCTCTCAGACTGATTCATACATTATCTTAGTCAGTCATTCCAGTGTTTCATTATGTGACTTATGCCAGGGGTTTTCAAACTGGAGTCCGCGGAGCTACTGCATGGGGTCCAGGGAGCTACTGCATGGGGTCCAGGGAGCTACTGCATGGGGTCCAGGGAGCTACTGCATGGGGTCCAGGGAGCTACTGCATGGGGTCCAGGGAGTTACTGCATGGGGTCCAGGGAGCTACTGCATGGGATCCAGGGAGCTACTGCATGGGGTCCAGGGAGCTACTGCATGGGGTCCAGGGAGCTACTGCATGGGATCCAGGGAGCTACTGCATGGGGTCCAGGGTGTTACTGCATGGGGTCCAAGGAGCTACTGCATGGGATCCAGGGAGCTACTGCATGGGGTCCAGGGTGTTACTGCATGGGGTCCAGGGAGCTACTGCATGGGGTCCAAGGAGCTACTGCATGGGGTCCAGGGAGCTACTGCATGGGATCCAGGGTGTTACTGCATGGGGTCCAGGGAGTTACTGCATGGGGTCCAGGGAGTTACTGCATGGGGTCCAGGGAGCTACTGCATGGGGTCCAGGGAGCTACTGCATGGGGTCCACAATTATTTTATTTGTATGGATATTGCTAGCTGCCACAGAATACCATCGTGGATACCATTTTAATGTGTCTGCGTCCAGTATGAAGGATGTTAGAGGTTGTTTCACGAGCCAATGCTAACTAGGGTTAGCACAATGACTGGAAGTTTACAGGATTAGTTAGCATGCTAGTAGATAAATGGCTTCATTGCCATAATCTCAAACGACCCCTTTAACATGGAGGAAATTACAGTCACCGGAGTTAATTACAGGGTTTTTTCTGTTTTAAAAGTTCTTAGGTTCTATAATTTTTGGGATGTAAAAACAGTTTCAGAGTAAGGAACAAAACCAGGTAGAATGCAGAAAAGATAATGAACTACATCCTATCACTGTCAACTGCGTTTTATTTTCAGCAAACTTAACATGTGTAAATATTTGTATGAACATAAGATTCAACAACTGAGACATAAACTGAACAAGTCCCACAGACATGTGACTAACATAAATGGAATAATGTGTCCCTGAACAAAGGGGGGGTCAAAATCAAAAGTAACAGTCAGTATCTGGTGTGGCCACCAGCTGCGTTAAGTACTGCAGTGCATCTCCTCCTCATGGACTGCACCAGATTGGCCAGTTCTTGCTGTGAGATGTTACTCCACTCTTCCACCAAGGCATCTGCAAGTTCCCGGACATTTCTGGGGGGAATGGCCATAGCCCTCACCCTTCGAGCCAACAGGTCCCAAACGTGCTCAATGGGATTGAGATCCGGGCTCTTCGCTGGCCATGGCAGAACACTGACATTCCTGTCTTGCAGGAAATCACGCACAGAACGAGCAGTATGGTTGGTGGCATTGTCATGCTGGAGGGTCATGTCAGGATGAGCCTGCAGGAAGGGTACCACATGAGGGAGGAGGATGTCTTCCCAGTAACGCACAGCATTGAGATTGTCTGCAATGACAACAAGCTCAGTCCGATGATGCTGTGACACACCACCCCAGACCATGACGGACCCTCCACCTCCAAATCGATCCCGCTCCAGAGTACAGGCCTCGGTGTAACGCTAATTTTTTCAACGATAAATGCGAATCCGACCATCACCCCTGGTGAGACGAAACCGTGACTCGTCAGTGAAGAGCACTTTTTGCCAGTCCTGTCTAGTCCAGCAACGGTGGGTTTGTGCCAATAGGCAACATTGTTGCCTGTGATGTCTAGTGAGGACAGGCCTATAAGCCCGTTACAACAGGCCTATAAGCCCTCAGTCCCACCTCTCAGCCCATTGCGGACAGTCTGAGCACTGATGGAGGAATTGTGTGTTCCTGGTGTAACTCGGGCAGTTGTTGTTGCCATCCTGCACCTGTCCCGCAGGTGTGATGTTCAGATGTACCAATCCTGTGCAGGTGTTGTTACACGTGGTCTGCCACAGCGAGGACGGTCAGCTGTCCATCCTGTCTCCCTGTAGCGCTGTCTTAGGCGTCTAACAGTACGGACATTGCAATTTATTGCCCTGGCCCCATCTGCAGTCCTCATGCCTCCTTGCAGCATGCCTAAGGCACGTTCACGCAGATGAGCAGGGACCCTGGGCATCTTTCTTTTGGTGTTTTTCAGAGTCAGTAGAAAGGCCTCTTTAGTGTCCTAATTTCATAACTGTGACCTTAATTGCCTACCGTCTGTAAGCTGTTAGTGTCTCAACGATCGTTCCACAGGTGCATGTTCATGAATTGTTTATGATTCATTGAACAAGCATGGGAAACAGTGTTTAAACCCTTTACAATGAAGATCTGTGATGTTAATTGGATTTTACGGAATTATCTTTGAAAGACAGGGTCCTGAAAATTGACATTTCTTTTTTTGCTGAGCTTATATACATTTTAATAATACCATCTCTGAGAACTAACAACCAAATAAAAGCTAGACAGTCCGGGAGAATAAAGAAATTAAAAAAGCGGGCATTCAGGGCATATTGATTTTGTTATGTTTGAGCAGAGGAACAGCATTAGTCATGTCAAAACGCTGTCATGATCGTCGTAATGATTGGACCAAGGCGCAGCATGAGTAGCGTTCCACATCTTTATTATCACGTGAAACTTCAGCAAAATACAAAAACAATAAATGATCAAACGAAACGTGAAACAGTGAAGTGCAAACAGGCACCTACACAAAAACAAGATCCCACAAAACACAGTGGGGAAATGGCTGCCTAAATATGATCCCCAATCACAGACAACACTAAACAGCTGCCTCTGATTGGGAACCATACCAAGCACCCCAACATAGAAATAGACAACATAGAACACCCCCAGTCACGCCCTGACCTACTATACCATAGAGAACCAAGGGCTCTCTATGGTCAGGGCGTGACAAACGCATAGACAAATTGCAGGAAATTGGCTTTAAAACTGCTCACAGCTCCATGCCAAACTGTGTAGAGTTGCAGAAAGATTTTCTCTTCACTGCTAAGATACATTTCTAGCTCATAGAATATGTTAGAGTTTACACTTCCTCTTCCAATGAACTGTGGGGAGGTCAACATAATGAAACTGCCTACCTAATCTGTTCATCTTAAAACCTCTTTGGGCTAGGGGGCGGTATTTTCACGTCCGGATGAAAAGTGTGCCCAAAGTAAACTGCCTGCTACTCAGGCCCAGAAGCTACCCCATATGCATATAATTGGTAAATTTGGATGGAAAACACTGTAACGTTTCCAAAACTGTTAAAATTCAGTCTGTGAGTATAACAGAACTTATTTGGCAGGCAAAACCCTGAGGACAAACCACCCAGGATTTTTTTTTGGAGGTGACAGTATTTTCAATGGGGTTTCTATGTGGATCTAGATTTCTAAGGCACTTGCTTGCAGTTCCTATTGCTTCCACGGGATGTCAACAGTCTTTAGAAATTGGTTGATGTTTTTCTTTTGAGTAATGAAGAAGTATTGCTGTTCAGAACGAGGGTCGAGTCTAGTGTACAGTTGTGGTTGGGGTGCACGACCTGAAAGCACGCTCCACCTTGTTTTCATTCCGTATTGAACACAGTTTATCCCGTCTTAAATTTTATCGATTATTTACGTAAAAAAATACCTAAAGTTGTATTAGGAAAGTTGTTTGAAATGTTTGGATCAAGATTACAGGTAACTTATTAGATATTTTGTAGTCATGTTGCGCGAGTTGGAACCGGTGTTATTCTGAATAAAACGCGCCAAATAAATTGACATTTTGGAGCTATAACGACGGAATTAATCGAACAAAAGGACCATTTGTGATGTTTATGGGACATATTGGAGTGCCAACAGAAGAAGTTCTTCAAAGGTAAGGCATTAATTAAATCGTTATTTCTGACTTTTGTGTTGCGCCTGGCGGGTTGAAATCTGATTTTCATGTGTTGGTATGCTGGGCGCTGTCCTAAGATAATCGCATCGTTTGCTTTCGCCGTAAAGCCTTTTTGACAACAGAGAGAGGGGAAGAGATGAATAAATATCAGTTGTTTATTAAAAGGGGAGCGGCTGTATTGTTAGTTCAGTGGAGTAGAGTGGGGAGGTCCTCTACTCTGTCAGGTTCAGGTAACAATGGCCATAGTGTTATGGCTGCCTGGCCTGCAGAAGCTGATATCCTCCCTGGTGTTATAGCTTCCTGGCCTGCAGCAGCTGAGATCCTCCCTGGTGTTATGGCTGTCTGGCCTGCAGCAGCTGAGATCCTCCATGGTGTTATGGCTGCCTGGCCTGCAGCAGCTGAGATCCTCCCTATTGTTATGGCTGCCTGGCCTGCAGAAGCTGAGATCCTCCCTGGTGTTATAGCTTCCTGGCCTGCAGCAGCTGAGATCCTCCATGGTGTTATGGCTGCCTGGCCTGCAGCAGCTGAGATCCTCCATGGTGTTATGGCTGCCTGGCCTGCAGCAGCTGAGATCCTCCCTGATGTTATGGCTGCCTGGCCTGCAGCAGCTGAGATCCTCCCTGGTGTTATGGCTGCCTGGCCTGCAGCAGCTGAGATCCTCCCTGGTATTATAGCTGCCTGGCCTGCAGCAGCTGAGATCCTCCCTGGTGTTATGGCTGCCTGGCCTGCAGCAGCTGAGATCCTCCCTGGTATTATAGCTGCCTGGCCTGCAGCAGCTGAGATCCTCCCTGGTGTTATGGCTGCCTGGCCTGCAGCAGCTGAGATCCTCCCTGGTGTTATGGCTGCCTGGCCTGCAGCAGCTGAGATCCTCCATGGTGTTATGGCTGCCTGGCCTACAGCAGCCGAGATCCTCCATGGTGTTATGGCTGCCTGGCCTGCAGCAGCTGAGATCTCCATGGTGTTATGGCTGCCTGGCCTGCAGCAGCTGAAATCCTCCATGGTGTTATGGCTGCCTGGCCTGCAGCAGCTGAGATCCTCCCTGGTGTTATAGCTTCCTGGCCTGCAGAAGCTGAGGGCCTCTCATACAGGTCCAGAATGATCCTCCATTTGACCAGGCTTAAAAGGGCGATTGAGTCAGTACTGAACAGTTCAGAACCAAGGATGACAGGTACCTTGAGACAATGTGAAGGAAATAACCCAAATTGTCTTATGCTCCTGTCAGATTGTACATACAGTAGCATCTCTTCTCATGAGATATTCTGGAAAAAAATAGAACTGGAAGGCTTTACTGTGAGTCACTGGTTATTTGGAGCCTTGGCTTCCCTCACTGTGTTTCCTATCTCTAGTCTACTGGCACTCATCACCGCTGAGGAGCAGGAGTTGACGGTTCAATCCCCTGAGGAAAAGGATTATCGTTGTTTCCCACGGATTTAATTATCATGGCTGAATCCCCTGGGAATGGTGAGAATCAACGCCTCCAATCCTGTGTGTGTCTACTCCTTCAATCCTCCCTGATGCCTTGAGGGTGACATTAACAGGTATCAGTGAGGCGGACTGAGACATGCCCACACTCTCTCTATATTTCCTTTATGCTCTCTCCATCCTCTCCTCCATCCGTCATCCCTTTCATTGTATTCTCTCTCTCTATCTCTCTATTTCTCTGTTGTTCTCTCTCTCCCTCTCTCTCATTCTCTCACTCATTATCTTTCTCATTCTCTCCCTCTCTCATTCTCTCCCTCTCTCATTCTCTCACCCTCTCTCTCTCTCTCTCTCTCTCCATCTTTCCCTCTCTTGTTTTCTTTTCATCTCTCTATCTCTCCTCTCTCCCTGGCTCCTCTCTATCTCTCTTTTGTTGTTCTCTTGCTGAATGGATTCATTGCTCAGCTTAATTACTATTGGATTAATCATGTCTCAATATAGATAATTTCAATGAAACAGTGAAATGTAACAGGTCAATGGGTGTACTGTCACTTCGGATAAATGACTGGAGCAGGAATACGTAATAGGGGGGTTTAATACATGCCATGAAAAGGCACAGGGACGAAGCCCAAAACAAACACGCATACAAAAACACACTGATGTAACCCAAACAAAAGAGCGAGGTTAAACCTCTAATAAATACACGGGACGAGACCCGTAATAACAATACACAGGACGAGACCCGTAATAACAAGTGCACAACAATACACGCAGCACGAAAGCCGAAACAACAGAGCACAGGGGAACAACAACCGACAAGACAATGGTGAACAGAGGGCACATATATAGAATTACTAATCAGGGGAATTGGAATCAGGTGTGTGTGTAATGAAACAGTTCAGTGACGCCTAGAAGGCCAGTGACGTAGACCTCCGGAACTGGTTGCACGGAATGAGCAGCAGTTCCGGGGGGAGGGGGGGGGGAATCTGTGACATTTCCATTTATATTTTTATTTTAGTCATTTAGCAGATGTTCTTATCATAGATAACATACAATCCATTCATTATTAAATCTTGTTTAAGCCAGAACTAAAATCTTGCGTAATTTGGTATGTTTAGGTAGTCTGTCCACGATCAATCAATCAATCTAATGTATTTATAAAGCCCTTCTTACATCAGCTGATGTCACAAAGTGCTGTACATAAACCCAGCTTAAAACCCCAAACAGCCAGCAATGCAGGTGTAGAAGCACGGTGGCTAGGAAAAACTCCCTAGAAAGGCCAGAACCTAGGAAGAAACCTAGAGAGGAACCAGGCTATGAGGGGTGGCCAGTCCTCTTCTGGCTGTGCCGGGTGGAAATTCTAACATAACATGGCCAAGATGTTCAAATGTTCATAGATGACCAGCAGGGTCAAATAATAATAATCACAGTGGTTGTCGAGGGTGCAACAGGTCAGCACATCAGGAGTAAATGTCAGTTGGCTTTTCATAGCCGATCATTCAAAGTATCTCTACCGCTCCTGCTGTCTCTAGAGAGTTGAAAACAGCAGGTCTGGGACAGGTAGCACGTCCAGTGAACAGGTCAGGGTTCCATAGCCGCAGGCAGAACAATTGAAACTGGAGCAGCAGCACAACCAGGTGGACTGTGGACAGCAAGGAGTCATCAGGCCAGGTAGTCCTGAGGCGTGGTCCTAGGGCTCAGGTCCTTCGAGAGAGAGAAAGAGAAAAAGAAAGACAGAAAGAAAGAAAGAAAGAAAGAAAGAAAGAAAGAAAGAAAGAAAGAAAGAAAGAAAAGAGAGAGAATTAGAGAGAGCATACTTAAATTCACACAGGATACCGGATAAGACGGGAGAAATACTCCAGATATAACAGACTGACCTTAGCCCCACGACACATAAATTACTGCAGCATAAATACTGGAGGCTGAGACAGGAGGGGTCGGGAGACACTGTGGCCCCGTCTGACAATACCCCCGGACAGGGCCAAACAGGCAGGATATAACCCCACACACTTTGCCAAAGCACAGCCCCCACAGCACTAGAGGGATATCTTCAGCCACCAACTTAAAATCCTGAGACAAGGCTGAGTATAGCCCATGAAGATCTCCCCCACGGCACAACCCAAGTGGGTTGCGCCAACCCAGACAGGAAGATCACGTCAGTGACTCAACCCACTCAAGTGACGCACCCCTCCTAGGGATGGCATGGAAGAGCACCAGTAAGCCAGTGACTCAGCCCCGTAATAGGGTTAGAGGCAGAGAATCCCAGTGGAGAGAGCCAGGCGGAGACAGCAAGGGCGATTCGTTGCTCCAGTGCCTTTCTGTTCACCTTCACACTCCTGGGCCAGACTACACTCAATCATAGGACCTACTGAAGAGACGAGTCTTCAATAAAGACTTAAAGGTTGAGACCGAGTCTGCGTCTCTCGCATGGATAGGCAGACCATTCCATAAAAATTGAACTCTATAGGAGAAAGCCCTGCCTCCAGCTGTTTGCTTAGAAATTCTAGGGACAGTAAGGAGGCCTGCGTCTTGTGACCGTAGCGTACGTGTAGGTATGTACGGCAGGACCAAATTGGAAAGATAGGTAGGCGCAAGCCCATGTAATGCTTTGTAGGTTAGCAGTAAAACCTTGAAATCAGCCCTTGCCTTAACAGGAAGCCAGTGTAGAGAGGCTAGCACTGGAGTAATATGATCACATTTTTTGGTTCTAGTCAAGATTCTAGCAGCCGTGTTTAGCACTAACTTATTTAGTGCTTTATCCGGGTAGCCGGAAAGTAGAGCATTGTAGTAGTCTAACCTAGAAGTGACAAAAGCATGGATTCATATTTTTGCATCACTTTTGGACACAACGTTTCTGATTTTTGCAATGTTACGTAGATGGAAAAAAGCTGTCCTTGAAACAGTGTTGATATGTTCGTCAAAAGAGAGATCAGGGTCCAGAGTAACACCGAGGTCCTTCACGGTTTTATTTGAGACGACTGTACAACCATCAAGATTAATTGTCAGATTCAACAGAAGATCTCTTTGTTTCTTGGGACCGAGAACAAGCATCTCTGTTTTGTCCGAGTTTAAAAATAGAACATTTTCCGCCATCCACTTCCTTATGTCTGAAACACAGGCTTCCAGGGAGGGCAATTTTGGGGCTTCACCATGTTTCATTGAAATGTACAGCTGTGTGTCATCAGCATTGCGGTGAAAGTTATCATTATGTTTCCGAATGACATAACCATGAGGTATAAATATATAGTGAAAACAATAGTGGTCCTAAAACGGAGCCTTGAGGAACACCGAAATGTACAGTTGATTTGTTAGAGGACAAACCATCCACAGAGACAAGCTGATATCTTTCCGACAGATAAGATCTAAACCAGGCCAGAACTTGTCCGTGTAGACCAATTTGGGTTTCCAATCTCTCCAAAAGAATGTGGTGATCGATGGTATCAAAAGCAGCACTAAGGTCTAGGAGCATGAAGACAAATGCAGAGCCTCGGTCTGATGCCATTAAAAGGTAATTTACCACCTTCACAAGTGCAGTCTCAGTGCTATGATGGGGTCTAAAACCAGACTGAAGCATTTTGTATACATTGTTTGTCTTCAGGAAGGCAGTGAGTTGCTGCGCAACTGTCACGCCCTGACCTTAGAGAGCCCTTTTTATTCTCTATTTTGTTAGGTCAGGGTGTGACTTGGGTGGGCATATCTATGTTTCTATTTCTTCAGAGACAGCTGTTTATCGTTCACTCTGATTGGGGATCATACTTAGGCAGCCCTTTTTCCCACCTGTGATTGTGGGATCTTGTTTGTGTGTAGTTGCTTTCTGCACTGCATGTAGCTTTACATTCGTTTTAGTATTTTTATTTTTTTCCGGTGTCATTTTTATTAAAAGTAAAATGTACGCCTCTCTATGGCCAGGGCGTTACAGTACGCCTACCACGCTGCACCTTGGTCTCCTTCTTACGACGAACGTAACAGCAACAGCTTTTTATTTTTTTGGAGAGGAATGGGAGATTCGATATAGGTCGATAGATTTAAATATTTTCTGCGTCAAGGTTTGGCTTTTTCAAGAGAGGCTTTATTACTGCCACTTTTAGTGAGTTTGGTACACATCCATTTATTATGCTCAACATAGGAGGGCCAAGCACAGGAAGCAGCTCTTTCAGTAGTTTAGTTGGAATAGGGTCCAGTATGCAGCTTGAAGGTTTAGAGGCCATGATTATTTTCATCAATGTGTCAAGAGATATAGTACTAAAACACTTTAGTGTCTCCCTTGATCCTAGGTCCTGGCAGAGTTGTACAGACTCAGAACAACTGAGCTTTGGAGGATTACAGAGATTTAAAGAGGAGTCCGTAATTTGCTTTCTAATGATCATGATTTATTCCTTAAAGAAGTTCATGAATTTATCACTGCTAAAGTGAAAGCCATCATCTCTTGGGGAACGCTGCTTTTTAGTTAGCTTTGCGACAGTATAAAAAATAAATGTTGGATTGTTCTTATTTTCCTCAATTAAGTTTGAAACATAGGATGATCGAGTAGCAGTGAGGTATCTTCGATATTGTGCAGCACTGTCTTTCCAAGCTAGTCGGAAGACTTCCAGTTTGGTGTAGCGCCATTTCCGTTCCAATATTCTGGAAGCTTGCTTCCGAGCTCGGGTACTTTCTGTATACCAGGGAGCTAGTTTCTTATGACAAATGTTTTTTTGTTTTTAGGGGTGTGACTGCATCCAGGGTATTGCACAAGGTTAAATTGAGTTCCTCAGTTAGGTGGTTAACTGATTTTTGTACTCTGACGTCCTTGGGTAGGTGGAGGGAGTCTGGAATGGCATCTAGGAATTTGTGGGTTGTCTGAGAATTTATAGCACGGCTTGGAATCTGATTGATTGATTGCTTCTGTGGACAGGTGTCTTTTATACAGGTAACAAGCTGAGATTTGGAGCACTCCCTTTAAGAGTGTGCTCCTAATCTCAGCTCGATACCTGTATAAAAGACACCTGGGAGCCAGAAATCTTTCTGATTGAGAGGGGGTCAAATACTTATTTCCCTCATTAAAATGCAAATCAATTTCTAACATTTTAGACATGCGGTTTTCTGGATTTTTTTGTTGTTATTCTGTCTCTCACTGTTCAAATAAACCTACCATTAAAATTATAGACTGATCATTTCTTTGTCAGTGGGCAAACGTACAAAATCAGCAGGGGATCAAATACTTTTTCCCCTCACTGTAGATCGAGGCATAGACACGGTCTCAATGGGGATAGCTGAGCTGACTACACTGACTGTGCTAGTGGCAGACTCCACTAAGCTGGCAGGCTGGCTAACAGCCTGCTGCCTGGCCTGCACCCTGTCTCATTGTGGAGCTAGAGGAGTTAGAGCCCTGTCTATGTTCATGGATAAGATGAGAGCACCCCTCCAGCTAGGATGGAGTCCGTCACTCCTCAACAGGCCAGGCTTGGTCCTGTTTGTGGTTGAGTCCCAGAAAGAGGGTCAATTATCTACAAGTTCTATTTTTTGGGAGGGGCAGAAAAAAGTTTTCAACGAGCGATTGAGTTGTGAGATGTCATGGAAAATTGCAAGATTATGTTATAATGCTTGTATTGCATTATAATGGTTGTTTTATTCGACAGAATAGAGTATTCTGTTAACTATTGTGTGTGTGTCACGTCCTGACCAGTAAAGGGGCTGTTTGTTATTGTAGTTTGGTCAGGGCGTGGCAGGGGGTGTTTGTTTAGGGTGTTTCGGGGTTGTTTGGGTTATGTTCTATGTTAGTGTATTTCTATGTTATTTCTATGTGGTGTTTATTGGGTTGACCTTCAATTGGAGGCAGCTGCTTCTCGTTGCCTCTGATTGAAGGTCCTATTTATAGGGGTGTTTGTTCTATGGGGGTTTGTGGGTAGTTATTTCCTGGTTTAGTGTTTGTTGCACCTGACGGGACTGTTTGGAGTCATTTGTTTTGTATACGTGTTTATTTTGTTTTTCCTTCTTTAATAAAAAAAGAAGATGAGTATACATTTTCCCGCTGCGTTTTTGTCACAGTTGTTGTCGGTGAATGAGGACCAAAACGCAGCAGGTACGTGAATGCTCATCTTGATTTTTAATTATCTTTCAAAACGAACATACAAAATAACAAAAACACGAACGATCAACAAAAACAGTCTGGTAAGGCACAAGGCGAAACACAGAACAATCACCCACAAATCACACATACAAACACACCCTAATATATGGAACTCTCAATCAAAGGCAGATAGACAACACCTGCCTTCAACTGAGAGTCCCAACCCCAATCAACCAAACATAGAAACACACAACCTAGACTAACCATAGAATACTAAACATAAACCAAAACCCGGAATTACTAAATCAAACACCCTTTACACAAAACACACCACCCCGAACCACATAAAACAAATACCCCCTGCCACGCCCTGACCAAACTACAAAACAATTAACCTTATATACTGGCCAGGACGTGACAGTTTTGGTCCACTCCTTACGACAATTGTGACAGTCTGTGTTCTACTGAGGATGGGCCTCTATGAGATAGCACTGACAGAGGAGATTTACGATGTCTTTGGGTGATAAAACCTAAAGAGCATTCCAGAGAACATGAGCTAATGGTTCTGTTCTATACCGTACCAGGGAGAGATGGTTCTAGTTTGGAGTAGGAGGACCAGACACTGGTCTAAACAATGAAAACTGTTGACACAGCAGTAACTGTCTGCTATGTATTATAGATATCTTTCATACAAATCTTAACCTTATGACCCATTCTATGTATCTGTTGTTCGTCATATAGGTTGAGAGGGGTGTATCTTGGCTATAAAAGATCTGTGTACTTTTGTGTTGTGACTTTCAATGGTTCATTAGAAATGGCGCATCATTGAAAGTCAGTGCTATTGCAAATCTCTTATTATTAAAGATGTAGTTTAAGTATAACTCTGACTGGTGTGTGAAGTTGGTTCCTCCTCATTTGGTAATACAGAAATTAGTCACCACAGAGACTGCTGTAGAGCTCATCACTCCCCCTAACTGGGAGGGGGCCAGAGACAATTACTCGATGCCAACACATCTTTCTAGCTGATTTACACACTGAAGCTATGTTGCGCTTGGTGACCTCTGACTGTTTCATCCTAACATTGTTGGTGCCGATGTGGATAACAATATCTCTATACTCTCTACACTTGCCAGTTTTAGCTTTAGCCAGCACCGTCTTCAGATTAGCCGTCGGTAGCCCTGCCCCCTGGTAAACAGTGTATGATCGCTAGATGATTAGTTTTAAGTCTAATGCTGCGGGTAATGGAGTCGCCAATGACTAGGGTTTTCAATTTGTCAGAGCTAATGGTGGGAGGCTTCGGCGTCTCAGACCTCGTGACGGGAGGAGTAGAGACCAGAGAAGGCTCGGCCTCTGACTCCGACTCGCTGCTTAATGGGGAGAACCGGTTGAAAGTTTCTGTCGGCTGAATGAGCGACACCAGTTGAGCATTCCTACAGCATTTCCCTCCAGAAGCCATGAGAAAATTGTCCGGCTGCGGGGACTGTGCGAGGGGATTTATATTACTATCTGTACTTACTAGTGGCACAGACGCTGTTTCATCCTTTCATACACTGAAATTACCCTTGCCTAACGATTGCGTCTGAAGCTGGGCTTGCAGCACAGCTATCCTCGCCATAAGGTGATCGTTCTCCTGTATATTATGAGTACAGCGACTGCAATTAGAAGGCATCATGTTAATTTTACTACTTAGCTTCGGCTGGTAGAGGTCCTGACGAACCACGTCCAGATAAACGTCAGGAGTGAAAGAATTGAATGAAAAAAGTCGAGCGAGGGTAAAAATATAAACAGTAATTAAAAAGTAAAAAAATGTAAATTGGCAGGTAACAAAGTAAGGTTAGTGTAACGGTTGTCGTCGGATAAAGCGGACCAAGACGCAGCGGGGAAATGTGCACTCATCTTCTTTTTTTATTTAGTTGGCAAAGAAGGTGAAACCACAAATAAACACTTACACAAAAAGAAACAACGACGAATAACAGTCCTGTAAGGCTTGAAGCTACACACAGAAACAATCTCCCACCAAAACACTAATACAAACACATACCTATATATAGGACTCTCAATCAGAGGCAACTAAAAACACCTGCCTCCAATTGAGAGTCCAACACCCAATTACCTAGACATAGAAATACTAAACTAGAGAGAACATAGAAATCCAAATAACATAGAACATAACCCAAAACCCGGAAATAATAAATCAAACACCCTTCTAAACAAACCACCACCCCGAACCACATAAAACAAATAGCCCCTGCCACATCCTGACCAAACTACAATACAAATAACCCCTATTACTGGTCAGGACGTGACAGTTAGCAACAAACCGCACAGCAGCATGTAAACAAGTCTACAAGTTGTTGACCCTCGAGAGATTAATTCATTATAGGATCTCTGTAAAACAGACAGATCATGATATTGTCTTCAAGGTGCTTTACAGACAGGTTTGAAGAGTACTTGTAAACAACTCATGATGCTAAGGCCTTTATGCATGTCTCATAAAAATCTCAGACCTATGGCAGCAGCACTGTATGCTGGAACATTGTTAATGTATGAGACAACCCGTCTACCTAGTTTATGTAAATTCCAGATGACGACACCGATATGTGATGTACCACTCTTTGACAGCGTATCACATGACCACCTGTTGGGGGTCTGTCCTTGGCTTGGTGTAGTGCACGGTCTCTGATGTCAACACAGACATGGGTAGAACAACTCTACTTCAGTCTGTTGTTAAGCGATGAGAGAAGGGACATGCTAGGGATAACAAACTAAATTGTTTGTGTAGTAGTAGTTTCATCGTTATCTGGTACACGAAGAGCAAAGGGAAGTGAAGTGGACCAATGCTGTACTGTTAGTTACTAGGCAAAGCTGTCCTCATCACAGCAGGTAACAGAGAGTCGAACTGAACATTAATCACATTGAGCTGTATGAAAAAATAGTCAACACCCCTGACACGGACAGCGACAGAATCATAATTCAGACGTTCAGCACAACAGGCCTGCGGACAGCAAATATCTCAGGGGCGTCGCTGCAGAGACTAAAGTTATTTTTATAGTCGATGCGACCCAATCCAGCATCCATAGCCTTGCCAAATAAAGCCCAGTATAACAGTATTAAGAATTCAACAAGCTCATCAAAGCTGGTGGTGGATGACCCAACCTGCCTGGATAAGATTACCAGGTTTCCCTGCTCTGTGGCTCGGTGCCTCCATCCATCCAGTGAATGTGATTGTAACTGTGTTGTGGCTGTGTTATGACTGTGTTGTGGCTGTGTTGTGGCTGTGTTGTGGTTGTGTTGTGACTGTGTTGTGGGTGTGCTGTGACTGTGTTGTGGCTGTGTTATGACTGTGTTGTGGCTGTGTTGTGACTGTGTTGTGGCTGTGTTATGACTGTGTTGTGGCTGTGTTGTGACTGTGATGTGGTTGTGATGTGGCTGTGATGTGGCTGTGATGTGGCTGTGTTGTGGCTGTGTTGTGGCTGTGTTGTGGCTGTGTTGTGACTGTGTTGTGGCTGTGTTGTGGCTGTGTTGTGGCTGTGTTGTGGCTGTGTTGTGACGCTGTTGTGTGCTAGCCTGGATTTCAACTGAATTGCTCTGCTTAACTATTCACTTTGAAGTGAAACAATAGTGAAACAGAGCACTTCAGTTTGGATCCAGTCGACAACCCTCCGGGCTGTGAATGTGAGTGAAATCGTTGGTGGGTGGTTGTGGTTTATTGTGTTTGCATAAGCCATGCAGGAGTAAGCGACAGGTTCCCTCCCTCCCTCCCTCTACTGCTCCTTCCCTCCCTCCCTCCCTCCCTCCCTCCCTTGCCTGCCTGCCTGCCTGCCTGCCTGCCTGCCTGCCTGCCTGCCTGCCTGCCTGCCTGCCTGCCTCGCCCCTCCCCTCCCTCCCTCCCTCCCTCCCCCTCCCTCCCTCCCTCCCTCCCTCCCTCCCTCCCTCCCTCCCTCCCTGACAGCCTCCATCCATCCCTCCCTGCCTCCCTCCCTGCCTCCCTCTTTCCCTCCCTCCTGCCTGCCTGTTTGTCTGACTGTCTGCCTCGCTGCCTGTCTGTCTGTCTGACGGCCTCCATCCCTCCCTGCCTCCCTCTTTCCCTCCCTCCAAGACTGTGTGTGCGTGTGTGTGTGTGTGTGTTGTCATCCTCAACACAGAGCACTGCTGGAAAGGACTAAGCTACAAATCCCTTCAAAGACAGACAGGACCAGTCATCACAGGATAAATACTAACTGAGATCAACAGGGCCAGTCATCACAGGGTAAATACTAACTGAGATCAACAGGGCCAGTCATCACAGGATAAATACTAACTGAGATCAACAGGACCAGTCATCACAGGATAAATACTAACTGAGATCAACAGGGCCAGTCATCACAGGGTAAATACTAACTGAGATCAACAGGACCAGTCATCACAGGATAAATACTAACTGAGATCAACAGGGCCAGTCATCACAGGGTAAATACTAACTGAGATCAACAGGACCAGTCATCACAGGATAAATACTAACTGAGATCAACAGGACCAGTCATCACAGGGTAAATACTAACTGAGATCAACAGGACCAGTCATCACAGGATAAATACTAACTGAGATCAACAGGGCCAGTCATCACAGGGTAAATACTAACTGAGATCAACAGGACCAGTCATCACAGGATAAATACTAACTGAGATCAACAGGACCAGTCATCACAGGGTAAATACTAACTGAGATCAACAGGACCAGTCATCACAGGGTAAATACTAACTGAGATCAACAGGACCAGTCATCACAGGATAAATACTAACTGAGGTTAACAGGACCAGTCATCACAGGGTAAATACTAACTGAGATCAACAGGACCAATCATCACAGGATAAATACTAACTGAGATCAACAGGACCAGTCATCACAGGGTAAATACTAACTGATATCAACAGGACCAATCATCACAGGATAAATACTAACTGAGATCAACAGGACCAGTCATCACAGGGTAAATACTAACTGAGATCAACAGGACCAGTCATCACAGGATAAATACTAACTGAGATCAACAGGACCAGTCATCACAGGATAAATACTAACTGAGATCAACAGGACCAGTCATCACAGGATAAATACTAACTGAGATCAACAGGACCAGTCATCACAGGATAAATACTAACTGAGATCAACAGGGCCAGTCATCACAGGGTAAATACTAACTGAGATCAACAGGACCAGTCATCACAGGATAAATACTAACTGAGATCAACAGGACCAGTCATCACAGGATAAATACTAACTGAGATCAACAGGACCAGTCATCACAGGATAAATACTAACTGAGATCAACAGGACCAGTCAACAGGGCCAGTCATCACAGGGTAAATACTAACTGAGATCAACAGGACCAGTCATCACAGGATAAATACTAACTGAGATCAACAGGGCCAGTCATCACAGGATAAATACTAACTGAGATCAACAGGACCAGTCATCACAGGATAAATACTAACTGAGATCAACAGGACCAGTCATCACAGGATAAATACTAACTGAGATCAACAGGACCAGTCATCACAGGATAAATACTAACTGAGATCAACAGGACCAGTCATCACAGGATAAATACTAACTGAGATCAACAGGACCAGTCATCACAGGATAAATACTAACTGAGATCAACAGGGCCAGTCATCACAGGATAAATACTAACTGAGATCAACAGGACCAGTCATCACAGGATAAATACTAACTGAGATCAACAGGGCCAGTCATCACAGGATAAATACTAACTGAGATCAACAGGACCAGTCATCACAGGATAAATACTAACTGAGATCAACAGGACCAGTCAACAGGGCCAGTCATCACAGGATAAATACTAACTGAGATCAACAGGACCAGTCATCACAGGATAAATACTAACTGAGATCAACAGGACCAGTCATCACAGGATAAATACTAACTGAGATCAACAGGGCCAGTCATCACAGGATAAATACTAACTGAGATCAACAGGACCAGTCATCACAGGATAAATACTAACTGAGATCAACAGGACCAGTCATCACAGGGTAAATACTAACTGAGATCAACAGGACCAGTCATCACAGGGTAAATACTAACTGAGATCAACAGGACCAGTCATCACAGGGTAAATACTAACTGAGATCAACAGGACCAGTCATCACAGGATAAATACTAACTGAGATCAACAGGACCAGTCATCACAGGGTAAATACTAACTGAGATCAACAGGGCCAGTCATCACAGGGTAAATACTAACTGAGATCAACAGGACCAGTCATCACAGGATAAATACTAACTGAGATCAACAGGACCAGTCATCACAGGGTAAATACTAACTGAGATCAACAGGACCAGTCATCACAGGGTAAATACTAACTGAGATCAACAGGACCAGTCAACACAGGATAAATACTAACTGAGATCAACAGGACCAGTCATCACAGGATAAATACTAACTGAGATCAACAGGACCAGTCATCACAGGGTAAATACTAACTGAGATCAACAGGACCAGTCATCACAGGATAAATACTAACTGAGATCAACAGGACCAGTCATCACAGGGTAAATACTAACTGAGATCAACAGGACCAGTCATCACAGGATAAATACTAACTGAGATCAACAGGGCCAGTCATCACAGGGTAAATACTAACTGAGATCAACAGGACCAATCATCACAGGGTAAATACTAACTGAGATCAACAGGACCAGTCATCACAGGGTAAATACTAACTGAGATCAACAGGACCAGTCATCACAGGATAAATACTAACTGAGATCAACAGGACCAGTCATCACAGGGTAAATACTAACTGAGATCAACAGGACCAGTCATCACAGGGTAAATACTAACTGAGATCAACAGGACCAGTCATCACAGGGTAAATACTAACTGAGATCAACAGGACCAGTCATCACAGGATAAATACTAACTGAGATCAACAGGACCAGTCATCACAGGATAAATACTAACTGAGATCAACAGGACCAGTCATCACAGGGTAAATACTAACTGAGATCAACAGGACCAGTCATCACAGGGTAAATACTAACTGAGATCAACAGGACCAGTCATCACAGGATAAATACTAACTGAGATCAACAGGACCAGTCATCACAGGGTAAATACTAACTGAGATCAACAGGACCAGTCATCACAGGGTAAATACTAACTGAGATCAACAGGACCAGTCATCACAGGGTAAATACTAACTGAGATCAACAGGACCAGTCATCACAGGGTAAATACTAACTGAGATCAACAGGACCAGTCATCACAGGATAAATACTAACTGAGATCAACAGGACCAGTCATCACAGGATAAATACTAACTGAGATCAACAGGACCAGTCAACAGGGCCAGTCATCACAGGGTAAATACTAACTGAGATCAACAGGGCCAGTCATCACAGGATAAATACTAACTGAGATCAACAGGGCCAGTCATCACAGGATAAATACTAACTGAGATCAACAGGACCAGTCATCACAGGATAAATACTAACTGAGATCAACAGGACCAGTCATCACAGGGTAA
This sequence comes from Salmo salar, assembly GCF_965601325.2. Classification (NCBI taxonomy): domain Eukaryota; kingdom Metazoa; phylum Chordata; class Actinopteri; order Salmoniformes; family Salmonidae; genus Salmo; species Salmo salar. The sequence continues at coordinate 107,468,783 of NC_138305.1, forward strand.
ATACTAACTGAGATCAACAGGACCAGTCATCACAGGGTAAATACTAACTGAGATCAACAGGACCAGTCATCACAGGATAAATACTAACTGAGATCAACAGGACCAGTCATCACAGGATAAATACTAACTGAGATCAACAGGACCAGTCATCACAGGGTAAATACTAACTGAGATCAACAGGACCAGTCATCACAGGATAAATACTAACTGAGGTTAACAGGACCAGTCATCACAGGATAAATACTAACTGAGATCAACAGGGCCAGTCATCACAGGGTAAATACTAACTGAGATCAACAGGACCAGTCATCACAGGATAAATACTAACTGAGATCAACAGGACCAGTCAACAGGACCAGTAATCACAGGATAAATACTAACTGAGATCAACAGGACCAGTCATCACAGGATAAATACTAACTGAGATCAACAGGACCAGTCATCACAGGATAAATACTAACTGAGATCAACAGGACCAGTCATCACAGGATAAATACTAACTGAGATCAACAGGACCAATCATCACAGGGTAAATACTAACTGAGATCAACAGGACCAGTCATCACAGGATAAATACTAACTGAGATCAACAGGGCCAGTCATCACAGGGTAAATACTAACTGAGATCAACAGGACCAGTCATCACAGGGTAAATACTAACTGAGATCAACAGGACCAGTCATCACAGGATAAATACTAACTGAGATCAACAGGGCCAGTCATCACAGGATAAATACTAACTGAGATCAACAGGGCCAGTCATCACAGGGTAAATACTAACTGAGATCAACAGGGCCAGTCATCACAGGATAAATACTAACTGAGATCAACAGGACCAGTCATCACAGGGTAAATACTAACTGAGATCAACAGGACCAGTCATCACAGGGTAAATACTAACTGAGATCAACAGGACCAGTCATCACAGGGTAAATACTAACTGAGATCAACAGGACCAGTCATCACAGGGTAAATACTAACTGAGATCAACAGGACCAGTCATCACAGGATAAATACTAACTGAGATCAACAGGACCAGTCATCACAGGGTAAATACTAACTGAGATCAACAGGACCAGTCATCACAGGGTAAATACTAACTGAGATCAACAGGACCAGTCATCACAGGATAAATACTAACTGAGATCAACAGGACCAGTCATCACAGGGTAAATACTAACTGAGATCAACAGGACCAGTCAACAGGACCAGTCATCACAGGGTAAATACTAACTGAGATCAACAGGACCAATCATCACAGGGTAAATACTAACTGAGATCAACAGGACCAGTCATCACAGGGTAAATACTAACTGAGATCAACAGGACCAATCATCACAGGATAAATACTAACTGAGGTTAACAGGATATAAATTAGGTATACAATACAAGAAATGTTTATGTAATAATTACGACTGTGTTGTATGTGTTATGAAGTCCCTATGTAGGTACATCCTAAATAAGGTGTAGAATCTGAGTTTATGCATTGTTGGTAGGAATCAGCTTTGAGAGTGAGTCTGCGATAACGTCTCAGTCCTGCTGTGTGGTCACAAGTTTAAAAAAAGAAACAGAGAGATTGTATGACTGCAACAGCAGGTATCACCAGTCACCCTGAGAATGATTGACCGACGGGGTGATTTGCATTTCGTCGTTATATGTCTCTCTCACCACAGCCAATCAGAAGATGCAGATGCTCATTCTGTACCCATGAGTCTTGCTACTGTAGCTGTACATATGGCCACAGTTGATTCATATTATGGAAAGTGAATCGATCACAATTGATCACCCATCCTTTAGAACACGACAGGACATCAGAAAACAACAACAGAAAACAACAACAGAAAATAGAAAACAACAACAGAAAACAGAAAACAACAACAGAAAACAACAACAGAAAATAGAAAACAACAACAGAAAACAACAACAGAAAACAGAAAACAACAACAGAAAGCAACAACAGAAAATAGAAAACAACAACAGAAAGCAACAACAGAAAACAACAACAGAAAATAGAAAACAACAACAGAAAACAGAAAACAACAACAGAAAGCAACAACAGAAAATAGAAAACAACAACAGAAAGCAACAACAGAAAACAGAAAACAACAACAGAAAGCAACAACAGAAAACAGAAAGCAACAACAGAAAACAACAACAGAAAATAGAAAACAACAACAGAAAATAGAAAACAACAACAGAAAACAACAACAGAAAACAGAAAACAACAACAGAAAGCAACAACAGAAAGCAACAACAGAAAATAGAAAACAACAACAGAAAACAACAACAGAAAACAGAAAACAACAACAGAAAGCAACAACAGAAAATAGAAAACAACAACAGAAAGCAACAACAGAAAATAGAAAACAACAACAGAAAGCAACAACAGAAAACAACAATGCAAAAAGAAAAAACATCAGGGACAACAAAGATCATACCAGCAAGTCCAACTGAATATGTTTGAGTGCATGTATGGCACTATTTACGGTGTGTGTGTGTGTGTGTGTGTGTGTGTGTGTGTGTGTGTGTGTGTGTGTGTGTGTGTGTGTGTGTGTGTGTGTGTGTGTGTGTGTGTGTGTGTGTGTGTGTGTGTGTATATGTGTCCGTGTATGTGCACGTGTGCGCGTTTGAATGCAAGTGTGTGTATATGCATGTGTACACGCATACAAACACCTGCGCAAGATTTATATTGAAATTCATTGTGGAGAGCTCATTTATATATTTTGTATACTCCCCGTCAGCCCATTTTATAGGTAAACTACAGGGTAATGTAAAAGTAACATTTTTGAAAGATCCAATTCGTAATATTGTAAAGATTTTAGCCCAGAGAGTCCAATTTCTTTTTCAAATATAACCTTTATTTAACTAGGCAAGTCAGTTAAGAACAAATTCTTATTTTCAATGACGGCCTACACCGGACCCGGACGATGCTGGACCAATTGTGTGGCGCCCTATGGGATTCCAAATCACAGCCGAGACATTGCAGGGACCTAGCTTGCAGACTTAATATAAAACTTGAGTCATCGACATACATGGACACCTTTGTTTTTAAGCCTTGGATTTCTAATACTCTAATGTTATTATCGGATTTAAATAGCTAGCATTTCAAATAGATGTGGTGACAGCGGACACCCTTGTTTAACTCCTCTTTACAATTCAAAACTCTTTAAGAAGTAGCCACTATGTACTGTTGTTTTATATGGACTGGTTCTTTATATTTGCCATCACTGTCTTGTTTTAATAATAGAGAAATCAGACCTTCCTGCTGAGTACCTGACAGACTACCATTTCTATAGGAGTAGTTAAAACAAGCCAACAATGGGGCTTTTAGTATATAAAAAAGTATTGATATACATCTACTAGTATGCCATCAAGCCCTGTGGGTTTTCCAGACTGAAAGGATTTAATAGCCTCCAAAAGTTATTCCTTTGTAATTTGGCCTTCGCACTGATCTATTTGTACGTTTGTTAGTTTTCAAAAAAAAATATTATTTGGAAAGAAATCCTTACAGTTATCGGCATTCAGAGGGTAAGATGGAAAAAAAACTTCTGCTTAAAATATTTAGCTTCCTCTTTTAAAAAATCAGAGATGACTCCATCTTTAGTGGTCAAAAGACTATTTAGTTGTAGTCACGAACCGGTTACCTATAACTACAAACATAGTTATGTTTTTGGGTTATTACAAATGTATTAACTTATTTCCAGATACCTTCAAAGAGAAAATGGTACCCGCTTGCTCTAATTGCATAGTACCTCACCTGTTCTCCTTTTTGTTTTGTCAAGTTTTCTGCATTAACTCTGTGAATTAGGCTACAGGGGTACATTTTTGGCTAGCTTGCTGGCTAATATAACTTAATATAGATAGCTAACATTCTTTGATAACTGGTTAGAGGTCGCTATTTATTTCCAAAAATAAATAGTGGTTTAGTTTATTGATGCTTTAAATTAGGTGTTGATAGCAACTGGCTGACTCATGCGTAATGTGAGCAGGCTGGTAGGGTTAATGTTAGCACGCTAGTAGATCTAACGTCAGCAGGCTAGTTGGTTAGCAACCTTGCAAGTTGATTTGTAACAATAAATTCATAAAGTATTTGCTTGTGAGCTGGCTAAAAAAATCAAATTTAAACCAGTATTTATGAGTGCAAACGATTTGGTTTAATTTGAAGTTATACATTTGAAGTTATTCCTGTTGGAGTTTACATTATAGGGAATAGGCTGGCTTGCTGAGTCCTCAATAATAATAACTAGAAAAATAGAAAAGAGAGGAGTAACTTTGCATTGGGACTTTTGACGCGTATACTAATGCAAATCCATATGTTACATGTGGTTACCTTTAAGCCCTGATCCCAAAGACTCGACTACCCCCGCATGGATAAAAAGAGAACTGCTCATTTTCAGCCACTAATGAGGTTCATTTGAATTTCCTGAAGCATCATGAAAAATATCTGCGACAAAAGAGTGATCACGTTACGATCCGACATCTGTACCTTTAAAAAAAATACATCATACCTGGACCCATAGCCTATTTATCCCAGTCATTCATCAATTCAGGTTGGGTGAGTGACGCCGGTCCAAGGGCATGTGTTCTTTGATCTTCGCGTAATCTTATCCTTGCGTAATTTTATCCTTGCATAATTTTATCATTGCATAATTTTATCCTTGCGTAATCTTCTATGGAGATTTGGATAGGGTGCAGAGGAGTGTTTTGTTTGAAGCTGGACTATAGGCGAGGAAGAATTTCTCCTCTCTGTCTCTCTGCATCCCGTTTGTTGTCCTTACATTGGAGAGACTATTACTGTACGGACTAAAACGAAGTGCAAATTATAAACAGACGTGTCTGATTTGGTAGCGGATGGATTTCATTTCAGAGAATGATTGAGGATGGCTAAATCTGATCTGACGTTAAGGTAGGATACATTCTGTATTATTATCATGCTGTTTTGGAGCAAATGGAATGCTGTAGAAACTAATCAAATGAAAAATATATATATTTGTTAAAATCTGAACGCATGCAAATATAATTGTTTCTCATAGTGATTGTGTGTGTGTGACTGAATGTATTTTAGGGGATATACTTCCACTCTATCAGGCATGTAACCATGACGATATCCTCTCCTGTCCAACAGCCATGTCTCTGTTTCCAACAACAATAGTCTGTTTGCTTTTCTTTCAGACCTCAATTAAGCGATGCCTGGGATTCCACCAGCTGCTGCTCCATGCTGTGTAGAAAAAGACCCATAATACAGGAAGTTCTGCTCCTTTAATAACAACACACCGACCGTCTCCTAGTATGTTGCCTCCACGTAGGGCAGGCGCCCTGCCGGAGCCCTCTCCCTCTCCTTCTCTCAGCCTGAGGAGGATCCATGTTCGATGGGCCTTGTACCTCTTCCTCTACCTGGCCCTCCTCTGGTTCCCGTCTGGGGCGGTAGCTTCAACCCTCAACTGCCACAAGACCTGCATCTGTGCCAGTAATATCGTGAGCTGTTCCAAGATGAACCTGACAACGGTGCCGACTGGCCTGCCTCTCTACACGGCCGTCCTGGACCTCAGCTACAACGACGTCTCCCGGCTGAGGGCTGAGTGGACCACGGTGAAACTCATCAAACTCCACAACCTCCTACTCAGTCACAACGGCCTTCACTTCCTCTCCTCTGAAGCCTTCGTCTACATCAAACATCTGCGCTACCTGGACCTGTCCTCCAACAACTTGCGACAGCTGGACGAGTTCATCTTCGAGCCGCTGGGGCAGCTGGAGGTGAGAGACAGAGAGAGAGAGAGAGAGAGAGAGAGAGAGAGAGAGAGAGATTAGAGAGAGACAGAGAGAGAGAGCAAGAAATGAGGGATTAGAGAGAGACTGAGAAATAGGTAGACAGAGAGAGGGGGAGATTGAGAGAGACAGAGAGATTTTTTAAACTATTTGCACATAATTATAACACTGTATGTAGACATAATATGACATTTAAAATGTTTCTATTCCTTTGAAACTTGTGAGTGTAATGTTTACTGTTCATTTTTGATTGTTTATTTCACTTTAGTTAATTATCTATTTCACTTGCTTTTACTGTTTCATTATTATAACGCCACACACATTAACTGGTATTTGCAAGCAACTACACAATTCAGGTTTAAAACACACATGGTTCATTTCTCCATATTCCCAGGTGCTGTTGCTGTACAACAACCGTATATCTCAGATTGACCGCTCAGCCTTCCAGGGTCTCCACAGCCTGCAGAAACTCTACCTGTCCCAGAACAAGATCTCACGCTTCCCCCTGGAACTGGTCAAAGACAAGACCCGCCTGGAGAAACTCAGCCTGATGGACATCTCCTCCAACAGGATCAAGGTATAAGACTGTCTGTCTGTCTGTCTGTCTGTCTGTCTGTCTGTCTGTCTGTCTGTCTGTCTGTCTGTGCGTGCGTGCGTGCGTCTATAATGTTTTTTATACCTTTATTGTGTTTACTTGACCTAACCATGATGTTGACCTTGCAGACTGCAGTGTGTGTTACTACAGCACTATTATGACCTTAGGATGTTATTCCTGTTATGACTTTAGGATGTTATTCCTGTTATGACTTTAGGATTTTATTCCTGTTATGACTTTAGGATGTTATTCCTGTTATGACTTTAGGATGTTATTCCTGTTATGACTTTAGGATGTTATTCCTGTTATGACTTTAGGATGTTATTCCTGTTATGACTTTAGGATGTTATTCCTGTTATGACTTTAGGATTTTATTCCTGTTATGACTTTAGGATGTTATTCCTGTTATGACTTTAGGATGTTATTCCTGTTATGACTTTAGGATGTTATTCCTGTTATGACTTTAGGATGTTATTCCTGTTATGACTTTAGGATTTTATTCCTGTTATGACTTTAGGATGTTATTCCTGTTATGACTTTAGGATGTTATTCCTGTTATGACTTTAGGATGTTATTCCTGTTATGACTTTAGGATGTTATTCCTGTTATGACTTTAGGATGTTATTCCTGTTATGACTTTAGGATGTTATTCCTGTTATGACTTTAGGATGTTATTCCTGTTATGACTTTAGGATTTTATTCCTGTTATGACTTTAGGATGTTATTCCTGTTATGACTTTAGGATGTTATTCCTGTTATGACTTTAGGATGTTATTCCTGTTATGACTTTAGGATTTTATTCCTGTTATGACTTTAGGATTTTATTCCTGTTATGACTTTAGGATGTTATTCCTGTTATGACTTTAGGATGTTATTCCTGTTATGACTTTAGGATGTTATTCCTGTTATGACTTTAGGATTTTATTCCTGTTATGACTTTAGGATTTTATTCCTGTTATGACTTTAGGATTTTATTCCTGTTATGACTTTAGGATGTTATTCCTGTTATGACTTTAGGATTTTATTCCTGTTATGACTTTAGGATTTTATTCCTGTTATGACTTTAGGATTTTATTCCTGTTATGACTTTAGGATGTTATTCCTGTTATGACTTTAGGATTTTATTCCTGTTATGACTTTAGGATGTTATTCCTGTTATGACTTTAGGATGTTATTCCTGTTATGACTTTAGGATGTTATTCCTGTTATGACTTTAGGATTTTATTCCTGTTATGACTTTAGGATTTTATTCCTGTTATGACTTTAGGATGTTATTCCTGTTATGACTTTAGGATGTTATTCCTGTTATGACTTTAGGATGTTATTCCTGTTATGACTTTAGGATGTTATTCCTGTTATGACTTTAGGATGTTATTCCTGTTATGACTTTAGGATGTTATTCCTGTTATGACTTTAGGATGTTATTCCTGTTATGACTTTAGGATGTTATTCCTGTTATGACTTTAGGATTTTATTCCTGTTATGACTTTAGGATGTTATTCCTGTTATGACTTTAGGATGTTATTCCTGTTATGACTTTAGGATGTTATTCCTGTTATGACTTTAGGATGTTATTCCTGTTATGACTTTAGGATGTTATTCCTGTTATGACTTTAGGATTTTATTCCTGTTATGACTTTAGGATTTTATTCCTGTTATGACTTTAGGATTTTATTCCTGTTATGACTTTAGGATTTTATTTATGTACCTGTGAGGTGTGAAACACCTTGAGATTTACCTGAATTCTAAAGTGTGCTGTGCAAATAAAATATATTATTATTATTAGGTCCCCCATGCATTACAAATGTCTATGTTATTATTATTATTGTTTGTCATAATGTCTGTATTATCAGGTCCCCCCCATCGAGGAGCTGCAGGTGCTGCCTGCCTGGATAAAGAATGGCCTCTACTTCCACAACAACCCTCTGATCTGTGACTGTAGCCTTTATAGTCTCCTGGCCCACTGGCACATCCTCCGGCTCAACTCAGCCCTGGACTTTAAAGATGAGTACAGCTGCTATCTCCCCGGGCCCCAGAAAAGCAGGGTGGGGGTCTTCGACCTCAACAGAGACTATATGAACTGTAGTACGTTCTACGAGGCGGACGAGGAAGCTTGGCTGGAACAGACGCTGATATTGCGCTGTGATACTAAACACAGGGATCTGTCTAAGACCTGGGTGATGCCTGGTGATGTAGTGGTGACGGAAGGGCTTAATCAGACAGCCAAGGTACTTCCTGACGGTAGTCTCCAGATCGGCCCGGTGAAGCCGGACGACTCGGGGACGTATACGTGCTACGCTGTGAGCGAAGCCCTCAACGAGACGATCTACGTGCTGCTCAAGGTGTTTACGGTTCTGTAATGTGTTCGCTGTGTGTTGTGATGTTGTACGTACAGTAATCCTGTGACATCTTTATTTCCCCTTGGGGATCGATAAAGGTACAGTGGTAAGAAACAGTAATGTGTACCCTTTGGAATTACCTGGATTTCCTCATAAATTGGTCATCAAATTTGATCTGATCTTCATCTAAGTCACAACAATAGACAAACATAGTGTGCTTAAACTAATAACACACAAATTATTGTGTTTTTCTTGTCTATGTTGAATACATCATTTAAACATTCACAGTGTAGGTTGTAAAATGTATGTGAACCCCAAGCCTAATGACTTCTCCAAAAGATAATTGGAGTCAGGAGTCAGCTAACCTGGAGTCCAATCAATGAGACGAGATTGGAGATGTTGGTTAGAGATGCCTTGCCCTATAAAAAAACACTCACAAAATGTAAGTTTGCTATTCATAAGAAGCATTGCCTGATGTGAACCATGCCTCGAACAAAAGAGATCTCAGAAGACCTAAGATCAAGAATTGTTGACTTGCATAAAGCTGGAAGGGTTACAAAAGTATCTCTAAAAGTCTTGATGTTCATCAGTCCACGGTAAGACAAATTGTCTATAAATGGAGAAAGTTCAGCACTGTTGCTACTCTCCCTAAGAGTGGCCGTCCTGCAAAGATGACTGCAAGAGCACAGCACAGAATGTTCAATGAGGTTAAGAAGAAACCTAGAGTGTCAGCTAAAGACTTGTAGAAATCTCTGGAAGATGCTAACATCTCTGTTGACGAGTCTACAATACGTAAAACACTAAACAATAATAGTGTTCATGGGAGGACACCATGGAAGAAGCCACTGCTGTCCCAAAAAAACATTGCTGCACATCTGAAGTTTGCAAAAGAGCACCTGGATGTCCCACAGCGCTACTGGCAAAATATTCTGTGGACAGATGAAACTACAGTTGAGTTGTTTGGAAGGAACACAACACTATGTGGAGAGAAAAAAAGGCATAGCACACCAACATCAAAACCTCATCCCAACTGTAAAGTATGGTGGAGGGAGCATCATAGTTTGGGGCTGCTTTGCTGCCTCAGGGCCTGGACAGCTTGCTATCCTCGACGGAAAAATGAATTCCCAAGTTTATCAAGACACTTTGCAGGAGAATGTAAGGCTATCTGTCCACCAGTTGAAGCTCAACAGAAGTTGGGTGATGCAACAGGACAACGACCCAAAACATAGAAGTAAATCAACAACAGAATGGCTTCAACAGAAGAAAATACGCCTTCTCGAGTGGCCCAGTCAGAGTCCTGATCTCAACCTGATTGAGATGCTGTGGCATGACCTCAAGAGAGCAGTTCACACCAGACATCCCAAGAATAGTGCTGAACTGAAACAGTTTTGTAAAGAGGAATGGTCCAAAATTCCTCCTGACCGTTGTGCAGGTCTGATCCACAACTACAGAAAGCATTTGGTTGAGGTTATTGCTGCCAAAGGAGGGTCAACCAGTTATTAAATCCAAGGGTTCACATACTTTTTCCACCCTGCACTGTGAATGTTTACCTGGTGTGTTCAATAAAGACATGAAAACGTATTATTGTTTGTGTGTTATTAGTTTAAGCAGACTGTGTTTGTCCATTGTTGTGACCTAGATGAAGATCAGATCAGATTTTATGACCAATTTATGCAGAAATCCAGGTAATTCCAAAGGGTTCACATACTTTTTCTTGCCAGTGTAAATTCAATTAAATTCAAATCTATTCTATACAATTCAATTTAGAGCGTCTGCAATATCTAAATTAAATTAAACTTAATTCCTATCAATTCCCAAAGGTACATAACTTCACGGAGAAGGGACATGGCGAGAACCTGAACACGGCCTACACCACCCTGGTGGGCTGCGTGACCAGTGTGGTCCTAGTGTTCATCTACCTGTACCTGACCCCCTGCCGATGCTTCTGCTGCCCCAAGAACAACCACCAGGATTCCTTCCACTCCTCCATGCTCAGCCATGAAGACCTGGCCAACAACACTGACCCAAGGCACGTGGCCTTCATCGACCCCAAGGAGCTTGGGCAGAACGGGAAGGTGAACCCCAGCGATATGGAGGGGGACCAGGGAGAGATGGATGAGGAGGGAGGGTTATTGGGGAATGGAAGGAGGAAGAAGTCTGTAGCTGAGTCTATTAGTTTGGTCTTCTCTGACACCCCCATAGTAGTCTGAGATGGTATGGACCGGAGAGCTCGGTGTACGCTGTGATGTGATTGGATGGATCAGTGATGTATGTGGTGTGATTGGATGAAACTGTGAATACTTCCTGGAGGAGGGAACTTGGACAGAAAGCCAATCACAGCTCCCCAAACTGACCAATGAGAAGCTTCAGGGGAGTGTTAAACACATGGCCTTTGTATCAACAAGGACAATTGACAATAGTCAGGACTGTTCCAGCATTTTATTTGTAGCACTTAAATATACAGTACATACTGTGAAATCCTGACAGAGTAGTGTAAGAGGAGACTATTCCTTCCTGTGATACAGTAATGGTGGAAGAGGATATCATGTTTGGACAGTATCAGTACTCAGGAAGACATTGACTGGTGGAGATACAGAGAATATGAGACGTGCACCATTTTAAACATTTAAAGAAAGGATATAAAATAGAAATGAACACGTTTGGGGAAATAAAACAGTTCATACATATGACATAATCAAGTCATGAACATGAGCCTTGTAGACTGACTCATATTTCTATTTACTGATAAGAGTAGACTAGCGTGAGCGTCTTCTGTAGACATTAGTACGTACACACGATAGCTATTCCCATAGAAATGGAATGACTTTATATTACTTCCTGACATGGGTACATTCAATATGGCCGTCAGTCCACCCATCATAGAACATTGACTTGGATGGGAATGTCTGTTCTAGTAATTCTATTTCTATGTATATACCCCTCCACCCCGACAGACAGGCCGACAGACAGGCCGACAGACAGGGAGACAGACAGGGAGACAGACAGGGAGACAGACAGGGAGACAGACAGGCCGACAGACAGGCCGACAGACAGGGAGACAGACAGGGAGACAGACAGGGAGACAGACAGGGAGACAGACAGGCCGACAGACAGGCCGACAGACAGGCCGACAGACAGGGAGACAGACAGGGAGACAGACAGGCCGACAGACAGGCCGACAGACAGGCCGACAGACAGGGAGACAGACAGGGAGACAGACAGGCCGACAGACAGGCCGACAGACAGGCCGACAGACAGGGAGACAGACAGGGAGACAGACAGGCCGACAGACAGGCCGACAGACAGGCCGACAGACAGGGAGACAGACAGGGAGACAGACAGGCCGACAGACAGGCCGACAGACAGGGAGACAGACAGGGAGACAGACAGGGAGACAGACAGGGAGACAGACAGGCCGACAGACAGGCCGACAGACAGGCCGACAGACAGGGAGACAGACAGGGAGACAGACAGGCCGACAGACAGGCCGACAGACAGGCCAACAGACAGGGAGACAGACAGGGAGACAGACAGGCCGACAGACAGGCCGACAGACAGGCCGACAGACAGGGAGACAGACAGGGAGACAGACAGGGAGACAGACAGGCCGACAGACAGGCCGACAGACAGGCCGACAGACAGGGAGACAGACAGGGAGACAGACAGGGAGACAGACAGGCCGACAGACAGGCCGACAGACAGGGAGACAGACAGGCCGACAGACAGGGAGACAGAGACAGAGACAGAGAGAGAGAGAGAGAGAGAGAGAGAGAGAGAGAGAGAGAGAGAGAGAGAGAGAGAGAGAGAGAGAGAGAGAGAGAGAGAGAGAGAGAGAGAGAGAGAGAGAGAGAGAGAGAGAGAGAGAGAGAGAGAGAGAGAGAGACGTCTTCAGAGTTGGCCAAACTCTCTATTACGTTTGCTACCAGCAGGTCATGAATAATCGTTACCAGTGAGTCAAACTGAAGAGGAGCAACATGTTATCAACAAGCGTCACCTTACAGCCCACAGACCAGACAGAGTGGGAACCAGGAAATGTGACTTCTATTCTACTCCCTCATAGTTAGGTCAGATAGTTATTTAGTGATAATGAGATAGCAACAGAGCACAATAGTGGAATAGAAGATCATTGTGGTTCACTTGATACTTGATTTAATTATGAATAGGTCAACTACTGTACGAAGACTACACCCTTGTTAAGCCATGCGTTCATATGATCTAACATGGAGAATTATAATCATCGTTAGGAAGAAGAAACAGTGGTATTTAAAAAAACAAATGTTGCTATGTTTTAAGAGGCAGTCACTAAGAGGTGAGATATTATACTGAAAAAAAAAATATATATATATATATATATAAACGCAACATGTAGAGCGTTGGCCCCTGTGTTTCATGAGCTGAAATAAAATGTTCCATAAGCACAGAAAGCTTGTTTCTCTAAAAAGTTGTGCACAAATTTGTTTCCATCCTTTTAGTGAGCATTTCTCCTTTGCCAAAATAATCTATCCACCTGACAGCATGATCATTACACAGTTGCACCTTGTGCTGGGGACAATAAAAGGCCACTCTAAAATGTGCAGTTTTGTTAGACAACACAATGCTACAGATGTCTCAAGTTTTGAGGAAGTGTGGAATAGGCATGCTGACTGCAGGAACGTCCACCAGTACTGTTACCAGAGACATTAATGTTAATTTCTCTACCATAATCCGCCTCCAAAAATCATTTTTGAGAATTTGGCAGTACGTCCAACCGACCTCACAACCGCAGACCACATGTAACCATGACAGCCCAGGATCTCTAAGTCCAGCTTCTTCACCTGCGGGATCGTCTGAGACCTGTCACAGTGAATGGCTCATCACGCTGGTCCCTGTCACAGTGAATGGCTTGAATAGTAGGTAAACACAGTCAGTCATTAGGACAGCTCATTATAGAACCACCCGTCTCCATCTGCTAGCCCAGGTTCATTAATATACATCATCATGTTGTAGCTAGCATGCTATATTCCATTAATATACATCATCATGTTGTAGCTAGCATGCTATATTCCATTAATATACATCATCATGTTATAGCTAGCATGCTATATTCCATTAATATACATCATCATGTTATAGCTAGCATGCTATATTCCATTAATATACATCATCATGTTGTAGCTAGCATGCTATATTCCATTAATATACATCATCATGTTGAAGCTAGCATGCTATATTCCATTAATATACATCATCATGTTGTAGCTAGCATGCTATATTCCATTAATATACATCATCATGTTATAGCTAGCATGCTATATTCCATTAATATACATCATCATGTTGTAGCTAGCATGCTATATTCCATTAATATACATCATCATGTTGTAGCTAGCATGCTATATTCCATTAATATACATCATCATGTTATAGCTAGCATGCTATATTCCGTTAATATACATCATCATGTTGAAGCTAGCATGCTATATTCCATTAATATACATCATCATGTTATAGCTAGCATGCTATATTCCATTAATATACATCATCATGTTGTAGCTAGCATGCTATATTCCATTAATATACATCATCATGTTGTAGCTAGCATGCTATATTCCATTAATATACATCATCATGTTGTAGCTAGCATGCTATATTCCATTAATATACATCATCATGTTGTAGCTAGCATGCTATATTCCATTAATATACATCATCATGTTATAGCTAGCATGCTATATTCCGTTAATATACATCATCATGTTGAAGCTAGCATGCTATATTCCATTAATATACATCATCATGTTATAGCTAGCATGCTATATTCCATTAATATACATCATCATGTTGTAGCTAGCATGCTATATTCCATTAATATACATCATCATGTTGTAGCTAGCATGCTATATTCCATTAATATACATCATCATGTTGTAGCTAGCATGCTATATTCCATTAATATACATCATCATGTTGTAGCTAGCATGCTATATTCCATTAATATACATCATCATGTTGTAGCTAGCATGCTATATTCCATTAATATACATCATCATGTTGTAGCTAGCATGCTATGACCCTAACGACAGGAGAGAGCTGGGTAATGTTCAATAGGAGGAAAGTGTTTTGAAACAGAGTGAAACGGGGAGGTACTATCTCTGTCTTCAAATTTAATTCATAAATGCAAATTGTATTCAGGCTCTTTCTAGTGTGGCTGGCTGTTGAGCCCAAATTAACCTGGTTTTCAAGCAGACGAGACGTCCAGCACTGTCCATGTCTTAGCCAAAACAAAACGAACTGATTACAATATCTTGAGCGCCTTTGTCACGACAGCGACAGGGCTACTGATGTCTGAATGCTAATTACATAGTTTGATAAGGCTTCCCTCTGCCTCACTGTGTTTGTGTTTGTGTGTGTATGTGTGTGCGTGGGGGGGGGGGGGGGTGCGTGATTGCTTGTGCGTGCGTGGGTGTGTGCGTGTGTGCGAGCATGAGTCCGTGTGTGTGTTTCCTTGTGTGTGTTTCCCTGTGTGTGTTTCCCTGTGTGTGTTTCCCTGTGTGTGTTTCCCTGTGTATGTTTCCCTGTGTGTGTTTCCCTGTGTGTGTTTCCCGTGTGCCCTGTGTGTGTTTCCCCTGTGTATGTGTTTCCCTGTGTGTGTTTCCCTGTGTGTGTTTCCCGGGTGCCCTGTGTGTGTTTCCCGGGTGTCCCGATGTGTGTTTCCCTGTGTGTGTTTCCCTGTGTGTGTTTCCCGGGGCCCGGGTGCCCTGTGTGTGTTTCCCGTGTGTGTGTTTCCCTGTGTGTGTTTCCCTGTGTGTGTGTTTCCCTGTGTGTGTGTTTCCCTGTATGTGTGTTTCCCTGTGTGTGTTTCCCTGTGTGTGTGCAGACAGGGCTTATCCCTCCTACACTCCATTCTCTCGGCCCAACAGAGTGACCCCGTTGATTCAGTCTGGATTTGTTTGTTATCATTGTGTATATTTGTCATTATGGGGCTGTCCTGTAGTTACATTTGGTAGCAGTCACTGCCACTCAGACAAGTAGTTTGTGTGTCTCAAGTCAAGCTACATGTATTTGCTTTGATCATGTAATGAAACACAAGGTTTGTTGCAGTGGCTATGGTTCGTTCTAGCCTGGTTAAAGACAGAGTGAAGTCTTGTTTATTAACCAAGCAAGGTTCACGTTCCTCAGTATTCCAGCCTCGTCAATATTTCAGTGAAACAGATCATTGTTGTGAATCTGCGATATCCAAAAGCCTTCTTTTCCCCCATATGCATCATCTTTTGATATGAACATTGTGCCTGTGCCTCTCTGAATGTATTGTACTGGATGGATGAATCATTTACAGTAACAGTAGCTGCATGTCTCTGACAGTAGCCAGATATCGGTACCAGGGGACGGTTTACAGTAACAGTAGCTGTATTCCTCTGACTGTAGCCAGATATCGGTACCAGGGGCGGTTTACAGTAACAGTAGCTGCATGTCTCTGACTGTAGCCAGATATCGGTACCAGGGACGGTTTACAGTAACAGTAGCTGCATGTCTCTGACTGTAGCCAGATATCGGTACCAGGGACGGTTTACAGTAACAGTAGCTGTGTGTCTCTGACAGTAGCCAGATATCGGTACCAGGGGCGGTTTACAGTAACAGTAGCTGTGTGTCTCTGACAGTAGCCAGATATCGGTACCAGGGACGGTTTACAGTAACAGTAGCTGTGTGTCTCTGACAGTAGCCAGATATCGGTACCAGGGACGGTTTACAGTAACAGTAGCTGCATGTCTCTGACAGTAGCCAGATATCGGTACCAGGGACGGTTTACAGTAACAGTAGCTGCATGTCTCTGACAGTAGCCAGATATCGGTACCAGGGACGGTTTACAGTAACAGTAGCTGTGTGTCTCTGACAGTAGCCAGATATCGGTACCAGGGACGGTTTACAGTAACAGTAGCTGCATGTCTCTGACTGTAGCCAGATATCGGTACCAGGGACGGTTTACAGTAACAGTAGCTGCATGTCTCTGACAGTAGCCAGATATCGGTACCAGGGACGGTTTACAGTAACAGTAGCTGCATGTCTCTGACAGTAGCCAGATATCGGTACCAGGGGCGGTTTACAGTAACAGTAGCTGCATGTCTCTGACAGTAGCCAGATATCGGTACCAGGGACGGTTTACATTGTGTGGAAGAGAGAAGGAAGTCTCACTCATCAGACAGTCATTCCTCTCCCTCTCACATTGTTGGAACATCAGGTGGATTGAGAGAGCATCAATACCAAAGGGAACAATGGACCAATTTAATCTCTACAGGAGATGGACTGCGTCATAAATGGCACCTTATTCCCTATATAGCCCATAGAGCTCTGGTCAATCGTAGTGCACTATGTAGGGATTAGGGTACCATTTGGCACACATACATGGTAATTGAATTCACATAAATATATTAGTTAGTATTGATATGGTTCAATTTCATTCATAGTCGAATTGCCAGCGTTAGACCTTCCAAGCCTTTTGTATAGATTGTTCAGTTGTGTATTGCTATGTTTTACCAGTGTACTACTGACAGTATTGTGGTACTATTACCCAATGTGGTTGAGTGTCCGTTCTGCATAGTGTCTGTTCCTGTCTGTGCTATAGTCATTCTATTCCTGTCTGTTCCTGTCTGTGCTACAGTCATTCTGTTCCTGTCTGTGCTACAGTCATTCTGTTCCTGTCTGTGCTACTGTCATTCTGTTCCTGTCTGTGCTACAGTCATTCTGTTCCTGTCTGTGCTATAGTCATTCTGTTCCTGTCTGTGCTACTGTCATTCTGTTCCTGTCTGTTCCTGTCTGTGCTACAGTCATTCTGTTCCTGTCTGTGCTACTGTCATTCTGTTCCTGTCAGTGCTACTGTCATTCTGTTCCTGTCTGTGCTACAGTCATTCTGTTCCTGTCTGTGCTACAGTCATTCTGTTCCTGTCTGTGCTACTGTCATTCTGTTCCTGTCTGTGCTACAGTCACTCTGTTCCTGTCTGTGCTACAGTCATTCTGTTCCTGTCTGTGCTATAGTCATTCTGTTCCTGTCTGTGCTACAGTCATTCTGTTCCTGTCTGTGCTACAATCATTCTGTTCCTGTCTGTGCTATAGTCATTCTGTTCCTGTCTGTGCTACTGTCATTCTGTTCCTGTCTGTGCTACTGTCATTCTGTTCCTGTCTGTGCTATAGTCATTCTGTTCCTGTCTGTGCTACTGTCATTCTGTTCCTGTCTGTGCTACTGTCATTCTGTTCCTGTCTGCGCTACTGTCATTCTGTTCCTGTCTGTTCCTGTCTGTGCTACAGTCATTCTGTTCCTGTCTGTGTTACAGTCATTCTGTTCCTGTCTGTGCTATAGTCATTCTGTTCCTGTCTGTGCTACAGTCATTCTGTTCCTGTCTGTGCTACAATCATTCTGTTCCTGTCTGTGCTATAGTCATTCTGTTCCTGTCTGTGCTACTGTCATTCTGTTCCTGTCTGTGCTACTGTCATTCTGTTCCTGTCTGTGCTACTGTCATTCTGTTCCTGTCTGTGCTATAGTCATTCTGTTCCTGTCTGTGCTACTGTCATTCTGTTCCTGTCTGTGCTACTGTCATTCTGTTCCTGTCTGTGCTACTGTCATTCTGTTCCTGTCTGTTCCTGTCTGTGCTACAGTCATTCTGTTCCTGTCTGTGCTACTGTCATTCTGTTCCTGTCTGTGCTACTGTCATTCTGTTCCTGTCTGTGCTACAGTCATTCTGTTCCTGTCTGTGCTATAGTCATTCTGTTCCTGTCTGTGCTACTGTCATTCTGTTCCTGTCTGTTCCTGTCTGTGCTATAGTCATTCTGTTCCTGTCTGTGCTACTGATTGATTGATTGGTTGCTTGATGATGTATTGATTGATTGACTAATTGATTGATTGATTGATTGATTGATTGGTTGTTTGATGATGGGTTGATTGATTGGTTGCTTAATTATGAATTAGGGACCTTTATTACCCTCCAGATTACCTTTCTGAGATCCAGTTACTATTTCTCCTGTTTCATTAATGCTACGCTCTCTGTGTATTGCCTGTAAACCTCATAAATATCAACAGTATGAACCGTATGAATAAACACGATCAACAGTATGAACCGTATGAATAAACACGATCAACAGTATGAACCGTATGAATAAACACGATCAACAGTATGAACCGTATGAATAAACACGATCAACAGTATGAACCGTATGAATAAACATGATCAACAGTATGAACCGTATGAATAAACATGATCAACAGTATGAACCGTATGAATAAACACGATCAACAGTATGAACCGTATGAATAAACACGATCAACAGTATGAACCGTATGAATAAACATGATCAACAGTATGAACCGTTTGAATAAACATGAGCAGTAATAAGACACGTAGACCCAGAGAGACTCAATGAACCATGACTTTCTGTGGTCCCGTCCCAAATGGCATCCTATTCCCTATTTAGTACACTACTCTTGACCAGAAATAGTGCGCTGTGAAGGGAATAGGGTGCTATTTGGGATGTACCCGTGAAAGGAGTTGGCATTAGAAGGAATTGTTTTGAAGTAGACTGCTAAGGCCTTGGGGATTGAAGCTTAACGAATCTGTTTGTTTTTATTGTTTATGGCAATTGTTATACAAGTCTGTGTGTGTGTGTGTGTGTGTGTGCGTGCCTGCCTGCCTGCCTGCCTGCCTGCCTGCCTGCATACATGTGTGTGTTTTGCTGGGACTCCCTGGGAGTGGTCTGAGTGGGGAGGGGAAAACTGAAACTAGCCGTTATTGGCAGAGAGGTTTGGAACTCTTTCTCATTGGTCTAACTGATGTCACCAGGCAGGCCAAAACTCCATCCCACCAAAACAGGCAGACATTTCAGGTGGTCTTTTCAAACAGCTCTTATCAAAAGGGCATTATCATAATTTTCACGATTTCACAGGATTATTCCAACCTCATAGAGTGTAAATATTTATAAAACACAAGAAAATCTCATTTTTGCATTATCACACACTTGGGAAACGCTCCTCAAATAGATAACTTTTTGGTTTATTGCTAAAGCAGCATCTTAGGAGGTGAAGCATTTGAGGTAGGGGTTGTGGATGTGTATTTGGTGGTCAGTTGTGTCAATTGAAAGTATTGATTTTACTGGCAAAGTCAAGTTTAACTAGGATTCAGGAATTGTCACAATATACAATGGCCTTCCCTGTGGCTCGGTTGGTAGAGCGTGGTGTTTGCAACACCAGCATGGTGTGTGCAACACCAGGGTTGTGGGTTCGATTCCCATAGGGGGTCAGGCCCAAAAAATATAAATAAAAAAAATTGCATGAAATGAAATGTATGCATTTCACTGCTGTAAGTCGCTCTGGATAAGAGCGTCTGCTAAATGACTAAAATGTAAAATGTAAAAATATACACTTGGATAGCAGGAGGGGTGAAGTCAGGCGCAGGAGACTGAAGTCCGTTAAACGTATGTTTAATAATAAAAATAGAAAAACGCCGCAACAAGGTAGGGTGCACAACAATAAGGCAGGAGGACAACTCCAAAGATCCAAAAAGACGGGGCGCAGCCCGGCAACCCTAATGCCTATAATAACGCAGCGTAACTGGGAAACATACAAAATATTCCCAGCTATCACAAAATACATGACAATCAACAATCCCGAACGAAACAGACAAACTAAATACCCCACTAATTGACTAACAAAAAACAGGTGCAGACCTAAACAGACAAAACCAAACGACACAGAAACATAGATCGGTGGCAGCTAGTAGGCCTGCAAGGACAACCGCCGAGCACCGCCCGACCGGGGAGAGGCGCCACCTTCTGTGGACGTTGTGACAGGAATTTGTTTTGGTGCGTAGCCAGCTATTACTGTAGCATGGCACATGCACAAAAAAAAGAGAGTGAGTTTAGTTTTCTTTACATTTTTTTCTGGGTTTTTTACTACACTATTGATTAAAAAAAAAATGTACCCACTTCATAATGTAATTTTCAATGCGTCATAAGAATTATTACATAATGCGCGTTATTCATTCAGCATATTTATTACATTATTGACAATGTATTACATTATCTGTGTTTATAACATTATAAATGAAAAAGTTATTACATTATTAGCAGCCATTACATTATTGGCAGTTATTACATTATCAGTTGCTACAAGGCCTTAAAGCTAACAAACGTCACATCATTAATAAAAAATACAAACATAAAAGTACGTGTAGACATGTACAGTACCTTGCAAACGTATTCATACCCCTTGGATTTCTTCATATTTTACAAATCAAATCCAAATCAAATCAAATTGTATTTGTCACATACACATGGTTAGCAGATGTTAATGCGAGTGTAGCGAAATGCTTGTGCTTCTAGTTCCGACAAAGCAGTAATATCCAACGAGTAATCTAACCTAACAATTTCACAATTACCTTATACACACAAGTGTAAAGGAATGGATAAGAATATGTACATACAAATATATGAATGAGTGATGGTACAGAACGGCATAGGCAAGATGCAGTAGATGGTATCGAGTACAGTATATACATATGAGATGAGTAATGTAGCGTATGTAAACATATAAAAGTGGCATTGTTTAAAGTGGCTAGTGATACATGTATTACATCAAGATGGCAAGATGCAATAGATGGTATAGAGTACAGTATATACATATGAGATGAGTAATGTAGGGTATGTAAACATTATATGAAGTGGCATTGTTTAAAGTGGCTAGTGATACATTTTTCATAAATGTTTACGTTATTAAAGTGGCTGGAGTTGAGTCAGTATGTTGGCAGCAGCCACTCAATGTTAGGGATGGCTGTTTAACAGTCTGATGGCCTTGAGATAGAAGCTGTTTTTCAGTCTCTCGGTCCCTGCTTTGATGCACCTGTACTGACCTCGCCTTCTGGATGATAACGGGGTGAACATGCAGTGGCTCGGATGGTTGATGTCCTTGATGATCTTTATGGCCTTCCTGTGACATCGGGTGGTGTAGGTGTCCTGAAGGGCAGGTAGTTTGCCCCCGGTGATGCGTTGTGCAGACCTCACTACCCTCTGGAGAGCCTTACGGTTGTGGGCAGAGCAGTTGCCGTACCAGGCCGTGATACAGCCCAACAGGATGCTCTCGATTGTGCATCTGTAAAAGTTTGTGAGTGCTTTTGGTGACAAGCCAAATTTCTTCAGCCTCCTGAGGTCTGTGTGGGTGGACCAATTTAGTTTGTCCGTGATGTGTACGCCGAGGAACTTAAAACTTACTACCCTGTCCGCTACTGTCCCATCGATGTGGATAGGGGGGTGCTCACCCTGCTGTTTCCTGAAGTCCACGATCATCTCCTTTGTTTTGTTGACGTTGCGTGTGAGGTTATTTTCCTGACACCACACTCTGAGGGCCCTCACCTCCTCCCTGTAGGCCGTCTTGTCGTTGTTGGTAATCAAGCCTACCACTGTAGTGTCGTCTGCAAACTTGATAATTGAGTTGGAGGCGTGCATGGCCACGCAGTCGTGGGTGAACAGGGAGTACAGGAGAGGGCTCAGAACGCACCCTTGTGGGGCCCCAGTGTTGAGGATCAGCGGGGTGGAGATGTTGTTACCTACCCTCACCACCTGGGGGTGGCCCGTCAGGAAGTCCAGTACCCAGTTGCACAGGGCGGGGTCGAGACCCATGGTCTCGAGCTTGATGACGAGTTTGGAGAATACTATGGTGTTAAATGCTGAGCTGTAGTCGATGAACAGCATTCTCACATAGGTATTCCTCTTGTCCAGATGGGTTAGGGCAGTGTGCAGTGTGGTTGCGATTGCGTCGTCTGTGGACCTAAATGAAATGAGAGTTTGACTGTGTGATAATAGGTTGCTTCTTGTGTAAATATTTTCTGTCTGGATTTTAATGATTTGTATGGTCAATATGTCTCCAAGCAGTGCTGCTATTTCAGAACTAATGTTGATTTTTTATTTAAATTTTACCTTTAACTAGCAAGTCAGTTAAGAGCAAATTCTTATATTGACCATATTGTCTCAAAAAGAAAGATAAAATCACTAGCTATTGAATTTATGCGCGCATCATTCGCTTGCCTGCCAGATGTTGAAACGTGCCAGTATTTCTTTCATTCGGCCCAGTGTAATAAAAATAAACACTGATATTAGAATTCTGACCTTCCATATGGAAGCAGATGCATCTATAAAACCATACGCGTCAACCAGATACAATATTGTAAGCAAATTGGAGTGGGTCTAGGGTGTCAGGTAGGGTGAAGGTGATATGGTCCTTGACAAGTCTCTCACTTTATGATGACGGTAGTGAGTGCTACGGGGCGGTAGTCGTTTAGCTCAGTTACCTTAGCTTTCTTGGGAACAGGAACAATGGTGGCCCTCTTGAAGCATGTGGGAACAGCAGACTGGGATAAGGATTGATTGAATATGTCCGTAAACACACCAGCCAGCTGGTCTGCGCATGCTCTGAGGACGCGGCTGGGGATGCTGTCTGGGCCTGCAGCCTTGTGAGGGTTAACACGTTTAAATGTTTTACTCACGTCGGCTGCAGTGAAGGAGAGCCCGCAGGTTTTGGTAGCGGGCCGTGTCAGTGGCACTGTATTGTCCTCAAAGCGAGCAAAGAAGTTGTTTAGTCTGTCTGGGAGCAAGACATCCTGGTCCGCGACGGGGCTGGTTTTCTTTTTGTAATCCGTGATTGTCTGTAGACCCTGCCACAATACTCTTGTGTCTGAGCCGTTGAATTGCGACTCTACTTTGTCTCTATACTGACTCTAAGCTTGTTTGATTGCCTTGCGGAGGGAATAGCTACACTGTTTATATTCGGTCATGTTTCCGGTCACCTTGCCCTGATTAAACGCCGCGGTTCGCGCTTTCAGTTTCACGCGAATGATGCCATCAATCCACGGTTTCTGGTTTGGGAATGTTTTAATAGTTGCTGTGGGTACGACATCGCCGATGCACTTGCTAATAAACTCGCTCACCGAATCAGCGTATTTGTCAATGTTGTTGTTTGACGCAATGCGGAACATATCCCAGTCCACGTGATCGAAGCAATCTTGAAGCGTGGAATCAGATTGGTCGGACCAGCATTGAACAGACCTGAGGGCGGGAGCTTCCTGTTTAAGTTTCTGTCTATAGGCTGGGAGCAACAAAATGGAGTCGTGGTCAGTTTTTCCGAAAGGAGGGCGGGGGAGGGCCTTATATGCATCGCAGAAGTTAGAATAACAATGATCCCGGGTTTTACCAGCCCTGGTTGCATAATCAATATGCTGATAGAATTTAGGGAGTCTTGTTTTCAGATTAGCCTTGTTAAAATCCCCAGCTACAATGAATGCAGCCTCAGGATATGTGGTTTCCAGTTTACATAGAGTCAAATGAAGTTCGTTCAGGGCCATCGATGTGTCTGCCTGGGGGGGGAATATATGCGGCTGTGATTATAATCGAAGAAAATTCTCTTGGTAGATAATGCGGTCGAAATTTGATTGTGAGGAATTCCAAGTCAGGTGAACAGAAGCACTTGAGTTCCTGTATTTGGTTATGATCACACCATTTCTCGTTAATCATAAGGCATACCCCCCCACCCTTCATCTTACCAGAAAAATGCTTGTTTCTGTCGGCGTGATGCATGAAGGAACCAGCTGGCTGTACTGGCTCCGATAGCGTGTCTCGAGTGAGCCATGTTTCCGTGAAGCAAAGAACATTACAGTCTCTTATGTCTCTCTGGAATGCTACCCTTGCTCGGATTTCATCTACCTTGTTGTCAAGAGACTGGACATTGGCGAGTAGTATGCTCGGGAGCGGTGCGCGATGTGCCCGTCTCCGGAGCCTGACCAGAAGACCGCTTCGTCTTCCCCTTTTACGGCGTTGTTGTTTTGGTTCGCCGGCTGGGATCCGATCCATTGTCCTGGGTGGTGGGCAAAATAGAGGATCCACTTCGGGAAAGTCGTATTCCTGGTCATAATGATGGTGAGTTGACGTTGCTCTTATATCCAATAGTTCCTCCCGACTGTATGTAATAAAACCTAAGATTACTTGGGGTACCAATGTAAGAAATAACATGTAAAAAAACAAAATACTGCATAGTTTCCTAGGAACGCGAAGCGAGGTGGCCATCTCTGTTGGCGCCAGATTTCTTCATATTTTACAGAGTGGGATTAAAATTGTAATCGTTTTGTTTGTCAACAATCTACATAGAATAATCTGTAATGTCAAAGTGGAAGTTTAAAGATGATAGATACAAATGTTATAACTAAAATATAGTCTTTGCATAACTATTCAGTTCCCTGAGTCAATACATGTTATAAACACCTTTGGCATTGCCTACAGTTGTGTGTCTTTCTGGGTAGGTCTCTAAGAGTTTGGCACACCTGGATTGTACAAAATTTGCTCTGTCAAATTGGCTGTTGATCATTGCTAGACAACTATTTTCAAGTCTTGCCATAGATTTTCAAGCAGATT
Organism: Salmo salar; assembly: GCF_965601325.2. Lineage (NCBI taxonomy): Eukaryota > Metazoa > Chordata > Actinopteri > Salmoniformes > Salmonidae > Salmo > Salmo salar. The sequence continues at coordinate 107,493,899 of NC_138305.1, forward strand.
TATGTCTAAACTGTAATGGCCACCCAGGAACATTCACTGTCTTCTTGGTAAGCAACTCCAGTGTAGATCTGGCCATGTGTTTTAGGTAGTTGTCCTACTGAAAGGTGAATTCCTCTCTCGGTCTATGGTGTAAAGCAGACTGAAGCAGGTTTTCCTCTAGGATTTTGCCTGTGCTTAGCTCTATCCCGTTTCTTTTCATCCTGAAAAACTCCCTAGTCCTTGCCGATGACAAGCATACCCATACCATGATGCAGCCACCACCATGCTTGAAAGTAAGGAGGCAGTTACTCAGTGATGTGTTGTGTCAGATTTGCCCCAAACATAAGGCTTTGCATATTGGCCAAAAATGTGCATTATTCTGTATATTTGTATTCTTCTTTTCACTCTGTCATTTAGGTAATTACTGGGAGTCACTACAATGTTGATCCATCCTCAGTTTTCTCCCATCACAGCCATTGAACTCAGTAGCTGTTTTAAAATCACCAATGGCCTCATGATAACATCAATGTCTGATTTGTTATTGTTACCCATCTACCAATCACAGCCCTTCTTTATGAGGCCTTTGGAAATCTCCCTGATCTTTGTAGTTGAATCTGTGCTTGAAATTCAATACTTGACTGAAGGACCTTACAGATGTTGTATGTAATTAAGAAGTAATTAAAAAATAATGTCAAGCCCTAGTATTTCACACAAAGTGAGTCCATCTAACTTATATGATTTGTTAAGCCACATTTTACTCCTGAACAATGTAATTTAGGCTTGCCTAAACAAAGGGCCTGAATACTTATGCAACAACTATATTTTAGTTATTATTTTTTTAAATCCATTTTCTTCCACTTTTCCATTTTAATCCCACTTTGTGACACAATAAAATGTGAAGAAATCCAATGGGTCTGAATACTTTTCCAAGGCACAGTATATCAAAACACAAATATTCTTTGCTTCATCCATCTTTTATCTCTCAAGATTGACTGGATTGTGCCTTGACAAAAGGAATTGTATGTGTGCTTGACTGAGAATTATTTAGAAAACCAGTGGTTAGGAATTGGAGTTACCAGTTACTGCATAGAAAGAATTGACACAGCCCTGTCTCTTTCTCTCACCTACTGCTGCTCTACTCACTCTGCCAGGGCTTTGTCATTACTTCAGAGATCTAAGAGTACCCTCTAGTGGTGACATTTGACATTACAGTGGCATGCAAATGATCATACAGGCATATGGATGGTGACACTTCTACAATAATGTACCCAGTGGTTGTTGATGACAGAGAATCTAATCAGGTTAGGGCAACCAGTTGCCAATGATAATATTAGCTGTTTGTAACTCTGGCAAAAGTATTTAAATGCAGAAATAGTGGTGCACTGTCCCTCTAAGGAGCTCTATATAGATATGATGGCTATATATATGGCTCTGTCCCTTTAAGGAGCTCTATATAGATATGATGGCTATATATATGGCTCTGTCCCTTTAAGGAGCTCTATATAGATATGATGGCTATATGTATGGCTCTGTCCCTTTAAGGAGCTCTATATAGATATGATGGCTCTATGTATGGCTCTGTCCCTTTAAGGAGCTCTATATAGATATGATGGCTCTATATATGGCTCTGTCCCTTTAAGGAGCTCTATATCAATATGATGGCTCTATGTATGGCTCTGTCCCTTTAAGGAGCTCTATATAGATATGATGGCTCTATATATGGCTCTGTCCCTTTAAGGAGCTCTATATCGATATGATGGCTCTATATATGTCTCTGTCCCTTTAAGGAGCTCTATATAGATATGATGGCTCTATGTATGGCTCTGTCACTTTAAGGAGCTCTATATAGATATGATGGCTATGTATATGGCTATGTCCCTTTAAGGAGCTCTATATAGATATGATGGCTATATATATGTCTCTGTCCCTTTAAGGAGCTCTATATAGATATGATGGCTCTACGTATGGCTCTGTCCCTTTAAGGAGCTCTATATAGATATGATGGCTATATATATGTCTCTGTCCCTTTAAGGAGATCTATATAGATACGATGGCTATATATATGTCTCTGTCCCTTTAAGGAGCTATATTTAAGCAATAAGGGGGTTTGGTATATGGTCAATATACCACGGTTAAGGGGTATTCTTAGGCACGACGCAACACGGAGTGCCTAGATACAGCCCTTAGCCGTTGTATACTGGCAATATATCACAGGTGCCTTATTGCTATTATAAACTGGTTGCCAATGGAATTAGCGCAGTAAAAATAAATGTTTTGTCAAACCCGTCGTATACGGTCTGATATACCACGGCTGTCAGCCAACCAGCATTCAGGGCTCGAACCACCCAGTTTATATATAGATATGATGGTTCTATATATATGGCTCTGTCCCTTTCATGACTGGTAGTACATAAAGGCAGAGAGAAAGAGAGAGAGGGAGAGAGAAAGAGAGAGAGACAGAAAGAGAGGGAGAGGGAGAGAGAGTGAGAGAAAGAGAGGGAGAGGGAGAGGGAGGGAGAGAGAGAAAGGGAGGGGCGAGAGAGAGGGAGGGAGGGAGATATAGAAAGGGAAAGAGGGAGAGAGAGAGAGAGATAGAGAGAGTTAGAGATAGAGAGAGAGAGGGTTGCCATGGTAATCATTGTATGTTCCTCCTCTGTGATTGGATCGGATGGAGTGAGCAAGTATCTGCTATTTCTATCATTACTAGACACCTCAGACCCAACAGGCACACACGCTCAGTCACAGGACCACATAAGTACACACACACACGCATACACAAACACACACACAAAAATCCTATTTTCCCTAACCCCAAACCCCTATCCCTAGCTCCTAATCCTATCTCCTACACCCTAACCCTAAACGTAATTATAACCCTAACACTCATTCTGGTCCTCACAAGTATAGTTAAACACGTCCACACACACACACACACACACGCACGCACGCACGCACGCACACACACACACGCACGCACACACACGCGCACGCGCACACGCACACGCACACAGACACACACACACAGACACACACACACACACACACACACACACACACACACACAATGTCTCTGAATCATATATTGATTAGTTTACAGAAAGCAGTGACAAACATGATTAATAATGTAACTGATTGATTAAGTAATTGACTGGCCATTGAGGGCAAGCCACAGGGTTCATGTCTTAATCAGTGTATGTGTGTGTTGTTTCACAGCCAGCAAGAGAGCAGCCCTGTATTGATGAGACTAGCTACAAGGGATGAGCAGGACAAGATACCGTCAAATGTAGATTAGGGTTAAGGCATCACATGTGTCTACATTAGGAAGTATCATTTTCAATTCCATCAGAAGGGATACGTAGGGATGGGATTAATGTATTGTAGAGAGAATCCAATCCCAGGAATGTAATGTCATAATAAAGACACATGGGATACACAATTCCAGTATACCATAGGATATGTCTGTAATATTAAATCACATGTTATTGGTCACATACACATATTTAGCAGATGGTTTTGATGGTGTAGCGAAATGCTTGTGTTCCTAGCTCCAACAGTATACAGTGGAAGTCGGATGTTTACATACACCTTAGCCAAATCCATTTAAACTCAGTTTTTCACAATTCCTGACATTTAATCCTAGTAAAAAAATTCCCTGTCTTATGTCATTTAGGATCACCAGTTTATTTTAACAATGTAAAATAATATTTTAAGAATGTCAGAATAATAGTAGATAGAATGATTTATTTCATCTGTATTTCTTTCATCACATTTCCAGTGGGTCAGAAGTTTACATACACTCAATTAGTATTTGGAAGCATTGCCTATAAATTATTTAACGTGGGTCAAACGTTTCAGGTAGCCTTCCACAAGCTTGCCACAATAAGTTGGGTGAATTTTGGACCATTCCTCCTGACAGAGCTTGTGTAACTAAGTTAGGTTTGTAGGCCTCCTTGCTCGCACACACTTTTTCAGTTCTGCCCACAAATGTTCAGTAGGATTGAGGTTAGGGCTTTGTGATGGCCAATCCAATACCTTGACTTTGTTGTCCTTAAGCCATTTTGCCACAACTTTGGAAGTATGCTTGGACTCATTGGCCATTTGGAAGACCCATTTGCAGCCAAGTCTTGAGATGTTGCTTCAATATATCCACATAATTGTCCTTCCTCATGAAGCCATCTATTTTGTGAAGTGCACCGGTTCCTCCTGCAGCAAAGCACCCCCACAACATGATGCTGCCACCCCCATGCTTCACAGTTGGGATGGTGTTCTTCGGCTTGCAAGCCTCCCCCTTTTTCCTCCAAACATAACGATGGTCATTATGGCCAAACAGTTCTATTTTTGTTTCATCAGACCAGAGAACATTTCTCCAAAAAGTACAATCTTTGTCTCTATGTGCAGTTGCAAACCGTAGTCTGGCTTTTTTATGGCGGTTTTGGAGCAGTGGCTTCTTCCTTGCTGAGTGGCCTTTCAGGTTATGTCGATATAGGACTCGTTTTACTGTGGATATAGATACGTTTGTACCTGTTTCCTCCAGCATCTTTACAAGGTCCTTTGCTGTTGTTCTGAGATTGATTAGCACTTTTCGCACCAAAGTACGTTCATCTCTAGGAGACAGAACGCATCTCCTTCCTGAGCGGTATGACGGCTGCGTGGTCCCATGGTGTTTATACTTGCGTACTATTGTTTGTTCAGATGAACATGGTACCTTTAGGTATTTGGAAATTTCTCCCAAGGACGAACCAGACATGCGGAGGTCTACAATTTTTTTCTGAGGTCTTGGCTGATTTCTTTTGATTTTCACAAATTTTGATTTTCTCATGATGTCAAGCAATTTTTTTCCCATTGCTTGACATCACGGGAAAATCAAATTAGGCACTGAGTTTGAAGGTAGGCCTTGAAATACATCCACAGGTGCACCTCCAATTGACTCAAATGATGTCAATTAGCTTATCAGAAGCCATGACATCATTTTCTGGTATTTTCCAAGCTGTTTAAAGGCACAGTCAACTTGGGGTATGTAAACTTCTGACCCACTGGAATTGTGATACAGTGAATTATAAGTGAAATAATCTGTCTGTAAACAATTGTTGGAAAAATTACCCTTTGCCTTTGACTGCTTTGCATACTCTTGGCATTATCTCAACCAGCTTCATGAGGTAGTCACCTGGAATGCATTTCAATTAGTAGGTTTGCCTTGTTAAAAGTTAATTTGTTGAATTTTTTTCCTTCTTAATGCGTTTGAGACAATCAGTTGTGTTGTGGCAAGGTAGGGGTGGTAAAGAAGATAGCCCTATTTGGTAAAAGACCAAGTCCATATTATGGCAAAAACTGCTCAAATAAGCAAAGAAAAACAACAGTCCGTAATTACTTTAAGACATGAAGGTCAGTCAATGCGGAAAATTTCAAGATCTTTTCAAGTTTCTTCAAGTGCAGTCGCAAAAACCACCAAGTGCTATGATGAAACTGGCTCTCATGAGGACCACCACAGGAATGGAAGACCCAGAGTTACCTCTGCTGCAGAGCATAAGTTCATTAGAGTTAACTGCACCTCAGAAATTGCAGCCTAAATAAATGCTTCACAGAGTTCAAGTAACAGAAACATCTCAGCATCAACTGTTCAGAAGAGACTGCATGAATCAGGCCTTCATGGTCGAATTGCTGCAAAGAAACCACTACTAAAGGACACTAATAAGAAGAAGAGACTTGCTTGGGCCAAGAAACATGAGCAATGGACATTGAACCGGTGGAAACCTGTCCTTTGGTCTGATGAGTCCAAATTTAAAAATGTTGGTTCCAACCGCTATGTCTTTGTGATACTCAGAGTAGGTGAACGGATGATCTCTGCATGTGTAGTTCCCACCGTGAAGCATGGAGGAGGAGGTGTGATGGTGTGGGGGTGCATAGCAGGTGACACTGTCAGTGACTTATTTAGAATTCAAGGCACACTTAACCTGTCTGGGCTAGGGGGCAGTATTTTCACGGACGGATGAAAAACGTACCCAATTTAAACTGGTTACTACTCTTGCCCAGGAAATAGAATATGCATATTATTAGTAGCCATAACCCTAACCCTAAAACACTCTGAAGTTTCTAAAACTGTTTGAATGGTGTCTGTGAGTATAACAGAACTCATATGGCAGGCAAAAACCTGAGAAGATTTCAACCAGGAAGTGTAAGGTCTGAGAACTGTAGTTCTACTTTTGAATCCCTAGAGAAACTACAAATTCTTAAGGGTCATGTTGCACTTCCTAAGGCTTCCATTGGCTGTCAAAGCCCTCCGAAAGTTGTTTCATACGTATCCAGTAACCGGGCAGAATACAGGAGCTCAGTTACTGAGTGGACTGCTAGAGGACAAAGGGATTGGAAATGATCGGTCACATCGGCGCACCTTTCCTTATTTTTCTTCTGAAATGAATACGCTATTGTCCGGTTGGAATATTATCGCTTTTCTATGAGAAAAATACCATAAAGATTGATTTTAAACAGCGTTTGACATTCTTCTAAGTACGGTAATGGAACATTTTGACTTTTTGTTTCTGGTTCCGCGCTCGCGCGTTACCCTTTGGATAGTGCTCTGAACGCATGAACAAAACGGAGGTATTTGGACATAAATACGAATTATTTGGAACAAAAACAACATTTCTTGTGGATGTAGCAGTCCTGGGAGTGCATTCTGACGAAGATCAACAAATGTAATACAATATTTCTAATACTAATTCTGAGTTTATGTTGCCCCAAACTTGGCGGGTGTCTGAATAGCTAGCCATGATGGCTGAGCTATGTACTCAGAATATTGAAAAATGTGCTTTCGCCAAAAAGCTATTTTAAAATCTGACACAGCGTTTGCATCCAGGAGTAGTCTATCTATAATTCTTAAAATAATTGTTATGTGTTTTGTCAACGTTTATGATGAGTATCTCTGTAATATGTGTGCTCATTCACCGGTAGTTCTGGAGGCTAAACATTTTCTGACATTTTCTGAACGTCATGCGCCAATGTAAAATGCTGTTTTTGGATATAAATATGAACTTTATCGAACAAAACATACATGTATTGTGTAACATAATGTCCTAGGAGTGTCATCTGTTGAAGATCGTCAAAGGTTAGTGCTTCATTTAGCTGTCATTAAGGCAAAGGGTGGCTGCTTTGAAGAATCTCAAATATCAAATATATTTTGATTTATCACTTTTTTGGTTACCACATGATTCCATATGTGTTATTTCATAGTTTTGATGTCTTCACTATAATTCTACAATGTAGAAAATATTAAAAATAAAGAAAAAACCCTGGAATGAGTAGGTGTGTCCAGACCCTTGACTGGGACTGTATACACTACCTTTCAAAAGTTTGGGGTCACTTAGAAATGTCCTTGTTTTTGAAAGAAAAGCACATTTTTGTCCATTAAAAATAACATTGATATAACAACAAATTGATCAGAAATAAGGTGTCGACATTGTTAATGTTGTAAATGACTATCGTAGCTGGAAACGGCTGATATTTTATGGAATATCTACATAGGCGTACAGAGGCCCATTATCAGCAACCATCCCTCCTGTGTTTCAATAGCACATTTTGTTAGCTAATCCAAGTTTATCATTTTAAAAGGCTAATTGATGTTAGCACAGCTGAAAACTGTTGTTCTGATTAGAGAAGTAATAAAACTGGTATTTTTTAAATATTTGTTTTATTATTTATTTCACCTTTATTTAATCAGGTAGACTAGTTTAGAACAAGTTCTCATTTACAATTGCGACCTGGCCAAGATAAAGGAAAGCAGTGCGACACAAACAACAACACAGAGTTACACATGGAATAAACAAACATACAGTCAATGACACAATATAAAAAGTCTATATACAGTGTGTGCAAATGAGGTAAGATAAGGGAGGTAAGGCAATAAATAGGCCATAGTGGCAAAATAATTACAATTTAGCAATTAAACACTGAAGTGATAGATGTGCAGAAGATGAATGTGCGAGTAGAGAAACTGGGGTGCAAAGGAGCAAAAAAATAAATATTAATAACAATATGGGGATGAGGTAGTTGGATGGGCTATTTACAGATGGGCTATGTACAGGTGCAGTGATCTGTGAGCTGCTCTGACAGCTGGTGCTTAAAGCTAGTGAGGGAGATATGAGTTTCCAGCTTCAGTGATTTTTGCAATTCATTCCAGTCATTTGCAGAAGAGAACTGGAAGGAAATGCGGCCAAACGAGGAATTGGCTTTGGGGGTGACCAGTGAAATATACCTGCTGGAGTGCATGCTACGGGTGGGTGCTGCTATGGTGACCAGTGAGCTGAGATAAGGTGGGGCTTTACCTAGCAAAGACTTATAGATGACCTGGAGCCAGTGGGTTTGGCGACCAATATGTAGCGAGGGCCAGCCAACGAGAGCATACAGGTCGCAGTGGTGGGTAGTATATAGGGCTTTGGTGACAAAACGGATGGCACTGTGATAGAATGCATCCAATTTGCTGAGTGGAGTGTTGGGGCTATTTTGTAAATGACATCGCCGAAGTCCTGGATCGGTAGGATAGTCAGTTTTACGAGGGTATGTTTGGCAGCATGAGTGAAGGATGCTATGTTGCGAAATAGGAAGCCGATTCTAGATTTAATTTTGGATTGGTGATGCTTAATGTGAGTCTGGAAGGAGAGTTTACAGTCTAATCAGACACCTAGGTATTTGTAGTTGTCCACATATTCTTAGTCAGAACCGTCCAGAGTAGTGAAGCTGGACGGGCGGGCAGGTGTGGGCAGTGATTGGTTGAAGAGCATGCATTTAGTTTTACTTGCATTTTAGAGCAGTTGGAGGCCACGGAAGGAGAGTTGTATGGCATTGAAGCTCGTCTGGAGGTTTGTTAACACAGTGTCCAAAGAAGAGCCATAGGTATACAGAATGGTGTTGTCTGCGTAGAGGTGGATCAGAGAATCACCAGCAGCAAGAGCGACATCATTGATGTATACAGAGAAAAGAGGCGGCCCAAGAATTGAACCCTGTGACACCCCCATAGAGACTACCAGAGGGCCGGACAACAGGCCCTACGATTTGACACACTGAACTCTGTCTGAGAAGTAGTTGGTGAATCAGGCGAGGCAGTCATTTGAGAAACCAAGGGTGCTGAGTCTGCCGATAAGAATGTGGTGATTGACAAGGTCAAAAGCTTTGGCCAGGTCGATGAATACAGCTGCACAGTATTGTCTCTTATTGATGGCGGTTATGATATCGTTTAGGACCTTGAGCGTGGCTGAGGTGCACCCATGACGAGCTCTGAAACCAGATTGCATAGTGGAGAAGGTATGGTGGGATTCAAAATGATCGGTGATCTGTTTGTTAACTTGGCTTCCGAAGACCTTAGAAAGGTAGGGTAGGATAGATATAGGTCTGTAACAGTTTGGGTCTAGAGTGTCTCCCCCTTTGAAGAGGGGGATGACCGCGGCAGCTTTCCAAACTTTGGGGATCTCAGACAATACGAAAGAGAGTTTGAACAGGCTAGTAATAGGGGTTGCAACAATTTCGCCGGATGATTTTAGAAAGAGAGGGTCCAGATTGACTAGCCCGGCTGATTTGTAGGGATCCAGATTTTGCAGCTCTTTCAAAACATCAGCTATCTGGATTTGGGAGAAGGAGAAATGGGGGAGACTTGGGCAAGTTGCTGTGGAGGGCGCAGGGCTGTTGATCGGAGTAGGGGTAGCCAGGTAGAAAGCATGGCCAGCCATAGAAAAATGCTTATTGAAATTCTCAATTATCGTAGATTTATCGGTGGTGACAGTGTTTCCTATCCTTAGTGCAGTGGGCAGCTGGGAGGAGGTGCTCTTATTCTCCATGGACTTTACCGTGTCCCAGAACTTTTTGGAGTTTGTGCTACAGGATGCAAATTTCTGTTTGAAAATCTAGCCTTGGCTTTCTTAACTGACTGTATATTGGTTCCTAACTTCCCTGAGAAGTTGCATATCACGGGGGCTATTCGATGCTAATGCAGAACGCCACAAGATGTTTTTGTGCTGGTCAAGGGCAGTCAGGTCTGGAGTGAACCAAGGGCTTTATCTGATCCAGGTTCAAATTTTTTTGAATGCTTATTTAAGATGGTGAGGAAAGAACTTTTAAAGAATAACTGTATAGTACTGTACTGTACTGAACTGTACTATACAGTACGGCAGTCTGGGATTTAGTAAATGTTAATCTCACTTTCACTTTTATTGTTCTGCATAAAATAATGAATTAAAGAGCCAAATATATGTACTGTAGGTGATCTACTACTATGGTCTGTAGACTATGTGCTATGTACTGGGTTTAGTCAACGATAATCTCATCTCATTACCATTAACCGTTGTCATTTTGGCATCACCATCAAATCAATAATCTTCCCTCCATCAGATCAATAATCCTCCCTCCATCAGATCACTAATCCTCCCTCCATCAGATCAATAATCCTCCCTCCATCAGATCAATAATCCTTCCTTCATCAGATCAATAATCCTCCCTTCATCAGATCAATAATCCTCCCTCCATCAGATCAATAATCCTCCCTCCATCAGATCACTGATCCTCCCTCCATCAGATCAATAATCCTCCCTCCATCAGATCAATAATCCTCCCTCCATCAGATCAATAATCCTCCCTTCATCAGATCAATAATCCTCCCTTCATCAGATCAATAATTCTCGTGAGAAGGATTGTAATGAACCAGGGAGATCTTCAGATGGCTTTCCTGGGATTGAAATGAACCAGGGAGATCTTCAGATGGCTTTCCTGGGATTGTCATGAAATAGAGGGAGAGATCTTGCCAACAAGCCCCCGTCAGTCAATAGAGAGAGAATTAGAGCCATTGAGAGAGATGAAAGAGAAACTTACAGGTGATTTTTTTTTGCTCTGAGGTGACCTTTACTAAGGCTAGAGAAAAAGACTGTGTCCCAAAAGACTCCCTATTCCCTTCATTGTCTTTTGTCCCTGGTCAACAGTAGTGTACTACATAGGAAAGAGGGTGCTATTTGGAACTCAACCAAACACAATAATCCCAATTCAACCCCTATAGCCTCTCTCCTCTACCCTCTCATGTATACTGTATCAATAGCCTTATTTACACCATGCACTAAAATGTGATTTTCATGATATGATCAATATGATCCAATCACTATCTGCTCATGGTTTGTCACGTCTTCATGTTGTATTAAAATGTCTCTTATCCTTCCTCTGTGTCCGCATTGTGACCAGATTAGCTGGTCAAATTATGTGACAGTGTCACAAGTATCCTCGTCTTCTGACGATAATGCGAAATCGTCATCAGAAAAGGTAGACCAATACGCAGCAGGTGTGCAGTTGTTCATTTTGAACATTTAATTAAATCAACACGAATACAAAAACAACAAAACGAACGATAAACTGACAGTCTGCAAAGCATAGGCTCAACACAGAACAATCACCCACAAATCACACACACAAACACACCCTAATATATGGGACTCTCAATCAAAGGCAGATAGACAACACCTGCCTTCAACTGAGAGTCCCAACCCCAATTAACCAAACATAGAAACACACACACCAGACTAACCATAGAATACAAACACATAGACCATCAACCAAAAACCCGGAAATACTAAATCAAACACCCTTTACACAAACACACCACCCCGAACCACATAAAACAAATACCCTCTGCCACGTCCTGACCAAACGACAAAACAATTAACCTTATACTGGCCAGGACGTGACAGACAGACATTTTTTCAAAAATAATGTGAATTTATTTACTTTAAGACAATTACTGAAGCCGTAAGTCGACGGTTTGACCATCCAGCTCTGTTTACAGGTGTTTGATAACCAGGCACAATGCGTGCCTGCCTACATCCCGAGGTGGTCAGAAGGATCTGATCACAATCTGATCCACAATGTGTATTTTAATCTTCTACGCCTGTCTGAAAATGTGGACACAATTAGAATGTGGACAAGATCAGGGGACAAAGGTTGCATGTTAGCACCAGGTATAAACAGGGTTGAACGATAGGTTGAAGTAATATGGAAACTAATTAACCTTGCCTTTTGATAGGCTAGGTGGAATTTGGACCGAATTGTTTCCTATCATCAATCACCCATCCTTTCAGATATACACAAGAGCCTACCCACTGGGCACACACTGGTGTGGAATAGACGTCTGTGCCCGGTGGGTAGTGGGTAGGGGCTAGGGGCTAGGAGTTTTTTTGGACATTCAGGCAGATAGAGAGAGACATAGGGAAACATCTAGAAGGACCCAGTCATCCATCCAGCCAGAACAGGAATGTGAGCACTAAGACCCAGTGGAGACGCGGCTGCCTGCCTGCCTGCCTCCTTCCCTACCCTCACTGCCTCACTGCTCCGCGCTGCTCTGCAGTTACCCTGAGCCCTGAACGCATGCCGGAGTGAGCGCATGTGTGTGTGTGTGTGTGTGTGTGTGTGTGTGTGTGTGTGTGTGTGTGTGTGTGTGTGTGTGTGTGTGTGTGTGTGTGTGTGTGTGTGTGTGTGTGTGTGTGTGTGTGTGTGTGTGTGTGCATTGTGAATCAGAAGCAGGAGGACAAGAGGAGAGGAGCACGCTGTCCTGCTCTCGCTTTCTCTTCCATTCTGCTGTTGCTCTGCCGTGGACACCTGAACAAGACAAGAACTGAGGGGAGTGGAGTGTGTGTGTGTTGTGGGGGTGGGTGGGTCAGGCAGGGAAAGATGAGATCAAAGAGCCAGGTGAGGAGGAGACACAGGAGCGTCTGTTTCTTTCTCTCTCTCTCTCTCTCTCCTCTCTCTCTCTCTCTCTCACTCTCTCTCTGTCTCTCTTTCTCCTTCTCTCTCTCTCTCTCTCTCTCTCTCTCTTTCTCCTCTCTCTCTCTCTCTCTCTCTTTCTCCTCTCTCTCTCCTTCTCTCTCTCTCTCTCTCTCTCTCTCTTTCTCCTCTCTCTCTCTCTCTTCTCTCTCTCTCTCTTTCTCCTTCTCCTCTTTCTCCTTCTCTCTCTCTCTCTCTCTCTCTCCTTCTCTCTCTCTCTCCTCTCTCTCTCTCTCTCTCTCTCTCTCTCTCTCTCTCTCTCTCTCTCTCTCTCTCTCTCTCTCTCTCTCTCTCTCTCTCTCTCTCTCTCTCTCTCTCTCTCTGACGCGTTGTAGTCTGTGAGTGAGTGTTTGTGTGAGGGAGAGATCGAGCCAAATCAGTCCACTTCCCTCATCCAAGCAGACAGTGAACCTGGAGAGGAAGGAGCAGCCCATCTCCACACTAACTATTAAAGGTATGTCATCCACTCGCTCTCACCACACCGCTCTGCTTTAGCACTAGACGTTTTATAATGTCTGCATACTACTAAGTCTGTAGAGTCTGTATCACAACGTGACTATATGTCATGACGACGTTTATACTTACCAGTGCATGAGTGCTAGGCTACTTACCTCTCCTCTCGTCACAAACAACATATCCACTGAATGCTAGAATCTGTTTGTGCATGGCAGAGGAGTCACTGAGAGAGCAGGGGGTCAGGAGAAGTTCAAAAAGAAGATAATTGGAGTGGAACATACTGTATTAGGAGTCAGGTGTGATCAGAGAGAGGAGAGGAGGTTGACATGGGGGTGTAAAGGTGGTGGACAGGGCAGTTCTAGCTGGCTAGCTGAGGGACCATGTATATATATATATATACAGTAGGGTAGATAAATGTGTTATGGGCATCGAACTTTAACATTCACCTCTACATTCTACCTATGGTTCTCATATGGTTCTCAAATCTCTACTCCTGTTGGGGCGGCAAGTAGTCTAGTGGTTAGAGCATTGGGCCAGTAACCGAAAGGTTGCTAGATTGAATCCCTGAGCTGACAAGGTAAAAATCTTTCGTTCTCCCCCTGAACAAGGCAGTTAACCCACTGTTCCACGGTAGGCTGTCATTGTAAATAACTGTTTGTTCTTAACTGACTTGCCTGGTTAAATTTAAAAGAAATGTTTAATGGCCCAGCGTCGTCTGGGTTAGGGGAGTGTTTGGCCGGGGTAGACCGTCATTGTAAAATAAGAATAAAATGTAAAAAAAACATTGGCGAAGGTGAAACCATTTAGAGTTGACTTTTAGACCTCTCTCAATGGACAAACAAGCTGAGTTGTTGTTAAAACAATAAACAACTATTGTTTAGTTCTCCTTCTAGCAGTAAACACACAGATAGTCATGCGATGGGAGGGTCATATGGCTCTCAATTAGCCATGGCCTGAAGGCAAATTCTTATTTCTTTCACATGAATGCTTGGAGCTCCTTGCTGGGACAGTGAGGTAGTGTTTCAATACTATTTTAACTTTTCATTTTACAGTACTCCTGATGTTATTAAAAATGGAAGATTCTGTTCTGTAAAAAGTTGTGTGTAGAGAAATAACCATCTTTTACTAAATGATATTTCTACTTCTATACAATGCTTTCAAAAAGTATTCACACCCCTTTACAAATGTTTGTTGCGTTACACAGTGGGACTAAAATTGATGAAATTGTCTTTTTGTTTGATCTACACAAAATACTCTGTAACGTCAAAGTGGATTTGTAAAATGTTTTATGAAAAAGAAAACACTAATATATCTTGATTAGATAAGTATTCAATACATGTTAAAATCACCTTTGGCAGTGATTACAGCTGTGAGTGTTTCTGGGTAATTCTTTAAGAGCTTTACACACCTGGATTGCGCAACATTTTCCCATCATTATTTTCAAAATTCTATGCTTGAAAATATGTGATGTATATAATGTGTATAATATACAGTATATAATATATAACGTGTTGTATTGGATTTGCCACAGATTTGCCACATTTTCTGCACTATTAGTTTAGTTGTCAAGGTGTGTGCATACTGGTAGCGAAGTCAGGTGCAGGAGAGCAGAGATTTGTGAACAGGTGCACACTTTATTGAGGCAAAAGTGCAAAACGCGCAAAACAGTCACAAGAATTATGTTTAACAATAAACATCTTCGTGACAATAACACGAAGAAAAACAAGCCAGTCTGGCGCGTCAACAACAAACACGTAACACAAACAATCTTTCACAGAGACATGATGGGGAACAGAGGAATAAATACATGTAGATTGTTTGGGGAATGAAAACCAGGTGTGCAGGGAACAAGACAAAACAAATAGATACATGAAAAATGGAGCGGCGATGGCTAGAAAGCCGGTAACGTTGCCTGCCGAACGCCGCCCGAACAAGGAGAGGAGCCGACTTCGGCGGAAGTCGTGACATTAGTGTCTTGATTCAAACAGGATGCATGTTTCGAAATATGTTTAATTCTGTACAGGCTTCCTAGTTTTCACTCTGTCAGTTAGGTTAGTATTGTGGAGTGACTACAATGTTGTTGATCCATCCTCAGTTTTCTCCTATCAGAGCCATTAAACTCTTTAACTGTTTTAAAGTCACCATTGACCTCATGGTGAAATCCCTGAGTAGTTTTCTTCCTCTCCGGCAACTGAGTTAGGAAGGATTCCTGTATCTTTGTAGTGACTGGGTGTATTGATACACCATCCAAAGTGTAATGAATAACTTCATTACGCTCAAATGGATATTCAATGTCTGCTTGTTTTATTTTTACCCATCTACCAATAGGCGCCATCTGCAAGGCGTTGGAAAACCTCCCTGTTCTTTGTGTTTGAATCTGTGTTTGAAATTCACTGCTCGACTGAGGGACCTTACAGATGTGTAGTGTACAGAGATGAGGTAGTCATTCAAAAATCATGTTAGACACTGTAATGGCACACAGAGTGAGTCCATGCAATTTATTATGTGACTTGTTAAGCACATTTTTAGTCTTGAACTTATTTAGGCTTGCAATAACAAGACATTTCAGCTTTTATTGTAATTTATTTGTAAAAAAAAAAAAAATAAAAAAAAAAATAACATAATTCCACTTTGACATTATGGGGTATTATTGTGTTTAAGCCAGTGACACACAATCACAATTTAATCCATTTTAAATTCAGTGGTGTGAACACTCTTAGAAACAAGGGTTGGGCCAGTTGTGCCCCACCCTATGGGACTCCCAATCACGGCCGGATGTGATACAGCCTGGATTCAAACCAGGGACTGTAGTGACGCCCCTTGCACTGAGATGCGGTGCCTGAAAGATAAGACTCTCACGAACACATAGATCATACACAATTATTGATGTTTTCCTGAACTTATTTCCCAATACCTTTCTGATGCATTTCGAACCATACTTCCTTCAGATTTAAATATTATTACAAATCAGTCAAAAAAAACGTTTTTTTACATGGTGGGGTCACAATTTTTTTTTAATATCAAAATGGGGTCACAGGACAAAAAGTTTGATAACCCCTGCTGTAGGAGAACCCTTTTTGGTTCCAGGTAGAACCCTTTTTTATTTAACCTTTATTGAACTAGGTAGAACTATTTTGGGTTCCATGTAGAAACCTCTGTGAGAAGGGGTTCTACATGGAACTCAAAAGGGTTCTACCTGGAACCAAAAAGGGTTCCTTAAAGTGTTCTCCTACAGCAGGGTTCTCCAACTGGCGGCCCGTCATTTTTGCCGACGGGTGATTTTATTTGGCCCGCCAAGTTTTCTGAACAACATTTGTGCGCGTGTGTGTGTGCGTGCGTGTGTGTGTGTGTGTGTGTGTGTGTGTGTGTGTCTCTCTGTGTGTGTGTGCGTGTGTGTGTGTGTGTGTGTGTGTGTGTGTGTTTAACTATACTTGTGAGGACCAGAATGAGTGTTAGGGTTATAATTACGTTTAGGGTTAGGGTGTAGGAGATAGGATTAGGAGCTAGGGATAGGGGTTTGGGGTTAGGTGTTGTGTTGGATGTGTTGGACATAAAAGACTGTAAAAACACCAGCAAATCAGCTCCAAGTGATTTCAATTTAGGAAATCTGTTCCAATGTATATCCACACATAAAAGAGAGATAGAAACTGAATGTACATAACACTCTCTTTCCATGACATAAACTAACCAGGTGAATCCAGGTGAAAGCTATGATCTCTTACTGATGTCACTTGTTAAATCCACTTCAGATGAAGGGGGAGGAGACAGGTTAGAGAAGGATTTTTAAGCCTTGAGTCATGGATTGTGTATGTGTGCCATTCAGAGGGTGAATGGGTAAGACAAAAGATGTAAGTGCATTTGAGCAGGGTATGGTAGTTGGTGCCAGAGGCACCGGTTTGTGTCAAGAACTGCAACGCTGCTGGGTTTTTCACGCTCAACAGTTTCCCTTGTGTATCAAGAATGGTCCACCGCCCAAATGACATCCAACCAACTTGACACAACTGTGGGAAGAATTGGAGTCAACATGGGCCAGCATCCCTGTGAAACGCTTTTGACACCTTGTAGAGTCCACGCCCCGACGAATTGAGGCTGTTCTGAGGGCAAAAGGGGGAGGTACAACTCAACGTTTTGTACACTCAGTGTATGTGCTTGCATACAAATGTAAGCAAGGTTTGAAATTGTTATGTTTTAGTCAAACGTTATATCTGGATTGGGCTTCGGTCAATTTGCAATCTACAAATGATTTGTAATTATGTACCGGCCCCCTGACCATTCACTCAAGAAAAAATCTTCCCGCGGCTGAATTTAGTCGATGATCCCTGTCCTATCGGGACAGCCGAAGAACCCTTTTAGGATCTAGAAAGCACTTTTTAAAAATGTTATTTATAAGAGCGTAGAGTGTCGTTTTCTGAGGAAGCCTCTGTTTTTTTACAGGCTGTAAACCTATTGATGCTGATAGGTTATGCTGATAGGATAATGTCTTTAGGGGCGTGCTCCTCCTTTACACTACAGTAAGACATCACAGCTAAGAAAGACAACGTTAATTGTTTTTAACATTATCCCGTGGAAGGTTGTACTGACACAAAGACCTCAGGGGCAAAAGTCAGATAGCGTCACCAATGACACCATAGTCCCTGTACAGGTACTACTTTCGACGAGAGCCCTTTGCCCACTGAGATACATCCGCAGCCGGTGATTCGTCCGTGATGTGAACGCGTGGCTGCCATAGGTGACGAGCTGGAAAAGAATCTGCTAAGTCAGTGCAACTAACTTTTTGTTCGTCACAACTTATGACATGGAAGAATTGCATCTGCAGGTGTGAACAAGTAGCAACAGCCTGTGCGGATGGTTGTTTTCGTTCTCGTGATGCTGTGTGTGTTCCATCACTGTGACAGTGTGTGTGATGGTGTGTGTGGAGTTGACAGTAAACATCAGAACAGGCCTCACGGTTCTGCACACACACAAACCCACACACACATAAGCACACACATACACCCTCAGAGGGCTAGAGAGAAATTAAGGGCTTTGACAACACTGCTCCTCCTAGACTAACATTACAACACCATGTTTCATTACAGCTACTCCCCCTAGACTAACATTACAACACCATGTTTCATTACAGCTACTCCCCCTAGACTAACATTACAACACCATGTTTCATTACAGCTACTCCCCCTAGACTAACATTACAGCTACTCCCCCTAGACTAACATTACAGCTACTCCCCCTAGACTAACATTACAACACCATGTTTCATTACAGCTACTCCCCCTAGACTAACATTACAACACCATGTTTCATTACAGCTACTCCTCCTAGACTAACATTACAACACCATGTTTCATTACAGCTACTCCCCCTAGACTAACATTACAACACCAAGTTTCATTACAGCTACTCCTCCTAGACTAACATTACAACACCATGTTTCATTACAGCTACTCCCCCTAGACTAACATTACAACACCATGTTTCATTACAGCTACTCCCCCTAGACTAACATTACAACACCATGTTTCATTACAGCTACTCCTCCTAGACTAACATTACAGCTACTCCTCCTAGACTAACATTACAACACCATGTTTCATTACAGCTACTCCTCCTAGACTAACATTACAACACCATGTTTCATTACAGCTACTCCCTCTAGACTAACATTACAACACCATGTTTCATTACAGCTACTCCCTCTAGACTAACATTACAACACCATGTTTCATTACAGCTACTCCCCCTAGACTAACATTACAGCTACTTCTCCTAGACTAACATTACAACACCATGTTTCATTACAGCTACTCCCCCTAGACTAACATTACAGCTACTCCCCCTAGACTAACATTACAACACCGTGTTTCATTACAGCTACTCCTCCAAGACTAACATTACAACACCATGTTTCATTACAGCTACTCCCTCTAGACTAACATTACAACACCATGTTTCATTACAGCTACTCCCCCTAGACTAACATTACAGCTACTCCTCCTAGACTAACATTACAACACCATGTTTCATTACAGCTACTCCCTCTAGACTAACATTACAGCTACTCCCTCTAGACTAACATTACAACACCATGTTTCATTACAGCTACTCCTCCTAGACTAACATTACAACACCATGTTTCATTACAGCTACTCCTCCTAGACTAACATTACAACACCATGTTTCATTACAGCTACTCCCTCTAGACTAACATTACAACACCATGTTTCATTACAGCTACTCCCTCTAGACTAACATTACAACACCATGTTTCATTACAGCTACTCCTCCTAGACTAACATTACAACACCATGTTTCATTACAGCTACTCCCTCTAGACTAACATTACAACACCATGTTTCATTACAGCTACTCCCTCTAGACTAACATTACAACACCATGTTTCATTACAGCTACTCCCCCTAGACTAACATTACAGCTACTTCTCCTAGACTAACATTACAACACCATGTTTCATTACAGCTACTCCCCCTAGACTAACATTACAGCTACTTCTCCTAGACTAACATTACAACACCATGTTTCATTACAGCTACTCCCCCTAGACTAACATTACAGCTACTCCCCCTAGACTAACATTACAACACCGTGTTTCATTACAGCTACTCCTCCTAGACTAACATTACAACACCATGTTTCATTACAGCTACTCCCCCTAGACTAACATTACAGCTACTCCCCCTAGACTAACATTACAACACCATGTTTCATTACAGCTACTCCCCCTAGACTAACATTACAACACCATGTTTCATTACAGCTACTCCTCCTAGACTAACATTACAACACCATGTTTCATTACAGCTACTCCCCCTAGACTAACATTACAGCTACTCCCTCTAGACTAACATTACAGCTACTCCCTCTAGACTAACATTACAACACCATGTTTCATTACAGCTACTCCCCCTAGACTAACATTACAGCTACTCCTCCTAGACTAACATTACAACACCATGTTTCATTACAGCTACTCCCCCTAGACTAACATTACAGCTACTCCCCCTAGACTAACATTACAACACCATGTTTCATTACAGCTACTCCTCCTAGACTAACATTACAGCTACTCCTCCTAGACTAACATTACAACACCATGTTTCATTACAGCTACTCCCCCTAGACTAACATTACAGCTACTCCCCCTAGACTAACATTACACCACCATGTTTCATTACAGCTACTCCTCCTAGACTAACATTACAACACCATGTTTCATTACAGCTACTCCCTCTAGACTAACATTACAGCTACTCCCTCTAGACTAACATTACAACACCATGTTTCATTACAGCTACTCCTCCTAGACTAACATTACAGCTACTCCCTCTAGACTAACATTACAACACCATGTTTCATTACAGCTACTCCTCCAAGACTAACATTACAGCCCCATGTTTCATGTTTCATACTTCTTGGCCCACTTAAATAGTATTAGCTTTAATAACCCAGAATGACACAGTTCGTATTTATAGTACATAAACATTTGCTTACTGATTCTGTGATACTAGATAGTGTGGCCTGACATTTCCAAATAGCCTAGTTTGAATCCACAAAACTCCCGTGGATAGATGCTCCTGTCTTTGCAGTGACTCAGTAATCTCTCTATATTTCATACTTTTACAGATACCCTTATCATTTCTGCTTAATTTCACATTACTGTAAATCATGAATTCACTTATATGACCACAGCTGATACATTCTCTTAACACTATGTATTTTCTCTCTGAAGACATATGGTGGGCTGCATCCTCCGTGCTTTTAGCTTCTCCCCGGCAGGGCTGGCTGTTCTGGAAAAACAAGCTTTAGAAAACGCAGATGTCACATTATGTGACAAATGAAGAAATGGCTGTATATATGTGTGACTGTACATGAAGACCGTGGTCTGTGGCCTAATTATAAACACAGGGGTGAAATGAACCCATACACCAGATGAGGATTACTACTGTGACATGTTTATATATATGTTATACATGATCTACAATAACACAACGAGTGTTACAAATGTGAGTTTTAAAGTTTTAAAATGCAAGTGTTTGAATTTGAGTGTTAGAATGCCTTGTTCTACATTTTATAATTACACACAGAAAATGAGAAAGCTGTATTTTGACCCTGCTTTGTAGGAGAATCCTTCTCTTTGATTTCTTAGAAGCCTGTTGATGTTGATGTAGCTTTGTAATGTTTAAATTACATTATTTGAAGTAGGTCAGACAGTGAAGTGAATCACATTCAAAACTTTATTGTAGTGAATCTCTTTCTTCATGCATATGCAGACATAGTTGATTTCAACAAAGGGTTTACCTCGCAGTTCATAACAGCTGTGTTGTTTAATGCCTGCATTTAAATGCCTTTTTTTTTACCAGTAATGTTTCTTCTCCTTTGTTTCAGAGTCCAACCCCTCCAACCAGAAACCTCTCAACATCATTAAGAATGCATCATTCTGTGGGAGGAGAAAGATAAAGTGTTGTACCTTCTTCTGGATCGTCATCGAGTGACGCCTTCTCCTACCACTCCAGAGGCCCATCCCTTCTCCTACCACTCCAGAGGCCCATCCCTTCTCCTACCACTCCAGAGGCCCATCCCTTCTCCTACCACTCCAGAGGCCCATCCCATCCCTTCTCCTACCACTCCAGAGGCCCATCCCATCCCTTCTCCTACCACTCCAGAGGCCCATCCCTTCTCCTACTACTCCAGAGGTCCATCCCATCCCTTCTCCTACCACTCCAGAGGTCCATCCCATCCCTTCTCCTACCACTCCAGAGGTCCATCCCATCCCTTCTCCTACCACTCCAGAGGCCCATCCCTTCTCCTACCACTCCAGAGGTCCATCCCATCCCTTCTCCTACCACTCCAGAGGTCCATCCCATCCCTTCTCCTACCACTCCAGAGGTCCATCCCATCCCTTCTCCTACCACTCCAGAGGTCCATCCCATCCCTTCTCCTACCACTCCAGAGGTCCATCCCATCCCTTCTCCTACCACTCCAGAGGTCCATCCCATCCCTTCTCATACCACTCCAGAGGCCCATCCCTTCTCATACCACTCCAGAGGCCCATCCCTTCTCATACCACTCCAGAGGCCCATCCCTTCTCCTACCATTACAGAAGCCCATCCCATCCCTTCTCATACCACTCCAGAGGCCCATCCCTTCTCCTACCATTACAGAAGCCCATCCCATCCCTTCTCCTACCACTCCAGAGGTCCATCCCTTCTCCCACCACTCCAGAGGTCCATCCCATCCCTTCTCCTACCACCCCAGAGGCCCATCCCTTCTCCTACCACCCCAGAGGCCCATCCCTTCTCCTACCACTCCATAAGCCCATCCCATCCCTTCTCCTACCACTCCAGAGGTCTATCTCATCCACGGTCCAGACTTCCACCATCTAGTCGGGTTACCAGGTGCACGACCAGACTTCATCTCTATACTGATAGTGGGATTTTGCCAGACTCCCACCTGTCCGGGGTGACCTGTCCATGACCTGTCCAGCTCTACCTGCCCTGATAGACAGTACCCCCTCCACCTGAGCCTCTGTTCCTCATCCCTAACCCACCCCCCAAACCCCCCAGTCCCCGGTTCCTCAGCCCCAACCCAAACCCCCCAGTCCCTCGGTTCCTCAGCCCCAACCCAACCCAAACCCCCCAGTCCCCAGTTCCTCAGCCCCAACCCACCCCCAAACCCCCCAGTCCCCGGTTCTTCAGCCCCAACCCACCCCTAAACCCCCCCGGGTTCCTCAGCCCCAACTCACCCCCCAAACTCCCCCAGTGCCCCTGTTCCTCAGCAACCAGCCCGAAGCAGGGGAGGATGGGTGATGGGCCTGTGAGTCTCCTTGGTCTCTCTCCTTCCTTCTCTCTCATCCTCTCATGGAGCCTCCTGTTGACAACTCCACATCCCCCTGGAACTCTTCCCAGTCCTCCCTCTCTGGACTTGCAGGTCGGTACCAACTAAGGTTGTAAAATTCTGGTAACTTCTCTTTTTCAGAAGATTAATAAGCAGGAAATCTGGAATCCTCCAACCAGGATTTCTGGGACAGTTATCCACATTTTTCTGCCTGAGTACTGACTTTAACTTAACTTAACTTGGTTAAAGACAGTACTCTGGACTTTAATGTGTTCTTGATTTTTGATAATTTTGTATGTATTTATAGGCAAATCTATATGTATTTTAAATATGTGTAATAAAATACATTCATTCTTTCATTCAGATCCCTGGCTCCCAGCCTTCCCAGCCTCGTTGCACCCCAATGCCTCTAACGTGAGTCGTCCCGTGGGCACCGGCGCCAGCGGAGCCCCCCTGGCCCTGGCCCAGTCCCTGGCCCTGTGTGCGATGCTTCTCATGGACCTCTTAGCGGTCGTAGGCAACCTAGCCGTCATGG
>NC_138305.1:107522500-107615000 GCF_965601325.2 Salmo salar
AGAGCTCTGATGTCATGTTAGTGTCTGCATTCCAATTAAGGCGCTTATCAGTGCCCAAATCTGCCATTTTGTAAACTGGCTTCTGACAACCAAAACCAATGTCATCATCAGTTGTTTTTAGCATTTCTCACCCAAAGAACAACCTTCGGTCTGTATTTCAGACCATATGGTGGAATTTCTCCTTCAACACTGGCCTTGAATGCCATGGAGGATGTCCTAAAATGGACACCATGAATATGTTTGACTATATGGCCATAGCCGGATGGTTCATAAGAAGATTGACAGACTCCAGCAGCATTAATAGCAGCACTGCTTGACAGACTGACAGACTCCAGCAGCATTAACAGCAGCCCAGACAGACTGACTGACAGACTCCAGCAGCATTAACAGCAGCCCAGACAGACTGACTGACAGACTCCAGCAGCATTAACAGCAGCCCAGACAGACTGACTGACAGACTCCAGCAGCATTAACAGCAGCCCAGACAGACTGACTGACAGACTCCAGCAGCATTAACAGCAGCCCATACAGACTGACTGACAGACTCCAGCAGCATTAACAGCAGCCCAGACAGGCTGACTGACAGACTCCAGCAGCATTAACAGCAGCCCATACAGACTGACTGACAGACTCCAGCAGCATTAACAGCAGCCCAGACAGACTGACTGACTGACTCCAGCAGCATTAACAGCAGCCCAGACAGACTGACTAACAGACTCCAGCAGCATTAACAGCAGCCCAGAAAGACTGACTGACTGACAGACTCCAGCAGCATTAACAGCAGCCTAGACAGACTGACTGACAGACTCCAGCAGCATTAACAGCAGTCCAGACAGACTGACTGACTGACTGACTCCAGCAGCATTAACAGCAGCCCAGACAGACTGACTGACTGACAGACTCCAGCAGCATTAACAGCAGCCCAGACAGACTGACTGAGACTCCAGCAGCATTAACAGCAGCCCAGACAGACTGACTGACTGACTGACTCCAGCAGCATTAACAGCAGCCCAGACAGACTGACTGACTGACTCCAGCAGCATTAACAGCAGCCCAGACAGACTGACTGAGACTCCAGCAGCATTAACAGCAGCCCAGACAGACTGACTGACAGACTCCAGCAGCATTAACAGCAGCCCAGACAGACTGACTGACAGACTCCAGCAGCATTAACAGCAGCCCAGACAGACTGACTGACAGACTCCAGCAGCATTAACAGCAGCCCAGACAGACTGACTGACAGACTCCAGCAGCATTAACAGCAGCCCAGACAGACTGACTGACTGACTGACTCCAGCAGCATTAACAGCAGCCCAGACAGACTGACTGACAAACAGGCTCTAATAATATGAAGTGTCAGTAGTAGGTGTTGTGGGCGGGACCAAGCCACCAAACTCGATAACCAATGACCTCCACCCACAATGACCTTCATCTTTAACCTGTGGGTCAATCTAAGTAACATAATAATAAAAAAATCCCCATCAAAATCCATCAATTTAAGCTAGAGATGTTATGGGCTGCATGGATTACGTCTCAATCCACCGCACCGCATCCGCCTACAGCGGTGTTTGTCAGACCATGAGACATACCGAAAAATCGGTCTTCTTACGAAAACGTCTGTAGCATCCGAATGGTTTGGACTACAAAACTATTGTGACCACTCTCACGAACATGATGGTGTTCTCCGTTTTGCTCTACTACCCCCACAAGTGTCACGGGACTCGTGCAAACTTCTATCTGTAACGTCAAAAAAACATTTGAGGTGCAGTACAAACTAATATGACCCCACTGTGGAAAGGGCAGTAGTGTAAAGAATATAAGTACAAATAATTTAAAGTACTACTTAAGTCGTGTTTTTGGGGTATCTGTACTTTGCTTTACATTTATATTTTAACTACTTTTACTTATATTTCACTACATTCCTAAAACAAAACATTGTACTTTTTGCTCCATACATTTTCCTTGACACCCAAAAGTACTCTTTACATTTTGAATGCTTAGCAGGACAGGAAATAGTCCAATTCACTCACTTATCAACCAACATCCCTGGTCATCACTACTGCCTCTGATCTGGAGGACTCATTAAACAGAGAACATCCCTGGTCATCCCTACTGCCTCTGATCTGGAGGACTCACTAAACAGAGAACATCCCTGGTCATCCCTACTGCCTCTGATCTGGAGGACTCACTAAACAGAGAACATCCCTGGTCATCACTACTGCCTCTGATCTGGAGGACTCAGTAAACAGAGAACATCCCTGGTCATCCCTACTGCCTCTGATCTGGAGGACTCACTAAACAGAGAACATCCCTGGTTATCCATACTGCCTCTGATCTGGAGGACTCACTAAACAGAGAACATCCCTGGTCATCCCTACTGCCTCTGATCTGGAGGACTCACTAAACAGAGAACATCCCTGGTCATCCCTATTGTCTCTGATCTGGTGGACTCACTAAACAGAGAACATCCCTGGTCATCCCTACTGCCTCTGATCTGGAGGACTCACTAAACAGAAAACATCCCTGGTCATCCCTACTGCCTCTGATCTGGAGGACTCATTAAACAGAGAACATCCCTGGTCATCCCTACTGCCTCTGATCTGGTGGACTCACTAAACAGAGAACATCCCTGGTCATCCCTACTGCCTCTGATCTGGAGGACTCATTAAACAGAGAACATCCCTGGTCATCCTTACTGCCTCTGATCTGGAGGACTCACTAAACACAGAACATCCCTGGTCATCCCTACTGTCTCTGATCTGGAGGACTCACTAAACACAGAACATCCCTGGTCATCCCTTCTGTCTCTGATCTGGCAGTCTCACTAAACAGAGAACATCCCTGGTTATCCCTACTGCCTCTGATCTGGAGGACTCACTAAACAGAGAACATCCCTGGTCATCCCTACTGCCTCTGATCTGGAGGACTCATTAAACAGAGAACATCCCTGGTCATCCCTACTGCCTCTGATCTGGAGGACTCACTAAACAGAGAACATCCCTACTGCCTCTGATCTGGAGGACTCACTAAACAGAGAACATCCCTGGTCATCCATACTGCCTCTGATCGGGAGGACTCATTAAACAGAGAACATCCCTGGTCATCCCTGCTGCCTCTGATCTGGAGGACTCACTAAACAGAGAACATCCCTGGTCATCCCTACTGCCTCTGATCTGGAGGACTCACTAAACAGAGAACATCCCTGGTCATCCCTACTGTCTCTGATCTGGTGGACTCACTAAACAGAGAACATCCCTGGTCATCCATACTGCCTCTGATCTGGAGGACTCACTAAACAGAGAACATCCCTGGTCATCCCTACTGCCTCTGATCTGGAGGACTCACTAAACACGTATGCTTCCTTTGTAAATGTTTTCTGAATGTTGGAGTGTGCCTCTGGCTTTCCATAAATAAAAGAAAAACAAGAAATTGGTGCCATCTGGTTTGCTTAATATAAGGAATTTTAAATGATTTATACTTTTACTTTTGATACTTAAGTATATTTTAAACCAAATACTTTTACTCTTTTACTCAAGTAGAATTTTACTGGGTGACTTTTACTTTTACTTGAGTAATTTTCAATTAAGGTATCTTTACTTTTTTTTTCCAAGTATGAGGAGTTACTTTTTCCATCACTGGGAAAGGGGAAACTCTCACCAACACAATAGTGTGCTCTATTTTGCTCTGCAACCCCCACAAGTGTCATGGGACTTATCTGAAGGTAACCCATATAAACAAATGGAAGTATGGAGGTAGTTTCGTGCCAATAAAAATAAGGGGTTAAATATATGTAAAAATATATATATATATATATATATATATATATATATATCTCCTAGATATAAGGAAAGGGAAAGGGGGATACCTGAGTCATAAAACTGAATGCATTCAACTGAAATGTGTCTTCCTCATTTCAAATCAAATCAAACTTTATTGGTCACATTGATTTAGCAGATGTTATTGTGGGTGTAGCGAAATGCTTGTGTTCCTAGATCCAACAGTGTAGTAGTATCTAACATTTCACAACAATACATACAAATCAAAAAGTAAAAGAATGGAATTAAGAAATATATAAATATTAGATTGAGCAATGTCGGAATGGCTTTGACTAAAATAGAATAGAATAGAATACAGTATATACATATGAGATGAGTAAAGATGTCACGTCTACTCCCTCTCCTTCCTCTAGGTCATCAGGCTGCTGATTATCCTCCCTCTCCTTCCTCTAGGTCATCAGGCTGCTGATTATACTCCCTCTCCTTCCTCTAGGTCATCAGGCTGCTGATTATACTCCCTCTCTGACCTCTAGGTCATCAGGCTGCTGATTATACTCCCTCTCCTTCCTCTAGGTCATCAGGCTGCTGATTATCCTCCCTCTCCTGCCTCTAGGTCATCAGGCTGCTGATTATACTCCCTCTCCTTCCTCTAGGTCATCAGGCTGCTGATTATACTCCCTCTCTGACCTCTAGGTCATCAGGCTGCTGATTATCCTCCCTCTCCTTCCTCTAGGTCATCAGGCTGCTGATTATACTCCCTCTCCTCCCTCTAGGTCATCAGGCTGCTGATTATACTCCCTCTCCTTCCTCTAGGTCATCAGACTGCTGATTATACTCCCTCTCCTTCCTCTAGGTCATCAGGCTGCTGATTATCCTCCCTCTCTGACCTCTAGGTCATCAGGCTGCTGATTATACTCCCTCTCCTTCCTCTAGGTCATCAGGCTGCTGATTATACTCCCTCTCCTCCCTCTAGGTCATCAGGCTGCTGATTATACTCCCTCTCCTCCCTCTAGGTCATCAGGCTGCTGATTATACTCCCTCTCCGGCCTCTAGGTCATCAGGCTGCTGATTATACTCCCTCTCTGACCTCTAGGTCATCAGGCTGCTGATTATACTCCCTCTCCTTCCTCTAGGTCATCAGGCTGCTGATTATACTCCCTCTCTGACCTCTAGGTCATCAGGCTGCTGATTATACTCCCTCTCCTCCCTCTAGGTCATCAGGCTGCTGATTATACTCCCTCTCCTCCCTCTAGGTCATCAGGCTGCTGATTATACTCCCTCTCCTCCCTCTAGGTCATCAGGCTGCTGATTATACTCCCTCTCTGACCTCTAGGTCATCAGGCTGCTGATTATACTCCCTCTCTGACCTCTAGGTCATCAGGCTGCTGATTATACTCCCTCTCCTCCCTCTAGGTCATCAGGCTGCTGATTATACTCCCTCTCCTCCCTCTAGGTCATCAGGCTGCTGATTATACTCCCTCTCCTCCCTCTAGGTCATCAGGCTGCTGATTATCCTCCCTCTCCTTCCTCTAGGTCATCAGGCTGCTGATTATACTCCCTCTCTGACCTCTAGGTCATCAGGCTGCTGATTATACTCCCTCTCTGACCTCTAGGTCATCAGGCTGCTGATTATCCTCCCTCTCCTTCCTCTAGGTCATCAGGCTGCTGATTATCCTCCCTCTCCTTCCTCTAGGTCATCAGGCTGCTGATTATACTCCCTCTCCTTCCTCTAGGTCATCAGGCTGCTGATTATCCTCCCTCTCCTTCCTCTAGGTCATCAGGCTGCTGATTATACTCCCTCTCCTTCCTCTAGGTCATCAGGCTGCTGATTATACTCCCTCTCTGACCTCTAGGTCATCAGGCTGCTGATTATCCTCCCTCTCTGACCTCTAGGTCATCAGGCTGCTGATTATACTCCCTCTCCTCCCTCTAGGTCATCAGGCTGCTGATTATACTCCCTCTCTGACCTCTAGGTCATCAGGCTGCTGATTATACTCCCTCTCTGACCTCTAGGTCATCAGGCTGCTGATTATACTCCCTCTCTGACCTCTAGGTCATCAGGCTGCTGATTATACTCCCTCTCTGACCTCTAGGTCATCAGGCTGCTGATTATACTCCCTCTCCTTCCTCTAGGTCATCAGGCTGCTGATTATACTCCCTCTCTGACCTCTAGGTCATCAGGCTGCTGATTATCCTCCCTCTCCTTCCTCTAGGTCATCAGGCTGCTGATTATCCTCCCTCTCCTTCCTCTAGGTCATCAGGCTGCTGATTATCCTCCCTCTCCTGTCCTCTAGGTCATCAGGCTGCTGATTATCCTCCCTCTCCTTCCTCTAGGTCATCAGGCTGCTGATTATACTCCCTCTCCTCCCTCTAGGTCATCAGGCTGCTGATTATACTCCCTCTCTGACCTCTAGGTCATCAGGCTGCTGATTATCCTCCCTCTCTGACCTCTAGGTCATCAGGCTGCTGATTATACTCCCTCTCTGACCTCTAGGTCATCAGGCTGCTGATTATCCTCCCTCTCCTTCCTCTAGGTCATCAGGCTGCTGATTATACTCCCTCTCCTTCCTCTAGGTCATCAGGCTGCTGATTATCCTCCCTCTCCTCCCTCTAGGTCATCAGGCTGCTGATTATACTCCCTCTCTGACCTCTAGGTCATCAGGCTGCTGATTATACTCCCTCTCCTTCCTCTAGGTCATCAGACTGCTGATTATACTCCCTCTCTGACCTCTAGGTCATCAGGCTGCTGATTATCCTCCCTCTCTGACCTCTAGGTCATCAGGCTGCTGATTATACTCCCTCTCCTTCCTCTAGGTCATCAGGCTGCTGATTATACTCCCTCTCTGACCTCTAGGTCATCAGGCTGCTGATTATCCTCCCTCTCCTTCCTCTAGGTCATCAGGCTGCTGATTATCCTCCCTCTCTGACCTCTAGGTCATCAGGCTGCTGATTATACTCCCTCTCTGACCTCTAGGTCATCAGGCTGCTGATTATACTCCCTCTCCTTCCTCTAGGTCATCAGGCTGCTGATTATACTCCCTCTCCTTCCTCTAGGTCATCAGGCTGCTGATTATCCTCCCTCTCCTTCCTCTAGGTCATCAGGCTGCTGATTATACTCCCTCTCTGACCTCTAGGTCATCAGGCTGCTGATTATCCTCCCTCTCTGACCTCTAGGTCATCAGGCTGCTGATTATACTCCCTCTCTGACCTCTAGGTCATCAGGCTGCTGATTATACTCCCTCTCTGACCTCTAGGTCATCAGGCTGCTGATTATACTCCCTCTCCTCCCTCTAGGTCATCAGGCTGCTGATTATACTCCCTCTCCTCCCTCTAGGTCATCAGACTGCTGATTATCCTCCCTCTCCTTCCTCTAGGTCATCAGGCTGCTGATTATCCTCCCTCTCCTTCCTCTAGGTCATCAGGCTGCTGATTATCCTCCCTCTCCTTCCTCTAGGTCATCAGGCTGCTGATTATACTCCCTCTCTGACCTCTAGGTCATCAGGCTGCTGATTATACTCCCTCTCCTCCCTCTAGGTCATCAGGCTGCTGATTATACTCCCTCTCCTCCCTCTAGGTCATCAGGCTGCTGATTATACTCCCTCTCCTCCCTCTAGGTCATCAGGCTGCTGATTATACTCCCTCTCCTCCCTCTAGGTCATCAGGCTGCTGATTATCCTCCCTCTCCTTCCTCTAGGTCATCAGGCTGCTGATTATACTCCCTCTCTGACCTCTAGGTCATCAGGCTGCTGATTATACTCCCTCTCTGACCTCTAGGTCATCAGGCTGCTGATTATCCTCCCTCTCCTTCCTCTAGGTCATCAGGCTGCTGATTATCCTCCCTCTCCTTCCTCTAGGTCATCAGGCTGCTGATTATACTCCCTCTCCTTCCTCTAGGTCATCAGGCTGCTGATTATCCTCCCTCTCCTTCCTCTAGGTCATCAGGCTGCTGATTATACTCCCTCTCCTTCCTCTAGGTCATCAGGCTGCTGATTATACTCCCTCTCTGACCTCTAGGTCATCAGGCTGCTGATTATCCTCCCTCTCTGACCTCTAGGTCATCAGGCTGCTGATTATACTCCCTCTCCTCCCTCTAGGTCATCAGGCTGCTGATTATACTCCCTCTCTGACCTCTAGGTCATCAGGCTGCTGATTATACTCCCTCTCCTGACCTCTAGGTCATCAGGCTGCTGATTATACTCCCTCTCTGACCTCTAGGTCATCAGGCTGCTGATTATACTCCCTCTCTGACCTCTAGGTCATCAGGCTGCTGATTATACTCCCTCTCCTTCCTCTAGGTCATCAGGCTGCTGATTATACTCCCTCTCTGACCTCTAGGTCATCAGGCTGCTGATTATCCTCCCTCTCCTTCCTCTAGGTCATCAGGCTGCTGATTATCCTCCCTCTCCTTCCTCTAGGTCATCAGGCTGCTGATTATCCTCCCTCTCTGTCCTCTAGGTCATCAGGCTGCTGATTATACTCCCTCTCCTTCCTCTAGGTCATCAGGCTGCTGATTATACTCCCTCTCCTTCCTCTAGGTCATCAGGCTGCTGATTATACTCCCTCTCTGACCTCTAGGTCATCAGGCTGCTGATTATCCTCCCTCTCTGACCTCTAGGTCATCAGGCTGCTGATTATACTCCCTCTCTGACCTCTAGGTCATCAGGCTGCTGATTATCCTCCCTCTCCTTCCTCTAGGTCATCAGGCTGCTGATTATACTCCCTCTCCTTCCTCTAGGTCATCAGGCTGCTGATTATCCTCCCTCTCCTCCCTCTAGGTCATCAGGCTGCTGATTATACTCCCTCTCTGACCTCTAGGTCATCAGGCTGCTGATTATACTCCCTCTCCTTCCTCTAGGTCATCAGACTGCTGATTATACTCCCTCTCTGACCTCTAGGTCATCAGGCTGCTGATTATCCTCCCTCTCTGACCTCTAGGTCATCAGGCTGCTGATTATACTCCCTCTCCTTCCTCTAGGTCATCAGGCTGCTGATTATACTCCCTCTCTGACCTCTAGGTCATCAGGCTGCTGATTATCCTCCCTCTCCTTCCTCTAGGTCATCAGGCTGCTGATTATCCTCCCTCTCTGACCTCTAGGTCATCAGGCTGCTGATTATACTCCCTCTCTGACCTCTAGGTCATCAGGCTGCTGATTATACTCCCTCTCCTTCCTCTAGGTCATCAGGCTGCTGATTATACTCCCTCTCCTTCCTCTAGGTCATCAGGCTGCTGATTATCCTCCCTCTCCTTCCTCTAGGTCATCAGGCTGCTGATTATACTCCCTCTCTGACCTCTAGGTCATCAGGCTGCTGATTATCCTCCCTCTCTGACCTCTAGGTCATCAGGCTGCTGATTATACTCCCTCTCTGACCTCTAGGTCATCAGGCTGCTGATTATACTCCCTCTCTGACCTCTAGGTCATCAGGCTGCTGATTATACTCCCTCTCCTCCCTCTAGGTCATCAGGCTGCTGATTATACTCCCTCTCCTCCCTCTAGGTCATCAGACTGCTGATTATCCTCCCTCTCCTTCCTCTAGGTCATCAGGCTGCTGATTATCCTCCCTCTCCTTCCTCTAGGTCATCAGGCTGCTGATTATCCTCCCTCTCTGACCTCTAGGTCATCAGGCTGCTGATTATACTCCCTCTCTGACCTCTAGGTCATCAGGCTGCTGATTATCCTCCCTCTCTGACCTCTAGGTCATCAGGCTGCTGATTATACTCCCTCTCCTCCCTCTAGGTCATCAGGCTGCTGATTATATTCCCTCTCCTGACCTCTAGGTCATCAGGCTGCTGATTATACTCCCTCTCCTCCCTCTAGGTCATCAGGCTGCTGATTATACTCCCTCTCTGACCTCTAGGTCATCAGGCTGCTGATTATACTCCCTCTCCTCCCTCTAGGTCATCAGGCTGCTGATTATACTCCCTCTCCTCCCTCTAGGTCATCAGGCTGCTGATTATCCTCCCTCTCCTCCCTCTAGGTCATCAGGCTGCTGATTATACTCCCTCTCCTTCCTCTAGGTCATCAGGCTGCTGATTATACTCCCTCTCTGACCTCTAGGTCATCAGGCTGCTGATTATCCTCCCTCTCCTTCCTCTAGGTCATCAGGCTGCTGATTATACTCCCTCTCCGGCCGATAGGTCCTCAGGCTGCTGATTATCCCGCACACCTGTCACCATCGTTATGCGCACCAGCGCCTCATGACACTCACCTGGACTCCATCACCTCCTTGATTATCTTCCCTATATCTGTCACTCCCCTTGGTTCTTTCCTCAGGTGTTATGGACTCTGTTTTCATGTCGGTGCGTTTGTTTGTGTTTCGTGTTTATTGTTTTGTTTATTTATTAAAACACTCACTGCCTGTACTTGCTTCCCGACTCTCAGCGCACATCGTTATAAAAGCAGTATGTAAACATTATTTAAACATTATTAAAGCGACTAGTGTTCCATTCTTAAAGTGGCCAGTGATTCCAAGTCTATGTATATAGGACAGCAGCCTCTAAGGTGCAGGGTTGCGTAACTGGGTGGAAGCCGGCAAATGATGGCTATTTAACAGTCTGATGGCTTTGAGATAGAAGCTGATGGCCTTGAGATAGAAGTCTTTTTGGCCTTCCTGTGACATCGGGTGCTGTAGGTGTCCTGGAGGGCAGGTAGTTTGACCCCGGTGATGCGTTAGGCAAACCGCACCACCCTCTGGAGAGCCCTGCAGTTGAGGGCAGTGCAGTTGCCGTACCAGGCGGTGATACAGCCTGACAGGATGCTCTCAATTTGTAATAGTTTGTGAGGGTTTTAGAGGCCAAGCCAAATTTCTTCAGCCTCCTGAGGTTGAAGAGGCTCTGTTGCGCCTTCTTCACCACACTGTCTATGAGGATGGACCATTTCAGATTGTCAGTGATGTGTACGCCGAGGAACTTGTAGCATAAAAAATATTCTGGGCTAATAATGGAAGAAATAACACACACAAAAATAAAATAGTGCAAAGTTGCTTAGTATCTAGAAGCAGAGCGGCCATGTCTGTCTCCCGAGTGGCGCAGCGGTCTAAGGCATCGCATCTTAGTGCCCTGGTTTGATTCCAGGCTGTATCACAACCGGCTGTGATTGGGAGTCCCAAGGGGCGGCGCACAATTGGCCCAGCGTCATCTGGGTTAGGGTTTGGCCGTGGTAGGCCGTCATTGTAAATAAGAATTTGTTCTTAACTGCCTTGCCTAGTTAAATAAAGGTGAAAATAAGATATAGTCATCTTTTTGTTTTACCCAACCCCTCTGCACCTGAGGACAGACACTTCAAAACCTTTCTACTTCTAATCATTTTTTGGGACTCTCTCTTTTGCCATTCATGAATGTGTTATTCAATGCGTTTCTATGGCCTATATTCAATATAAATTCAATATTTTAACATATTAATGGGTCTTAAAATTCAAAATAAATTACCTAAACAATCCATGGCATGACCATCTTAAAACAATTCCATGTGTTAGCTTAGACACCCCCCCCCACCCCCCCCCCCAACCTCCAAATGGACATGGGGAAAAAAAACAAATCAATATTATTGCTATTCAAATTATTATAACGGTGACCACAGTCATTTGGCTGACCAATAGCCGTCATCCAAAATTCCATGACCGTCACAGCCCAAACTCTGAACAATAGCTGATCGCTCGCTCGCAACCTATAGGAATCCCCACCCAGTTGACTACTTTAAATGGTGGAAGCCCTCAATGGCATTGTCCGTGCTAAAACTGGTTATATCTATCTAGAACCCTCTTTCCTTCTCCATGAACCTATAACCTCCACCTTCACTGACCTTAACCATTTTGTCCTGTCAACGTACAGCGGTTGAATCTCTTAGGTGTCGTTCTCCTCTCCCTCTATCAGTCAATTGGTTACTTCCTCTCTCCTTTTTTCCTGTCTAGTTCTTCTCTCTCTTGTGCTGCAGCTTAATAAAAGGGCCAATCTGTGACATGTACAGCTGTTTTTGATCGTCAGCTTCATAGCAAACCAAGATGGGCGGCTGCCGTTTTCTGTTTTGTTCAAATTATGGATTGATCCTTTATCAACGAGTGACTCAGTGCTTTAATGTTGGGCTGGAGAGGGAGAGGGAGGGAGAGAGAGAGAGAGAGAGAGAGAGAGAGAGACAGAGAGAGAGAGCCTCTTGGAGGTTGGTGCAGCAGTTCAAACGCTCTCTGACCTTTCAACTGCAGCAGGATCAAAAAGCTGTGAAGTGACTCCTGTCTCCATTTAGGGGTCTGTTGAATAGAAGGAGGCATAGTCCCATTATACCTGGTTATCAGGTAAGGCTTGATATCAGTATGGCTTATACCTGGTTATCAGGTAAGGCTTGATATCAGTATGGCTTATACCTGGTTATCAGGTAAGGAATGATGTCAGTGTGGCTGATACCTGGTTGTCAGGTAAGGAATGATATCAGTATGGCTTATACCTGGTTATCAGGTAAGGAATGATATCAGTATGGCTTATACCTGGTTATCAGGTAAGGCTTGATGTCATTATGGCTGATACCTGGTTATCAGGTAAGGAATGATATCAGTATGGCTTATACCTGGTTATCAGGTAAGGAATGATATCAGTATGGCTGATACCTGGTTATCAGGTAAGGAATGATATCAGCATGGCTTATACCTGGTTATCAGGTAAGGAATGATATCAGTATGGCTGATACCTGGTTATCAGGTAAGGAATGATGTCAGTATGGCTTATACCTGGTTATCAGGTAAGGAATGATGTCAGTATGGCTGATGCCTGGTTATCAGGTAAGGAATGATGTCAGTATGGCTTATACCTGGTTATCAGGTAAGGCTTGATGTCATTATGGCTGATACCTGGTTATCAGGTAAGGAATGATATCAGTATGGCTTATACCTGGTTATCAGGTAAGGAATGATATCAGTATGGCTGATACCTGGTTGTCAGGTAAGGAATGATGTCATTACGGCTTATACCTGGTTATCAGGTAAGGAATGATGTCAGTATGGCTGATACCTGGTTGTCAGGTAAGGAATGATGTCAGTGTGGCTGATACCTGATTATCAGGTAAGGAATGATATCAGTATGGCTGATACCTGGTTATCAGGTAAGGAATGATGTCACTGCCGTTCTGATACCTGGTTATCAGGTAAGGAATGATGTCAGTATGGCTGATACCTTGTTATCAGGTAAGGAATGATATCAGTATGGCTTATACCTGGTTATCAGGTAAGGAATGATATCAGTATGGCTGATACCTGGTTGTCAGGTAAGGAATGATGTCATTATGGCTTATACCTGGTTATCAGGTAAGGAATGATGTCAGTATGGCTGATACCTGGTTGTCAGGTAAGGAATGATGTCAGTGTGGCTTATACCTGGTTATCAGGTAAGGAATGATGTCAGTATGGCTTATACCTGGTTATCAGGTAAGGAATGATATCAGTATGGCTGATACCTGGTTGTCAGGTAAGGAATGATGTCATTATGGCTTATACCGGGTTATCAGGTAAGGAATGATGTCAGTATGGCTGATACCTGGTTGTCAGGTAAGGAATGATGTCAGTGTGGCTTATACCTGGTTATCAGGTAAGGAATGATGTCAGTATGGCTTATACCTGGTTATCAGGTAAGGAATGATATCAGTATGGCTGATACCTGGTTGTCAGGTAAGGAATGATGTCAGTGTGGCTTATACCTGGTTATCAGGTAAGGAATGATATCAGTATGGCTTATACCTGGTTATCAGGTAAGGACTGATGTCAGTGTGGCTGATACCTGGTTATCAGGTAAGGAATGATATCAGTATGGCTTATACCTGGTTATCAGGTAAGGAATGATATCAGTATGGCTGATACCTGGTTGTCAGGTAAGGAATGATGTCAGTGTGGCTTATACCTGGTTATCAGGTAAGGAATGATGTCAGTGTGGCTTATACCTGGTTATCAGGTAAGGAATGATATCAGTATGGCTTATACCTGGTTATCAGGTAAGGAATGATATCAGTATGGCTGATACCTGGTTGTCAGGTAAGGAATGATGTCAGTGTGGCTTATACCTGGTTATCAGGTAAGGAATGATGTCAGTGTGGCTTATACCTGGTTATTAGGTAAGGAATGATATCAGTATGGCTGATACCTGGTTGTCAGGTAAGGAATGATGTCAGTGTGGCTTATACCTGGTTATCAGGTAAGGAATGATGTCAGTGTGGCTGATACCTGGTTATCAGGTAAGGAATGATGTCAGTGTGGCCTATACCTGGTTATTAGGTAAGGAATGATATCAGTATGGCTGATACCTGGTTATCAGGTAAGGAATGATGTCAGTGTGGCTTATACCTGGTTATTAGGTAAGGAATGATATCAGTATGGCTGATACCTGGTTATCAGGTAAGGAATGATGTCAGTGTGGCTTATACCTGGTTATCAGGTAAGGAATGATATCAGTATGGCTGATACCTGGTTATCAGGTAAGGAATGATGTCAGTGTGGCTTATACCTGGTTATCAGGTAAGGAATGATATCAGTATGGCTGATACCTGGTTGTCAGGTAAGGAATGATGTCAGTGTGGCTTATACCTGGTTATCAGGTAAGGAATGATGTCAGTGTGGCTTATACCTGGTTATCAGGTAAGGAATGATATCAGTATGGCTGATACCTGGTTATCAGGTAAGGAATGATGTCAGTGTGGCTTATACCTGGTTATTAGGTAAGGATTTGCAAGTAATGCAAAAGTTTCCCATTGATGTAGTTGCTTGTGAGACCCGAGGTCCAAATGAGGTCATCATCTGCAGAAGGTTCTGTTACAAGTTCTAGGCTGGAGGAGGCACATATAACTGACCTCTCTCTGACTGTCTTTCTCTGCATATAACTGACCTCTGACTGTCTTTCTCTGTATTTAACTGACCTCTGACTGTCTTTCTCTGCATATAACTTACCTCTGACTGTCTTTCTCTGCATATAACTGACCTCTGACTGTCTTTCTCTAAATATAACTAACCTCTGACTGTCTTTCTCTAAATATAACTGACCTCTGACTGTCTTTCTCTAAATATAACTAACCTCTGACTGTCTTTCTCTGTATATAACTGACCTCTTACTGTCTTTCTCTGTATATAACTGACCTCTGACTGTCTTTCTCTGTATATAACTGACCTCTGACTGTCTTTCTCTGAATATAACTGACCTCTCTCTGACTGTCTTTCTCTGTATATAACTGACCTCTGACTGTCTTTCTCTGCATATAACTGACCTCTGACTGTCTTTCTCTGTATATAACTAACCTCTGACTGTCTTTCTCTGCATATAACTGACCTCTGACTGTCTTTCTCTGTATATAACTGACCTCTGACTGTCTTTCTCTAAATATAACTAACCTCTGACTGTCTTTCTCTGTATATAACTGACCTCTGACTGTCTTTCTCTGCATATAACTGACCTCTCTCTGACTGTCTTTCTCTGTATATGTACTGAGTGTAGGCTGAGTTTACCTCACTGGCTGGGGTGAATCCAGTCCTCACTGGCTGGGGTGAATCCAGTCCTCACTGGCTGGGGTGAATCCAGTCCTCACTGGCTGGAGTGAATCCAGTCCTCACTGGCTGGGGTGAATCCAGTCCTCACTGGCTGGGGTGATTCCAGGCCCTCACTGGCTGGGGTGAATCCAGTCCTCACTGGCTGGAGTGAATCCAGGCCTCACTGGCTGGGGTGAATCCAGTCCTCACTGGCTGGGGGTGAATCCAGGTCCTCACTGGCTGGGGTGAATCCAGGCCTCACTGGCTGGGGTGAATCCAGGCCTCACTGGCTGGGGTGAATCCAGTCAACATGGGCTTCCTCACTTAATTTCTGACTTCTTTGCGGAAATCCACCCACTGTTTCCATGGCAACCTGTCACCAATGACAGCTCGGAGGGAGCGGGGTAGGAGGAGCAAGAGGACGAGAGGATCCTGATATTCTCTCTCTCTCCTCTCTCATCCCATCAGTTCATCCCACCACCCCCCTCTACAGAGGATCAATTGAGTCAGCCTCTCTTATTCTCAATAGACATCTACAGCTCATCTACAGTCTGTGTAGACATGTTAAAACATCTACAGCTCAGGTCTGTGTAGACATGTTATAACATCTATAGCTCAGGTCTGTGTAGACATGTTATAACATCTATAGCTCAGGTCTGTGTAGACATGTTATAACATCTATAGCTCAGGTCTGTGTAGAGATGTTATAACATCTACAGCTCAGGCCTGTGTAGAGATGTTATAACATCTACAGCTCAGGTCTGTGTAGACATGTTATAACATCTACAGCTCAGGTCTGTGTAGAGATGTTATAACATCTACAGCGCCGGTCTGTGTAGAGATGTTATAACATCTACAGCTCAGGTCTGTGTAGACATGTTATAACATCTACAGCTCAGGTCTTTGTAGAGATGTTATAACATATATAGCTCAGGTCTGTGTAGAGATGTTATAACATCTATAGCTCAGGTCTGTGTAGAGATGTTATAACATCTATAGCTCAGGTCTGTGTAGAGATGATATAACATCTACAGCGCAGGTCTGTGTAGACATGTTATAACATCTACAGCGCCGGTCTGTGTGGACATGTTATAACATCTACAGCTCAGTTCTGTGTAGACATGTTATAACATCTACAGCGCCGGTCTGTGTAGAGATGTTATTACATCTACAGCTCAGGTCTGTGTAGAGATGTTATAACATCTACAGCTCAGGTCTGTGTAGAGATGTTATAACATCTACAGCTCAGGTCTGTGTAGACATGATATAACATCTTCTGAAAAATGACATAGGAATTTATTTTTATATCCTTATTTTTGTAAGGATATAGGAAGTTTTGTTAGTTTCAAATTACATTTTTATTTTGATGTTTTATTTTAGAAGGGAGCCATGCACACAATCATACAAATTCACAATATTTAAAATTCAATCGCAAAAAAAACAAACAATAGTACAAAACAACAATCATGAAAAACAAACACATTATTTTTGTTCTGGAGATAATTCCACAAGTAAGGTGCAAATAAACTAAACGCAGATGTAGCTATCTCTAGGTGCCCTTCTCTGTGTGTCGCACCCTGATCTGTTTCACCTGTCTTCCCCATTATCCCCTATGTATTTATACCTGTGTTCTCTGTTCTCTGTTTGTCTGAAGAAATCTCAATCACATTCCAGACTGCCCTTTCTGACCTGGACAAAAGCAACACCTATGTGAGAATGCTGTTCATTGACTACAGCTCAGTGTTCAACACCATAGTGCCCATGAAGCACATCACTAAGCTAATGTAACGGCTGTCTGGAAGAGGGAACCAAGGTGCAGCAGAGGATGTGTTCATCATTAGAATTTTAATTAAAAAAACAAGAGAACACTACAAAATGAACAAAAACGACAGCAAACAGTCCTGTTAGGAAAATACTCAAAACAGAAACAATTACCCACAAAACCCAAAGGAAAAACATGCTCCTTATGTGTGACTCCCAATCAGCAGCAACGAGCTTCAGCTGTGCCTGATTGGGAGCCACACACATGGCCCAAAACAAAGAAATACCAAAACATAGAAAAAGGAACATAGAACGCCCACCCAATGTAACACCCTGGCCTAACCAAAATAAAGAACAAAAAACCCCTTTCTATGGCCATGGCGTTACAGTATCTCCCCCCCCCCCAAGGTGCGGACTCCGGCCGCAAAACCTGACTCTGAAGGGGAGGGTCCGGGTGGGCCTTCTTACGGCGGCGGCTCAGGTGCGGGACGTGGCCTCTGCTCCACCCTTGGCGTCGCCCTCTTAGGTGGCGCACCTGGCCGCGCCGAAGGTCTGGTGGGCGACGCTGACTGCGCCCGGCTGGCGGGCGGCGATGGCTGCGCCCGGCTGGCGGGCGGCCCTGGTTGCGCCCGGCTGGCGGCCAGCGATGGTTGCGCCCGGCTGGCGGGCGACCCTGGTTGCGCCCGGCTGGCGACCGGCGATGGTTGCGCCCGGCTGGCGGGCGACCCTGGTTGCGCCCGGCTGGCGGGCGGCGATGGTTGCGCCAGGCTGGCGGGCGACCCTGGCGGCTCCGACGACACTGACCCAGGATTCACCAGGCTGGGGAGACATGATGGATGCCTGGCCCTGGGCACAGGCACAGGACTCACCAGGCTGGGGAGACATGACAGAGGCCTGGCCCTAGGCGTAGGCACAGGACTCACCGGGCTGGCGGGCGTCCCTGGCCACTCTGGCAGTTCAGGGCAGTCTGGCCACTCTGGCAGTTCAGCGCAGTCTGGCCACTCCGGCAGTTCAGCGCAGTCTGGCCACTCCGGCAGTTCAGCGCAGTCTGGCCACTCCGGCAGTTCAGCGCAGTCTGGCCACTCCGGCAGTTCAGCGCAGTCTGGCCACTCCGGCAGTTCAGCGCAGTCTGGCCACTCCGGCAGTTCAGCGCAGTCTGGCCACTCCGGCGACTGTTGACTGGCGGGCAGCTCCGACGACTGTTGACTGGCGGGCAGCTCCGACGACTGTTGACTGGCGGGCAGCTCCGACGACTGTTGACTGGCGGGCAGCTCCGACGACTGTTGACTGGCGGGCAGCTCCGACGACTGTTGACTGGCGGGCAGCTCCGACGACTGTTGACTGGCGGGCAAACCTGACGACTGTTGACTGGCGGGCAAACCTGACGACTGTTGACTGGCGGGCAGCTCTGACGACTGTTGACTGGCGGGCAGTTCTGATGACTGTTGACTGGCGGGCAGCTCTGACGACTGTTGACTGGCATGACGCACTTGAAGCCTGGTGCGTGGTGCTGGTACTGGACGTACCAGATTAGGAACACGCACCTCCAGGCTAGTGCGGGGAGCGGGCCTGGGGCTCCATTCTTGCCCCGCAAAACTACCCTTGTGCCCCCCCAAAAAAAATTATTGGGGCTGCCTCTCGAATTTCCTAAATTCTTCCATCGCCCTGGAAACGCTCCTCCTTAACTCGGCCCATGTCCATCCTTCCTCCTCGTTCCTCTGCTGCTTGGTCCTTAGTTGGTGGGAGATTCTGTCACGGTTGTCGTCGGTGAAGGACCAAAACGCAGCAGGTATGTGTATGCTCATCTTGCTTTTTAATAAATACAAAATGAACACCAAAATAACAAAGAACGAACGATCAACAAAAACAGTCTGGTAAGGCACAAGGCTAAACACAGAATAAATTACCCACAAAACCCAAAGGAAAAACATGCTCCTTATGTGTGACTCCCAATCAGCAGCAACGAGCTTCAGCTGTGCCTGATTGGGAGCCACACACATGGCCCAAAACAAAGAAATACCAAAACATAGAAAAAGGAACATTGAACGCCCACCCAATGTAACACCCTGGCCTAACCAAAATAAAGAACAAAAAACCCCCCTCTATGGCCAGGGCGTTACAGCTAAGGACTCTGGGACTAAACACTTCCCTCTGCAACTGGATCCTGGACTTCCTGACGGGCCACCGCCAGGTGGTAAGAGTAGGCAACAACACGTCTGCCACGCTGATCCTTAACACTGGGGCCCCTCAGGGGTGTGTACTTAGTCCCCTCTTGTATTTCCTGTTCACCCACGACTGCGTGGCCAAACATGACTCCAACACCATCATAAAGTTTGCTGACGACACAACAGTGGTAGGCCTGGTCACCAACAACGATGAGACGGCCTATAGGGAGGAGGTCAGAGAACTGGCAGTGTGGTGCCAGGACAACAACCTCTCCCTCAATGTGAGCAAGACAAAGGAGCTGATCGTGGACTACAGGAAA
Source organism: Salmo salar (assembly GCF_965601325.2). Taxonomy (NCBI): domain Eukaryota; kingdom Metazoa; phylum Chordata; class Actinopteri; order Salmoniformes; family Salmonidae; genus Salmo; species Salmo salar. The sequence continues at coordinate 107,542,013 of NC_138305.1, forward strand.
AGGCAGGCCGAACAGGTCCCCATTAACCTCGACGTGCTGTAGTGGAGCGGGTCGAGAGTTTCAAGTTCCTTGGTGTCCACATCACCAACAACTATCATGGTCCAAACATACCAAGACAGTCATGAAGAGGGCACAACAACACCTTTTCCCCTCAAGAGACTGAAAAGATTTGGCATGGGTCCCCAGATCCTCAAAAGGTTCTACAGCTGCACCATCAAGAGCATCCTGACCGGTTGCATCACCGCCTGGTATGGCAACTGTTTGGCATCTGACCGTAAGGTGCTACAGAGGGTAGTGCGAATGGACCAGTACATCACTGAGGCCAAGCTTCCTGCAATCCAGGGCCTCTATACCAGGCGGTGTCAGAGGAAAGCCCATAAAATTGTCAGAGACTCCAGGCACCCAAGTTATAGTCTAGGACCAAAAGGCTCCTCAAGAGCTTCTACAACCCAAGCCATAAGACTGCTGAACAATTCATAAAATCGCCACAGGATTATTTACATTGACCCCCCCCGCCCCTTCCCTTTTGTACACTGCTGCTACTCTCTGTTTGTTTGTTTGTTATCTATGCATAGTCACTTCGCCCCCACCTACATGTACAGATTACCTCAACTAGCCTGTACCCCTGCACACTGACTCGCTACCGGTACCCCCTGTGTATAGCCTCGTTATAGTTATTCTTATTGTGTTACTTTTTATTATTAATTTTTATTTTAGTCTACTTAGTAAATATTTTCTTCTTATTGAACTGCAGTGTTGGTTAAGGGCTTGTAAGAAGCATTTCACGGTAAAGTCTACACTTGTTGTATTCGGCGCATGCGACAAATAAAGTTTGATTTGATTTGTTTGTTCAAGTCAACCAGCGTTTTGTGTCTCAGCTCCTGCTTTTTCCAGTCGCTCTTTTCTCGCCCTACCGGTTTTGACCCTTGCCTGTCCTGACTCCGAGCCTGCCTGCCTGACCACTCTGTCTGCCGACCTGTACCTTTGCCCAACCTCTGGTTTTCTGACCCCTGCCTGCCTTGACCTGTCTATTGCCTGCCCCTGTTGGATTATTAAACCATTGTTAATTTGACGTGGTCTGCATCTGGGTCTTACCTTCATACCTGATACTGTGAGTCATTGGAAAACCTCCCTGGTCTTAGTGGTTGAATCTGTGTTTGAAATGTACTGCTTGACTGAGGGACATTAAGGATAATTGAATGTGTAGGGTACAGAGCTGAGGTAGTCATTCAAAAACACACAGCTTATTATGCGATCTGTTAAGCACATTTTTACTCTGGAACTTATTTAGGTTTGCCATAACAAATGGCTTGAATACATTGACACATCATTGACACATATTTTTTACCTGACAATTATTAACATTTGACATTTCTACAAATTAATTTTCAGCTTTTCATTTTTTATTAATTTGTAAATTTCAAAAAAACATAATTCCTCTTTGCAATTTACAATGTCATTTAACACCAAAGAAGCACAGGGGCAGCCTTCCAGACCCTGGAGATAGCACCCCAGATAATCGCGCCGGGCCGTACCCATACCTTCCAGACCCTGGAGATAGCACCCCAGATAATCGCGCCGGGCCGTACCCATACCTTCCAGACCCTGGAGATAGCACCCCAGATAATTGTCAGGTTAAAAATATGTGTCAGTGATTCCACAATTAGGATAGCAGAAAGCTGCAGCAAGAAAGGGTCAAGCAAATCAGTCCCAGTGGACTTTTTTCTATATCAATCTTAAGCAGGGCATCTAGCACATCACAAGAAGAAAGTTGTTAAAGTGAAAACAAAGAGTCACTAGAAATTGACTGATCAGTAGTGCTGAGCGATTAACCAACATTTCGTTTTTTCTAACTTGCAACAATAAGTTGAGACCCCGACTGAGTAAAAAAACCATAATAAATAACAACAATTACTCATCCATGCTCGAGAAATCAAGTCAGGAACTATGTGGGACGCCGGGCTGAAGGGAGTTGTAGTTTTCATTAAGAAAATATTCAACCTAGTTCAGCGCAGAAACGTGGTAAATAACTATAAGAAGGAATGTGTGGTATCGGTGGAGAAAGTTGCGTGTGTTGTGGGGATGATCATGGGGCTGTAGATGGGATGTGTCTGGTGAGAGAAAGGAAGATTGAGGTTGCCGGGGTTACAGTAGTACAGAAAGTGTTGTATGCCGAAGCAGTGAAGAAAGTAGTAGAGGAAGATGGGTACAGGGTGAGGGATCCTGAGAGGATTCCTGTGAGTAGGCAGAGATCAAGAGAGAGTGATGGGAAGAATATGTGCTTCAGTAAGGTGGACTTTGTAGCATTTATAGCCATCGTTGTCAATTGTACTGTAGAAATGTATTGAAAGTCACAGAAAATAGAGGTTGTGGTGGCAGCGGCAGAGAAGTACTTGGGATTGTGAGGCTTTACTGCAGAACTGCTTCAGGTGGTGTTGAGTGGTAGTGATATGTCCTTTCAGAATGTTGATCTGGAGTAGGACTAGGTAGGGTTAAATAGTGGACTGGGTGGAGGTTTATAGAGGGCTAATAGGTGGTATGGTTAAATAGTGGAATGGGTGATGGGTTTATAGAGGGCTAATATGTGGTAAATTTAAGTAGGGGAATGAAGAAGATTTTCTCAGCTCAGACACAGATCTCTGGACAGATACACCTGCTATCTTAGATTAGATACACATACACAGACCGCGTGAGAGAGGAATGTGCACATCACAATGACAAGAGGGACAGGGACAGTTCGTGAAAGTATGCCTTATCTACTTTGAAGAACTAGTAAAATGATTTTGTCAGACAGCTCTGCAGCATATTTAGGCAGGCTAGTGTCATGACTCTCCTGGTCGAGGATCCAAGGCCTCAGATCAGCTTGGCAAATGGCTGACAGATAGCCAGACCCCGCCTCTCTCCCACAGGAGAGGAGGGGAGGGGGGGGGGGGGGGTGCTGGGCTGGTTTTATGACACCTCACACCAATCGTAAATATTATGCAGCAGAGAACCCTCTCTTCCTCTTCAGTACCAACCAAAGGAATGCCTTTGTCCTCCAGGAAACTTTTGCCTCCAAAACTATAACGTCCAAAAGTGAATATTGGAACAATATTTCTAAGATAGGAATGGTCACTGGGGATCTAAAGATTAATCATGTCATATTGCTTTTAATTTTGTGATATTAGAATCTGTATGAACAAATACTGTAACTTCGGCTGATAAGTTTCCATCCAATACAAGGTTAATACAATATGAAGAAGGATGAAATTATTTTTGTTAAGATAGGAATATAATTTTTGTTTTATAACGACATCATAGTTTTCATGTCCCTTGCACATTAACTAAGTGTGATGGAACCACCCTTTTTGACCAGAGTGCTTAAAAGGACTTGCTAAGAATTAACATGCAGACGTGAAGCCGTGGCTACACGTCGAAATGGTTGGAAACTCTGAAACTCAACACGAGGTGAAGAAAAACTCACTAGACCAAAACATTGACAGTCTGCAGCTGCGCATGTAAAGGGATCTAGAACTTTGACTAAAGGCACAAGGTGGGAAGGAAGGAACTCCCATCTCAGACAATCACCGAGTATCTGTTCTATTTGAACACTCCACTACAAGACCAAAACTAAGAAGAACATTGTGACCTCTGGTGGACAACTAGAGCCTTACACCCATCGAGCCATTCACCAAAGAAGGATCGATTGGTTTCAACAGAGACACGACAGATAAAGACATCTACACGTAAATATATTGCATTTCTTTCCCCACCCCCTTCTCCATCTCTATCTCTGTGTAATAAGCCGTCAGTCCAGTGTAGAACTGAATGACCAGAAAAGGCTGGGGTTCTTGCGGCTTCAAGAGGTCTGCGATGTTCATAATGAGACTGATATGCGGTAATGATTAATAAGAGAAAGTGGCATACCTAGTCAGTTGTACAACTGAAATGTGTCTTCCGCATTTAACCCAACCTCTCTGAATCAAAGAGGTGTGGGGGGCTGCCATAATCGACATTCACGTCTTTGGCGCCCAGGGAACAGTGGTTTAACTGCCTTGCTCAGGGGCAGAAAGACAGATTTTTACCATGTCTGCTAGGGGATTTGATCCAGCAACCTTTTGGTTTCTGGCCCAACGCTCTAACAACTAGACTACCTGCCATGACTTATCAATATATAACTTATAAACATATCTTCTTGAGTTTAATTTGAGAGATGGTAACTCGTTAAAAACAACTTATTCCGTGGTGCCCCAAATACCTAATGAGTTAATTGTTACATTATTAATTTAATTGGGTAACAATTAAACATAGTTAGTGGATTGAATAAATAACAGTCATCAGGTTAATCTCTTAAGGATCGGAAAGTCATGTCACAACAACAAGCTTAATAGATTGACTAAAGACTGTACAGTATGGAGCACACAGATAATGTTAGATGGTATGTCTGGCTGGCTGACTGCTACCGCCTGGACAGAGATGAGATGATAACTTTAAGGAATGAAAAATAATAAAGTAATCAAATAAAAACAAAGTAATATATACAACAGAAATATTATATTATTTCATAGTAATTTCCTATTTTTCTATTGATGTCTACATAATGTGGACCTGACAGGGACAATGGAATATTTTAAATGTTTTGACAATTGAATGTTCACTATTTTGTGGTTTGGAAATTCCATTAAAAAGCTCTAAAATCATTGTAATGTAATTATTTCATAATGTATTTAATGTTCAACTGTTTAATCGAAATCCAAAACTGTGATATTTGTTTTAATAATTTAAACAAAACCAAAAACCAAACAGTATGAATTGCTCAGCACTACTACTGAACAGGTTCAATTAAACTACAATTTATTTCATATAAAAGCCCTGGATATATAAAATATTGATTAAAAGCATCACTTGTCTAATATTTCTCAGTAATGATGCCAGAGTCTGACACAACTTTCTTAGTCAGAAGAGGACTGGCCACCCTTCAGAGCCTAGTTCCTCTCTAGATTTCTTCCTACAGTGGTAAGTATTCACCCCCTTGGCATTTTTTCTATTTTGTTGCCTTACAGCCTGGAATTAAAAGGGATTTTTGGGGGGTTTGTATCATTTGATTTACACAACATGCCTACCATTTTGAAGATGCAAAATAGTTTTTCTTGTGAAACAAACAACAAATAAGACTAAACAAAACTTGAGCGTGCATAACTATTCACCCCTCTGAAGTCAATACTTTGTAGAGCCAGCTTTTGCAGCAATTACAGCTGCAAGTCTCTTGGGGTATGTCTCTATAAGCTTGGCACATCTAGCCACTGGGATTTTTGCCCATTCTTCAAGGCAAAACTGCCCCAGCTCCTTCAAGATGGATGGGTTTATATAACCCAACCCTGATCTGTACTTCTCCACAACGTTGTCCCTGACAGGTGTATATATACTGATATCATGTGACCGATCATGTGACACTTAGATTACAGGTGGACTTTATTTAACTAATTATATGACTTCTGAAGGTAATTGGTTGCACCAGATCTTATTTAGGGGCTTCATAGTGTAACAGTACAGCTTCCGTCCCTCTCCTCGCCCCTACCTGGGCTTGAACCAATGCCACGGCCCTTGCAGAGCAAGGGGAACAACTACTTCAAGGTCTCAGAGCGAGTGATGTCACCGATTGAAACACTATTAGCACGCACCCCGTTAACCACCTAGCCATTTCACATCAGTTACAATAGCAAAGGGGGTGAATACATATGCACGCACCACTTTTTTATTTATTTATAAAAAATTTTTTTTTAAATGAAACAAGTTATTTTTTTCATTTCACTTCACAAATGTTGACTATTTTGTGTCTGTCCATTACATGAAATCCAAATAAAAATCAATTTAAATTACAGGTTGTAATGCAACCAAATAGGAAAAGTGCCAAGGGGGTTGAATACTTTTGCAAGGCACCGTAGGTTCAAGCCTTTCTTGGGAGTTTTTCCTGGCCACCATGCTTCTACATCTGCATTGTTTTCTCTATTGCTTTAGGCTTGTTTTCTGTATAAGCACTTTGTGACAACAGCTGATGTAATATATATATATATATATATATATACTGCTCAAAAAAATAAAGGGAACACTTAAACAACACATCCTAGATCTGAATGAAAGAAATAATCTTATTAAATACCTTTTTCTTTACATAGTTGAATGTGCTGACAACAAAATCACACAAAAATAATCAATGGAAATCCAATTTATCAACCCATGGAGGTCTGGATTTGGAGTCACACTCAAAATTAAAGTGGAAAACCACACTACAGGCTGATCCAACTTTGATGTAATGTCCTTAAAACAAGTCAAAATGAGGCTCAGTAGTGTGTGTGGCCTCCACGTGCCTGTATGACCTCCCTACAACGCCTGGGCATGCTCCTGATGAGGTGGCGGATGGTCTCCTGAGGGATCTCCTCCCAGACCTGGACTAAAGCATCCGCCAACTCCTGGACAGTCTGTGGTGCAACGTGGCGTTGGTGGATGAAGCGAGACATGATGTCCCAGATGTGCTCAATTGGATTCAGGTCTGGGGAACGGGCGGGCCTGTCCATAGCATCAATGCCTTCCTCTTGCAGGAACTGCTGACACACTCCAGCCACATGAGGTCTAGCATTGTCTTGCATTAGGAGGAACCCAGGGCCAACCGCACCAGCATATGGTCTCACAAGGGGTCTGAGGATCTCATCTCGGTACCTAATGGCAGTCAGGCAACCTCTGGCGTGCACATGGAGGGCTGTGCGGCCCCCCAAAGAAATGCCACCCTACACCATGACTGACCCACCGCTAAACCGGTCATGCTGGAGGATGTTGCAGGCAGCAGAATGTTCTCCACGGCGTCTCCAGACTCTGTCACGTCTGTCACGTGCTCAGTGTGAACCTGCTTTCATCTGTGAAGAGCACAGTGCGCCAGTGGCGAATTTGCCAATCTTGGTGTTCTCTGGCAAATGCCAAACGTCCTGCACGGTGTTGGGCTGTAAGCACAACCCCCACCTGTGGACGTCGGGCCCTCATACCACCCTCATGGAGTCTGTTTCTGACCGTTTGAGCAGACACATGCACATTTGTGGCCTGCTGGAGGTCATTTTGCAGGGCTCTGGCAGTGCTTCTCCTACTCCTCCTTGCACAAAGGCTGAGGTAGCGGTCCTGCTGCTGGGTTGTTGCCCTCCTACGGCCTCCTCCACGTCTCCTGATGTACTGGCCTGTCTCCTGGTAGCGCCTCCATGCTCTGGACACTACGCTGACAGACACAGCAAACCTTCTTGCCACAGCTCGCATTGATGTGCCATCCTGGATGAGCTGCACTACCTGAGCCACTTGTGTGGGTTGTAGACTCAGTCTCATGCTACCACTAGAGTGAAAGCACCGCCAGCATTCAAAAGTGACCAAAACATCAGCCAGGAAGCATAGGAACTGAGAAGTGGTCTGTGGTCACCACCTGCAGAACCACTCCTTTATTGGGGGTGTCTTGCTAATTGCCTATAATTTCCACCTGTTGTCTATTCCATTTGCACAACAGCATGTGAAATGTATTGTTAATCAGTGTTGCTTCCTAAGTGAACAGTTTGATTTCACAGAAGTGTGATTGACTTGGAGTTACATTGTGTTGTTTAAGTGTTCCCTTTATTTTTTTGAGCAGTATATATATATATATATATATATATCAATTTGATTGACTGATTGAATTTTAATGCTTCAGTTCATTTACTGTCTTTGAAAATGTTGACGGATCATCAGCAGTCTGCAATAGTCCCTCTGAGATAGTCCCACTAAGCACAAACCAGATGGGATGGCGTATCGCTGCAGAATGCTGTGGTAGCCAAGCTGGTTAAGTGTGCCTTGAATTCTAAATAAATCACTGACAGTGTCACCAGCAAGGCACCATCACACCTCCTCCCCCATGCTTCACAGTGGGAACCTCACATGCAGAGATCATCCATTCACCTACTCTACGTCTCACAAAGATTCGGCGGTTGGAACCAAAAATCTCAAATTTGGACTCATCAGACCAAAGGACAGATTTCCACCGGGTCTAACGTCCATTGCTTGTGTTTCTTGGACCAAGCAAGTCTCTTCTTATTATTGGTGTCTTTTAGTAGTGGTTTAGTAGTAATTTTCTGCGCTGACTGACCTTCATGTCTTAAAGTAATGATGAACTGTCGTTTCTCGTTGCTTATTTGAGCTCTTCTTGCCATAATATAGACTTGGTATTTTACCAAATAGGGCTATCTTCTGTATACCAACCCTACCTTGTCACAACACAACTGATTGGCTCAAACGCATTAAGAAATTCCACAAATTAACTTTTATCAAGGCACACTTGTTAATTGACATGTATTCCAGGTGACTAACTCATGAAGCTGGTTGAGAAAATGCCAAGAGTGTGCAAAACTGTGGCTGCTTTGAAGAATCTCAAGTGTAAAATATATTTTGATTTGTTTAACACTTTTTTTGGTTACTACATGATTCCAAATGTGTTATTTCATAGTTTTGATGTCTTCACTGATATTCTACAATGTAGATAATAGTACAAATAAAGAAAAAAACCTGGTTTGAGTCGGTGTGTCCAAACTTTTGACTGGAAATGTATGAAGATACCTGTCATCATGTTTACAGCATGCAGATGTGCTCTCTCATAAATCTGAGCTGCCTCTGATATAATTCCACTGGTGGGCGCTCATTCCAAAGAAAAAAGTTCCTCTGCCCCCAAAACTAAATTATTTTTACTATTCCCTCAAATAGAGGCATCCGGATTGCTGCAAAAATATTTTTCAAAAGTGAGCATTAAGCTCTTCTGAGCATATGCTAATGAGAGTTGAAGAATTTAGGCCGATATTATTTACATTTCAGAGTAATAATAGCAAATGTACTGTGAGTTTAGACTACATTTCCCATTCATCCACAAAATATAGATTTAATTTTTTCTTTGCGTTCCAGCGTGTGGTGACGTGTATGACAGTTCAGATGCGTATTTTACACGTGCCTTCATGCAACAACAAGCAAAATCAAGAAGAATTGATAGGTAAATGGATATTCTATGCCCCAATTACTCGGTAGCGTTGAGTTTTAATAAGAGCTAGTTAATAGCTTTTTTTTATATATATATTGGAGGACTGCGGCAACATTTATAATAGAAAAGTAATATTGTGTAGCTACTTTCTTTGTAAGCAATCCTTAGATCGCAGGCTCGAGTTTTTTGTTGTTGTTGGTAGAAATTGATTGCAAAGTGTCTTTCAGTGCTAAACCACACTTGGTTTGCTGGCGTGAGTTTACCAGCATCTCTGTCTGTTTATTGTCGAGACAAGAGGAGTGCCAACGCCTTTTTCTTTTCTTTCTGCCTGGGCGAAAATTATCTTGAAAGTACCCGAACGTTTTATATTCCCTCCCCAACAACTTATGAACGGTAGCTGCCATTCAAACCAGATCTTGAAGAAACCTCAAGTAAGTAGCTAAAAATGGGTTGCACGATCAGCCAAGAGGACAAAGCGGCGATGGAAAGGAGTAAAATGATTGATCGGAACCTACGAGAAGACAGAGACAAAGCGTCCAGGGAAGTGAAACTTCTGCTACTTGGTAAGTCATAGCTATTGTTGGAAAACTTTTTTTATTTTCTCCTACTTAAAAGGAGTGACAATCTAGCACCAGAATCTACAGGGAGAAAATGCTTTGTTTGCTCGTTCACAACAGTGTTGCAATTGTAACTAGACTTCACTTGTTGCTACTTTGGTTAATTTGAGTTTTCTTTGCTTGCTTTCGTGTGATCTGATCTCTGATTACTTCCTGCAACATTATTTACTTTAGGTGACATCTGATTTAGATGTAGCTGAGGATCTTTCTCCACTTGTTCAATAAACTCTTATGTAGCCCTATATTCACTTGTTTTCTATTGATTAGGCTCTAGTCTTTATTGGCATTGCTAATCCTAAAACTAACACACACACACAGACTGTTAAATACAGGTGTTGTATTATGACCATTGCCTAAGCTTAGACATGCTGCTGTGTTTATATCATTAGTAAATAACGCTCTTGGCAGTTTCCTTTGGAACGCCGTGTGGGTCTTTGCGTGTCAAAAAAAGATACACAAAAAACAGTATAAACTTTTAATTTGACACGTCAAATAACACAATTATATTATAGAATGGTGTGTGTGCTGAATTTGAATGTACAAGCCAAGCGCCACCACCAGGACCAATAGCACTGTCAAAGTTGTACAAAAAAAATAAAGTGCAAACACTGGCCATGATATGTTTACAATACTGCGTTGGTAATAAGGTATTATTTGTTCGACCGAATTGGAAAACGTCTGTGAGGATTTGAAATAAGAGCAGGATCAAAAATGTTTGCAAATATCGTTGATACAGATGTTATTAGAAACTTCTGGGGTTTCTAGCTAGCTTTAGCGTGGTACCGTCCTAGCACCAATGCAAGCAGCCTGAAAACAAATACCGTATTAACTGCAGGCATCTTCAATATTCTTAGCAAATATTTAGGAATCCATGTGAGTAAGTATTCGCTAGGTAGGCACTTGTTGTTCGTCTATTGAAACTGAACTTCAGTTCATGAAAATATCTAGCTAGCCAACTACTTAACCCTGTTGCCCAAAGCTAACGTTATAGCCCGCTTCAAAGTGACGCTTGACTGGAGCGGGTTATGTGTTGTGAAGGCAGCCACAATAGTGGACTTTGCTGTTCGCCTTCAAAATAGAGGTCCTTATTTGAAAGTGACGTAAATGGTTACTATTGGTGGAATCAAATCAAATGTTATTTGTCACACGCGCCCGAATACAACCGGGGTAGACCTTACCGTGAAATGCTTACTTACAAGCACTTAACCAACAATGTAGTTCAAGAAACAGATAAAAAAAAAAAAATTTACTAAGCAAACTAAAGTAACAATAAAATAACAATACCAAGGCTTTATACAGGGGGTACTGGTACCGAGTCAATGTGTGGGGGTACAGGTTAGTTGAGGTAATTTGTACATGTAGGTAGGGGTGAAGTGACTATGTATAGATAATAATAAACAGCGAGTAGCAGCAGTGTAAAAACAAAAGGGGGTCTAATGTAAATAGCGTCGGTGGCCATTTGATTATTTGTTCAGGGGTCTTATGGTTTGGGGGTAGAAGCTGTTAACCTCTCTAGGGGAGGTGGGACGAAATCGTCCCACACTATTCAACAGCCAGTGACAAATCAGAGCGCCAAATTTTAAAACCACAAAATGTCATAATTAAAAGTTCTCAAACACAGGACTATTTTACACCATTTTATAGATGCACTTCTCCTGAATCGAACCACATTGTCCGATTTCCAAAAGGCTTTACAGCGAAAGCAAAACATTAGGTTATGTTAGGAGAGTACATAGACACAAAAAACCACACAGCCATTTCCAAGCAACTAGCATGCATCACAAATACCCAAAACACAGCTAAATGCAGCACTAACCTTTTGATTTTCATCAGATGACACTCCTAGGACATTATGTTATCCTCTCCAGCGTCTGATCCCGTCAGTGGGATCAAAATCCAGCGAAAAATCATATCGCCAATTCGCATTAAAAAAAAATCATAATAAAAAAAAAAAAAAATTAATATATATATATTTTTTTTATAGATACACCTCTCCTGAATCGACCCACGTCGTCCGATTTCAAAAAGGTTTTACAGGAAAAGCAAATCATTAGATTATGTTAGATGAGTCCATCGTAAAAAGCAGCTTCATAGCCATTTTCCGACCAACCACTTGCATCACATATAATCAAAAAACAGCTAAATGCAGCACTAACCTTTTACAAACTTCATCAGATGGCACCCCTAGGACATCATGTTATACAATGCATGCATTCTTTTGTTCAATAAAGGTCATATTTATATATAAAAACAGCATTTTACATCTCTGTCTGACGTTGACTAAATAATTTCCCCTCAAATGCGTCCCGGTAAACAATGCTACAATTCCCTAAATTACTATCCGATAACGATTTTTTAAATTTATATTGTCAATCTAACATTTTATAGATGAATATCTCTTGAGAACACCTGTCATACCAGATTTTAAATTAACTTTACTGGGTAATCACACTTTGCGATAAAAGGAGATGCGATACTCAGAAAATGAGCTAATATACAGAGCTCGGCGCCATCTTGGCACAATCGCATGTCACATCTCATCTTGTATAATATTGTCAATAATCGCCTACCTTTAGTTGTCTTCATCAGAAAGCATCCCAGGTCCACAACAGATGTATTTTCGGTCGAAAAAGTCCATACTTCACGTTCCATTAGCCTGCTGTTGGTAGCGCGTCCTTGGGCTCTCTCCAAATTCTCCGATGTGCGCAGGGCTGAAGTTTCGGATAAAATGATTCTCCCGCCTGTAGGTTCGTTCAAACATGTCAAACGTTGTAAAACATTAATCTTCAGGGCCTGTAACACCAAGAGAGCCAATAAGATTCGAGGGGGATGATTTAATTGTCTTTCAAACCCATTCCAAAGGTGGGGGTAGACATGGCCGCCGGCGTCATAATGGTGATGGCCCATCCCCTGTGACCAATTTCCAAAGAGTATCATTCACTGAGTTTCGACTGTATAAGGCTCAAACCACTGTGAAAAGACTGGCGACATCTAGTGGAAGCAATAGGAAGTGCTCACTGAACCATGGTTAACGGTGTGATTTATAGGGAAAGATGAGAAGTCGAGTCCACAATTCTGAATTCCACTTCCTGTTTCAATCGGTCTCGGGGTTTTGACTGCCATTTGAGTTCTGTTATACTCACAGACACCATTCAAACAGTTTTAGAAACTTTAGGGTGTTTTCTATCCATATATAATAAGTATATGCATGCCCTAGCTTCTGAGTTTGATTAGTAGGCTGTTGAAAATGGGAACGATTTTTTTTCAAAATGCGCTGTGGCGCCCCCTATCCTAGGGTATCCTCAAGAGGATTTCTACAATACATGCACGTTTTGTTCAATCAAGTTCATATTTATATCAAAAACCAGCTTTTTACATTAGCATGTGACGTTCAGAACTAGCATACCCACCGAAAACTTCCGGCGAATTTACTAAATTACTCACGATAAATGTTGACAAAATACATAACAATTATTTTAAGAATTATAGATACAGAACTCCTTTATGCAATCGCTATGTCCGATTGTAAAATAGCTTTTCGGCGAAAGCACATTTTGCAATATTCTGAGTACATAGCTCGGCCATCACGGCTAGCTAATTTGACACCCACCAAGTTTGGGACAACCTAAACTCAGAATTACTATTAGAAAAATTGGATTACCTTTGCTGTTCTTCGTCAGAATGCACTCCAAGGACTTCTACTTCAACAACAAATGTTGTTTTGGTTCCAAATAATCCATAGTTATATTCAAATAGCTCTGGTTTGTTCGTGCGTTCAGGTCACTATCCGAAGGGTGACGCGCGAGCGCATTTCGTGCCCAAAAATTCAAAATATTCCATTACCGTACTTAGAAGCATGTCAAACGCTATTTAAAATCAATTTTTATGCTATTTTTCTCGTAAAATAGCGATAATATTCCAACCGGGCAAGGTTGTATTCATTCAAAGGCTGAAAGAAAAAAATGGAGTAGTCTCATGAACGCGCATCTCAGTCTCACTGTCCCTAGGCTGACCACTAACAAATTCTGCTGCTGTTCTTTGCCCAGAGACAGCAGACACCCCATTCCACTTTTTGGAGGCTTTAGAGAGCCAATGGAAGCCTTAGAAAGTGTCAAGTTACAGCACAGATGCTGTATTTTCGATAGAGATGCAACAGAAGGACAACAAATTGTCAGACAGGGCACTTCCTGTATGGAATCTTCTCAGGTTCTGGCCTGCCAAATGAGTTCTGTTATACTCACAGACACCATTCAAACAGTTTTAGAAACTTTAGAGTGTTTTCTATCCAAATCTACTAATTATATGCATATTCTAGTTTCTGGGCAGGAGTAGTAACCAGATTAAATCGGGTACGTTTTTTATCCGGCTGTGAAAATACTGCCCCCTAGCCATAACAGGTTAAGTTTGCCTGCATTAAAATCACCGGCCACTAGCAACGCCGCCTCTGAATGAGCGTTTCCCTGTTTGCTTATGGCGGAATACAGCTCATTGAGTGCGGTTTTAGTTCCAACCTCGCTCTGTGGTGGTATGTAGACAGCTACGAAAAATACAGATAATCTCTCTGGGTAAATAGTGTGGTCTACAGCTTATCATAAGATACTCAACCTCAGGTGAGCAAAACTTGGAGACTTCCTTAGATATCGTGCACCAGCTGTTGTTTACATAAATGCATAGGCCCCCGCCCTTGTCTTACCAGAGGCTGCTGTTCTGTTGCCGATAGAGCTGGCGGGTTATACACTCAATGTTCTTAATGTCTTCATTCATCCACGACTCGGTGAAGCATAAAATATGACAGTTTTTAATGTCCCGTTGGTGGAAAAATACATGCTTTCAGTTCGCCCCATTTATTTTCTAACGATTGAACGTTAGCTAGCAGAACGGAGGGCAAGGGCAGATTAGCCACTCATCGCCTGGTCCTCACAAGGCACCCTGATCTCTTGCCTCGAAATCACAGTTTCCTTCTCCAGCGAATCACGGGGATCGGGGCCTGGTCGGGTGTCAACAGGATATCCCTCGCGTCCGACTCATTGAAGAAAAACTCTTTGTCCAGTTTGAGGTGAGCAAATGTTTAGAAGCTATTTTCGGTCATAGGAGATGGTACCATCAACATTATGTACAAAACAAGTTATGAACAACGCGAAAAAACAAACAAAATAGCATGATTGGTTAAGTGCCGATAAGACGGCAGCTCTACCCATCGGCGCCATCATTACAGGTACGGCTGTACAGTTATAAAGTCTAATACGTCAATTTAACATATTATTGTCTTTTTTGAATTTCTATAACATCCCAAACTCGTTTAGCATGATCTATTCCATCGTGGAACTATTTGTATTAATTTGTATCACTTTCAATGAGAGACCTTTATTTTGAAGGCGAACCGCAAATTCTGCCATTACGGCTAATCCTTATTGTGTCTAGCTTCACATAGGTGAGTCCGACCATCATTAATGAAGCAAGAACTGTTTTATAAATTAGGGGTATTTTAGATTCTAGTTAACTATAAATGCTATAACAGATTATGTCGTTTTGCTATGTTTTTGGGGAAGAACATTATTTGCATGCATCAGCTAGCAATTTTTTTTAATGAACAGCACCATCCCAGAGTTTGGGGAAATGCAGCAGGTGAGTGAGACAAAACTCTATCAGCGTCATAGCATACATATCGGTGAATCACTGTGCCATATGAAATACGAGTGATGTGTTAATTACTACGTACGTGTTTAAATTGTTATGTGACGTACAGTCATATTCGGGTCCTAATTGGTCAACAAGCTTATTTCACACACATCAAATAACCCTGTTTGACGCATCTTTTTTTTTTTTACACTCAAATGACCCAAATGGCGTTCCATAGTTTCATCCCCAGACTGCTGTAGAACCTCTTAGAGATACACTTGAGAATGTAAACAAACACCTCCATTCAATAGAAGTGGATTAATGTAGTAGACTACAAGGTGTAAAATATGGTGACAGATTAAAGACAATACTTCTGTTCATTGTGATGGAGTTGTGGTAAGGATAAACAAATTCCTACCATGAATCAGGTGTTTCATTGTTTTGTGGTCTAGTGAGATTTTGCAAAGAATGTGTCAGGACAGTGGGGGGAGAGAGGGAGCAGTTATTTTATACTTTTACGGTCTGCCTTGGATCAGGTAAACAGATGACAAGTTTTACTTTCATCTTCAAAACATAATACCTGCTATAAGGAAGACATGTTGTCAAGAAGAAACATATTGCCAATGGACCCATAATAGTAGAAATATAGCTAGGATGTGGGCCAGTAACCGAAAGGTTGCTATATCGAATCCCCGAGCTGAAAAGGTACAAATCTGTCGTTCTGCCCCTGAACAAGGCAGTTAACCCACTGTTCCTAGGCCGACATTGTAAATAAGAATTTGTTTTTAACTGATAAAAAATAAGAAATACCTGCTCAGGAAGACATGTCAAGAAGAAACATGTTGTTGCCAATTGGAGCCATTATAGTAGAAATATAGCTAGGGTATCACACTAGATCCTATATGAGAGAACGACTTCTCTGTTTATTAAATAGTGTGAAACGTTATACAGTGCAGTCTATGGTTACAGTCTAGGCACAATGCAGTTAGGGGTTAAATAGGTCTACTGTACACATCTAGTGGAAACGTTTTCATTTTATTTACTGACCAACAACACAGCTCTCTCTCTACTAACTAGGGTTGAATATTTTCCCAGTGCTTTACACATGTTCCATCTCGAGAACAAATGAGTTCTCCCGGGTAACCTGGTATTTCCTGCCAAAACCGTAAGTGTCATTCAACAGCATTTATAAAGCATATAAATAGGCCTATGTCTGGATTTCATTAGAGCTTTGATCCAAAATTCTAGTGTGATATGCTAACGTAAAGAAAATGACATAACAGTTACAAGGCTTTATACAGGGGGTACCGGTACCGAGTCAATGTGCGGGGGTACAGGTTTGTCGAGGTAATTTGTAAACTGACTGCATAGATAGTAAACGGCGAGTAGCAGCAGTGTAAAAACAAAGGAGGGGGGTCAACGTAAATAGTCTGGGTAGCCATTTGATGAATTGTTCAGCAGTCTTATGGCTTGGGGGTAGAAACTGTTAAGGAGCCTTTTGGTCCTAGACTTGGCGGTCCGGTACCGCTTGCCGTGCGGTAGTAGAGAGAACAGTCTATGACTTTGGTGACTGGAGTCTTTGACAATTTTTTGGGGCCTTTCTCCGACACCGCCTAGTATATAGGTCCTGTATGTCAGGAAGCTTGGCCCCAGTGATGTATTGGGCCGTACGCACTACCCTCTGTAACGCCATACAGTCAGATGCCGAGCAGTTGCCATACCAGGCGGTGATGGAACCGGTCAGGATGCTCTCGATGGTGCAGCTGTAGAACCTTTTGAGGATCTTGGGACCCATACCAAATCTTTTTCAGTCTCCTGAGGGGGACAAGGTGTTGTTGTGCCCTCTTCACGACTGTCTTGTGTTTGGACCATTTAGACTATGGTGCAGCAAATGTAGGCCTGTCACAAGAAGAAAAAAAAAGTTACCATGATGAGATGTTATGTCTACATGCATTGTGAACTGTGCTCCAATCTGAGATGGGCTGTCTGTCCCCACCCTGAGCGTTAATGATTCATCATGCAGAGGCCGTAGAGAAGACCGATTTAGACATTGCATATAATTTAACAGTTCCATTTCACGTCATGCTGGTCATATAAATAATGTATTATAATTTACCGGTTTCTCGCAGTTATTTATCCCTTGGAAAGGGCGTGGTTTTCGATGGTAAATCTCAGTAACCGGGTTCCCACCATTCAACCCTAGTACTGACCAAGCGCACAGCTCTCTCGACTGACCAAGCGCACAGCTCTCTCGACTGACCAAGCGCACAGCTCTCTCGACTGACCAAGCGCACAGCTCTCTCGACTGACCAAGCGCACAGCTCTCTCGACTGACCAAGCGCACAGCTCTCTCGACTGACCACAGCTCTCTCGACTGACCAAGCGCACAGCTCTCTCGACTGACCAAGCGCACAGCTCTCTCGACTGACCACAGCTCTCTCGACTGACCAAGTGCACAGCTCTCTCTGCTGACCAAGCGCACAGAAAAGTGGTTTTCCATGTCCAGACTCAGCCCTCATTTCTCTCTCCCAGGCCTGGCATTGAACAAAGGGTATTTCTCTGTTAGAATTTATAGCATGGTCCCAGATCTGTTTGTGCTGTCTTGCCAAACGACCATGGAAGTTGGTTATACAGTATTAGGCCTTGGCTAATAACTGATCTGGGACCAGGCTATTAGGATTATAGTCCACTGCATCCCTATGGGCCCTGATCAAAAGTAATCCACTATAAAGGGAATAGGGTGCCATTTTGGTGTCCAATTAAATTCATCCTTGTATTAGACCACATGAATGTGAGTCATGAATAACTTCCTCCATTCAAAATTCCTACTAACTGAGTCTTAGGCTAGCCTACAAATGAAATGGACTTTCATGTGAAAAGTCTCTTGGATTCTGTAGGTTTGGATGATGAAGGCTACAACTTCTCAGGGGGAACCCTTTGTGGTTTTTTATTTTTATGTCATCTTGTTATTGCACATTCAAAACTCCTGCTAACTGAGGCTTGTTCTGAGACTGAGGTTTTACTTGGGAACATGTGAAAGGTCCCCTAGAGACTGTGTAAGTTTAGATGGTGAAGTCTGAAATGCACTGGAGAATCCATGCATTTTAATGTGAACACGTAGTCCTGACAACGGAAGCACTTTGTAGTCCAAATAGAATTCTATCAAACAGACACGCCATGTCCAATCTGGCGAATGTTGCTATTTCAAGGGAAGCCATTTTGTTGGAGGTAAATTTGCTATAGTATTAGAAGGTTAGTGAATGAGAAAGTTTAGGAAAAGAGGATTCATCAAGACCAAGCACCCATCTTTTCCTCTCTAATAATCTCTTCCATGACGGACTAAAACATATTTTTTTTGGTTTACATCCGCCGTCTGAGTTGTACTGACTCGCTTTAAAGATGTCCTCAGTAGCTGGTATAAAACCTTCATTCTTTAAACTGTTTTGGAAGGAAACAGATCATGAACATATTATTTAGATGTTCATTCCTTAGCTGAAAGACAAGCGGTTATTATTATTATTGATTTCCCAGTCCCAACCTTTTTTAAATGGTAGCCACTCTAACAACTGTAGTTCTGTCTACTCCCACTATGCTGTGCCTCCCTGGCTAAGGAAAGCTAGCCTAATTAGTGTGGTTCTTTAGTAGAAAAGCTTTCAAACTATACTGTTCCCACACTGACTCAGCCCTCCATGCACGTTTATGGAAATGTATGTCTCTCTGTGGTGGTTTGTGCTCGGTTTAGGAGTCGCGTGCACACGCGTCATGTTCTTCTATCATTATGGGAAACTAAAATTAATTTCCATTCAAAATCCTATTTTCCCTAACCCCTTAACCCTAACCATAAACCTAACCACTAACTCTAACCTAAACCCTAACCCTAACCACTAACCCTAACCACTAACCCTAACCATAACCTAAACACTAACCACTAACTCTAACCCTAACCAC
The DNA here is from genome assembly GCF_965601325.2 of Salmo salar. Taxonomy (NCBI): domain Eukaryota; kingdom Metazoa; phylum Chordata; class Actinopteri; order Salmoniformes; family Salmonidae; genus Salmo; species Salmo salar. The sequence goes on from NC_138305.1 coordinate 107,561,207, forward strand.
TAACTCTAACCCTAACCACTAACCCTAACCACTAACCTAAACACTAACTCTAACCACTAACTCTAACCACTAACTCTAACCACTAACTCTAACCACTAACTCTAACCACTAACTCTAACCACAACCCCTAACCACAACCCCTAACCCTAACCACTAACCCTAACCCTAACCACTAACCCTAACCACTAACCCCCTAACCACTAACCCTAACCACTAACCCTAACCACTAACCCTAACCACTAACCCTAACCACTAACCCTAACCACTAACTCTAACCACTAACCCTAACCCTAACCACTAACCCTAACCACTAACCTAAACACTAACCATAACCTAAACACTAACCACTAACCCTAACCACTAACCCTAACCACTAACCCTAACCACTAACTCTAACCACTAACTCTAACCACTAACTCTAACCACTAACTCTAACCACTAACCCTAACCACTAACCACTAACTCTAACCCTAACCACTAACTCTAACCCTAACCACTAACTCTAACCCTAACCACTAACTCTAACCACTAACCCTAACCACTAACCCTAACCACTAAGCTTAAAATAGCCTGTGTCCTCATGGGGACGTGGGAAATGTAACCTTGTGGGGACTTTTGGGGATTTTACGTCCCCACAAGGATAGAAAACCAACACACACACACACCACTCTATCTTGTTTTTCTATCCTAGTGTGGACCTACATTTTTTTTCGTTAACCTGTAACCCTAACACACAACCTGAACCCTAACCCTAATTGTAACCCTAACCCGTAACCCTAACACACAACCTAAACCCTAACCCTAATTTGAACCCTAACCCGTAACCCTAACACACAACCTGAACCCTAACCCTAATTGTAACCCTAACCCTTAACCCTAACACACAACCTAAACCCTAATTTGAACCGTAACCCTAACCCTAACACACAACCTAAACCCTAATTTGAACCATAACCCGTAACCCTAACACTCAACCTAAACCCTAACCCTAATTTGAACCCTAACCCGTAACCCTAACACACAACCTGAACCCTAACCCTAATTGTAACCCTAACCCTTAACACACAACCTAAACCCTAATTTGAACCCTAACCCGTAACCCTAACCCTAACACACAACCTAAACCCTAACCCTAATTTGAACCCTAACCCTAACACACAACCTAAACCCTAATTTGAACCCTAACCCGTAACCCTAACACACAACCTAAACCCTAACCCTAATTTGAACCCTAACCCGTAACCCTAACACACAACCTAAACCCTAATTTGAACCCTAACCCATAACCCTAACACACAACCTAAACCCTAACCCTAATTTGAACCCTAACCCCTAACCCTAACACACAACCTAAACCCTAATTTGAACCCTAACCCGTAACCCTAACACACAACCTAAACCCTAACCCTAATTGTAACCCTAACCCGTAACCCTAACACACAACCTAAACCCTAACCCTAATTGTAACCCTAAACCCTAAGCTTAAAATAGCCTTTGTCCTCGTGGGGACGTGGGAAATGTCCCCACCATGGATAATTTCTTATTTGACTATCCTTGAAGGGACTTTTGGGGATTTTAGGTCCCTAAGAGGATAGAAGAACAAGATCATACACACAAGCGCTCACACGCAACACACACAGATTTTGTTAACAATATAGTTAGTTCTACGGTAACAGACTCGGACAGCTAATCCTAATGTTAATATAGTTAGTTCTACAGTAGTGGACTCGGACAGCTAATCCTCGTGTTAATATAGTTAGTTCTACAGTAGTGGACTCGGACAGCTAATCCTCGTGTTAATATAGTTAGTTCTACAGTAGTGGACTCGGACAGCTAATCCTAATGTTAATATAGTTAGTTCTACAGTAGTGGACTCGGACAGCTAATCCTCGTGTCAATATAGTTAGTTCTACAGTAGTGGACTCGGACAGCTAATCCTCGTGTCAATATAGTTAGTTCTACAGTAGTGGACTCGGACAGCTAATCCTCGTGTTAATATAGTTAGTTCTACAGTAGTGGACTCGGACAGCTAATCCTAATGTTAATATAGTTAGTTCTACAGTAGTGGACTCGGACAGCTAATCCTTGTGTTAATATAGTTAGTTCTACAGTAGTGGACTCGGACAGCTAATCCTAATGTTAATATAGTTAGTTCTACAGTAGTGGACTCGGACAGCTAATCCTCATGTTAATATAGTTAGTTCTACAGTAGTGGACTCGGACAGCTAATCCTTGTGTTAATATAGTTAGTTCTACAGTAGTGGACTCGGACAGCTAATCCTCGCGTGTCAATATAGTTAGTTCTACAGTACTGGACTCGGACAGCTAATCCTCGTGTCAATATAGTTAGTTCTACAGTACTGGACTCGGACAGCTAATCCTCGTGTTAATATAGTTAGTTCTACAGTAGTGGACTCGGACAGCTAATCCTCGTGTTAATATAGTTAGTTCTACAGTAGTGGACTCGGACAGCTAATCCTAATGTTAATATAGTTAGTTCTACAGTAGTGGACTTGGACAGCTAATCCTCGTGTTAATATAGTTAGTTCCACAGTAGTGGACTCGGACAGCTAATCCTAATGCTAATATAGTTAGTTCTACAGTAGTGGACTCGGACAGCTAATCCTCGTGTCAATATAGTTAGTTCTACAGTAGTGGACTCGGACAGCTAATCCTCATGTCAATATAGGCTACTGTATGTTTCCTGTATCAGGGTTTGTTTACATTTCAAACAGCCCTTCAATAATATGGTTGAGTTGTTTTTGTGTCCTCTGTACTCTGTAACGCCCATACAGTACAACATGATAATCTGGGATTGTCTCTTGTGTGGCAATGAATGGGGAAAAAAACAAAACATTTCCTTTCATAAATAATATTGTTGGCTAGATATTTTACTGTTGTCCATGGAAGGGATAAAATATTGGAGTACTCCACTAATGTTGTTTTTCTTGTCCTGATGTGTGTTTTGTCCTATATTTTTATTTAATCCATTTTTATTTTTAATCCCAGGCCCCCGTCAATAGGTCTTTTTCCTTTTGGTAGGCCGTCATTGTAAATAAGAATTTGTTCTTAACTGACTTGCCTAGTTTAAATAAAGGTTAAAATAATACTCACATGTACAGTGTTAAGTCCTGTACTACCTCAGTGAAGTGGTATTCATTAGGCCATTCATATTATACTGTAGGGCCAGGATGATACCAGTATTACCATGTATTTATACTTTAAAAAAATTACTAATTCAATCACAAAGCAGATCAAACTCTATGGTCCTTTTTAAAATCCTTCTGTATGTTAAACATTGCTTATAGCTTGGAAAATAAATACATGACTCTGCTGAATGACAACATAATGATGGTTTGTTTCCAACATTAGGGTTGTATTCCTAAAGAAGTTAAACCATCTCTGTGTTTTATTTCCTTGTTGAGATACTGGTATGGTCCCTGCCCTAGTGCACAGAAAGGCTATTCTTCTGGCTCCTCTTTTAAGGGATGGCCCCGTTGATATCTAACTGACACTACCCAACCTTTCCCTTAGTGCCTGGCAACTTTACTGCACTCTCACATCCCAGGCTGCATCATACTATAGTCCTGTCTATGAGCATTCTTCTATAAGCACATATCTCTGCCCAGCTGGTGGCATCAAATACACCATCCGTATCTCTGCTAGGTGATACACACCCTCATTCTGTTTTAACACAAAACGGCTGCTAAAAGAGATTTCACCATCTTGCTGTTGTTTTATATACATTTCTTTGTCATATAAACTCCAGCTCAGTGTCCAGATATGAAAACATAGATTTAAACAAATTATTCTTGGACTATTTCTGTCAGTAAAAAGTTTGACTATGCTAAAACATCATCACATTGAGCTCATTGGCTGTCCTTCACAAGACCCTCCCATCACCATGGCTGTGCTTCACAAGACCCTCCCTCCCTCCTCCCATCACCATCACCATGGCTGTGCTTCACAAGACCCTCCCTCCCTCCTCCCATCACCATGGCTGTGCTTCACAAGACCCTCCCTCCCTCCTCCCATCACCATCACCATGGCTGTGCTTCACAAGACCCTCCCTCCCTCCTCCCATCACCATGGCTGTGCAGAACCATATGATTAAGAATTAGAATGTCATTTTAGTAGGATCTCCATGCACAGAGCACCCAGATATGTTGATGACAGCATCATCATCTTTCATCTGTATTTAATCTCCCTTCAGAAGTCTTAAAATAGACACACAGCACGCTCCAATCAGAGAGGGAGACACACGTTCCTATCAGAGAGGGAGACAGACAGACAGCACGCTCCCATCAGAGAGGGAGAGAGACAGACAGCACGCTCCCATCAGAGAGACACACCATGCTCCTGTCAGAGAGAGCGAGAGACATGAGGTGGAAACTGAGCTGCACTTCCTAACCTCCTGCCAAATGTATGACCATATTAGAGACACATATTTCCCTCAGATTACACAGATCCACAAAGAATTCGAAAACAAACCCAATTTTGATAAACTCCCACATCTACTGGGTGAAATACCACAGTGTGCCATCACAGCAGCAAGATTTGTGACCTGTTGCCACAAGAAAAAGGGCAACCAGTGAAGAACAAACACCATTGTAAATACAACCCATATTTCTTTATTTATTTTTGTACTTTAACTATTTGCACATATGACATTTGAAATGACTTTATTATTTTGGAACTTTTGTGAGTGTAATGTTTAACGTTCATTTTTATTGTTTAGTTCACTTTTGTTTATCTACTTCACTTGCTTTGGCAATGTTAACATATGTTTGCCATGCCAAAAATCAAATCAAGTTGTATTGGTCACATACACATGATTAGCAGATGTTATTGTGGTTGTAGTGAAATGCTTGTGCTTCTAGCTCCGACAGTGCAGTAATATCTAACAAATTACACAACATATACCCAGAGTTGCACACTTTGGGGAATATTTAAGAGGTGGAAACTTTCCGTGGGAATATATGGGAATTAACGGGAATATATGGGAATTTTTATGGAAATATATGCAAATTAATATTAATACCATTTAAATGTAGATGTTTTTAGCATTGGATATATTTACCATATCATATGGAGACAGAAACATAAACATTTGACCTTATCATAAGTAGACATAATTACAAATTATTAAATCCTTGCAATAGAAATAAATAAAAAAACATTTTAGTTACGAATTGAACTTTAATTAAATGAGTTAACTCTTCACATGGGATTATTTCACTGAACAACAAAAAGGGAATATTAAATGATCCCCAATGATCCATCGCATCTCCCAAAATTGTTTTCAACGTCTGTAAAATGATAGTCTAGAAACTAAAGCTTTTGTTGTCTTCCTCACAGGCTTCCATGTCTTCTCCCTGGACCTCCTCAATGTCCACCTCTTGAACATCAGACTATGAGGATTCATCTTCACTGTCACTTTCCAACCTTGTGAGGATAGCTCTTTGTTTGGCTCAAAAAGTCTCAAATTTGCCCGGATGGCCACCAATTTTTAAACCTTTTGTATTGGTCAGCCTGTTGCGTGCTTTGGTGTGTGTTCCCAAACAAGGACCAGTTGTGCTCTGAGGTGGCTGATGTTGGTGGGATTTGGAGGATGATGGAGGCAACAGGGGAAAGAGCCTCAGATCCACAAAGTCCCTTCCACCAGGTGGCTGATGAGATATGTTGGCACGACTGCCATATTGCATCTCCATCCCAAAGCCCTTGCTTGGAAGTGTACTTTGCCACACTGCCAAGATGGTGAGAGACGGTAGTGACGACACCATAGGCCTTGTTGATCTCTGCACCAGACAGGATGCTCTTGCCAGCATACTTGGGGTCCAACGCTGCGGCGTGTATGGGCTTCAGGCAGAAGTCTTCACGCTTTTTGATGTATTTCAGAACTGCAGTTTCCTCTGCTTGGAACAACAGTGAAGTGGGCAGGGCAGTACGGATTTATTCTCTTACATCTGCAAGCAGAGTCTGAACATTAGACAGGATGGCATTGTCTCCCTCAATCCGTGCAATGGCTACTGCTATAGGTTTCAGGAGTTTCAGGCTGCTAAGGCATGTCTGCCTTCAGCTCATCTGCAGTGTAGAGACCAGTGTGTCTGTTGTCCCTTGTGTCTGTGCTCTTGTAGAATACTGGTTGAGGGGTGGAGATGATGTAGTTAATTATTCCTTGCCCACAAATAAATCGACCACCAATCAGGGATGATTGCAATACAGTCTGCTTTCTCTATGATTTGCTTGACCTTCACTTGAACTCTGAACTCTGCATCCAGCAAATGAGTAGATAAAGCATGTCTGGTTGGAGGGGTGTATGCTGGGCGAAGAACATTCAGAAATCTCTTCCAAATACCCATTGCCTGTAAGCATCCGAGGTGAACCAGTTGCATACGCAGCTCAGGCAAGACATTCATGAGTAAAAAAAACCTTCTGATTCCAGGAGGACCATGAGCTGTTGCTATTGATAAGATGTCTGATTCATAATTTTCACCTCAAATAGAAGTAGAGGGACATTTGTCAGAGGTTGCTTGTTGTGAGCGCTGAGGGAACTTTATGCACTTGGCCAGATGACTCTGCATCTTTGTTGCATTCTTCACATGATTTGGCACAGTTTTTGCAAATGTCCACAGCTTTTCCTTCTACATTAGCTGCAGTGAAATGTCTCCACACATCAGATAGTGCCCGTGCCATTTTCCTGTAAAGATTAGAAAACATTTGTAAAAAAATAAATAAAAATACAATTCCATGTACAGATAAATAGTTAAGTAGTTAGATTATGCAACTCCTTTGTAAGGTAAATGTTTTAAAATGAAACAGCGATGGAAACGGCTGAATTAACACTCAGCAGTCTCAAGCAAATTAAACCCCACATGGTAGCAAAAACTAACTAGCAGAAATTGTTTAAAAGTTAAAAATGATTTAAACACACTTTGATGTAGGCTACTATTTACTAATTAACAAAAAATCATGTATGTCATATAAAATATATTCACCCCACCCAGTATTGTAATCAAAACTTACCAGAAAGCATGTAGTCCTTGGCTCAGACAGTGTAGTAGTGTGGGCTCAATAGCATCTCATTAGTGTGCAAGATCTTGAGAATCAGCTGTACATGTGATGGCAGAATGCACTGCGCATGCAGAGGGTTGCAATTCCATTGAATTGGGGATAGTTTAACCAAAATATGCCACAAGACCTAGAGTTGCCTTATGTGTATCCCAGAAAAAGGTTCACGGTTATATGCTAACTTTTTGATGAATTTAAGCAAGATTCCCAAAATTCTTGCGCTTGAATTTCCAGAGAAATTCCTGAAATTTACTGGAAAGTTTCCGATCCTTTGCAGCCCTAAACCCAAAACACACAAATCTAAGTAGGAATGAATTAAGACTATATACATATATGGACGAGCGATGTCAGAGTGGAACGGACTAAGATAGAGTATAATATTATAGAATACAGTATATACAAACTCAGCAAAAAAAGAAACGTCCTCTCACTGTCAACTGCGTTTATTTTCAGCAAACTTAACATGTGTAAATATTTGTATGAACATAACAAGATTCAACAACTAAGTTCCACAGACATGTGACTAACAGAAATGGAATAATGTGTCCCTGTAAAAAGGGGGGGGGGGGGGGGGGGGTGTCAAAATCAAAATAACAGTCAGTATCTGGTGTGGCCACCAGCTGCATTAAGTACTGCAGTGCATCTCCTCCTCATGGACTGCACCAGATTTGTCAGTTCTTGCTGTGAGATGTTACCCCACTCTTCCACCAAGGCACCTGCAAGTTCCCGGACATTTCTGGGGGGAATGGCCCTAGCCCTCACCCTCCGATCCAACAGGTCCCAGACGTGCTCAATGGGATCGAGATCCGGGCTCTTCGCTGGCCATGGCAGAACACTGACATTCCTGTCTTGCAGGAAATCACGCACAGAACGAGCAGTATGGCTGGTGGCATTGTCATGCTGGAGGGTCATGTCAGGATGAGCCTGCAGGAAGGGTACCACATGAGGGAGGAGGATGTCTTCCCTGTAACGCACAGCGTTGCGATTGCCTGCAATGACAACAACCTTAGTCCAATGACGCTGTGACACACCGCCCCAGACCATGACGGACCCTCCACCTCCAAATCGATCCCGCTCCAGAGTACAGGCCTCGGTGTCACGCTCATTCCTTCGACGATGAACACGATTCCGACCATCACCCCTGGTGAGACAAAACCGCGACTTGTCAGTGAAGAGCACTTTTTGACAGACTTGTCTTGTCCAGTCACGGTGGGTTTGTGCCCATAGGCAACGTTGTTGCCGGTGAGGACCTTTTTTACAACAGGCCTACAAGCCCTCAGTCCAGCCTCTCTCAGCCTATTGCGGAGAGTCTGAGCACTGATGGAGGGATTGTGCATTCCTGGTGTAACTCGGGTAGTTGTTGTTGCCATCCTGTACCTGTCCCGCAGGTGTGATGTTCGGATGTACCGATCCTGTGCAGGTGTTGTTACACATGGTCTGCCACTGCGAGGACGATCAGTTGTCCGTCCTGTCTTCCTGTAGCGCTGTCTTAGGCGTCTCACAGTATGTACATTGCAATTTATTGCCCTGGCCACATCTGCAGTCCTCATGCCTCCTTGCAACATGCCTAAGGCATGTTCACGCAGATGAGCAGGGACCCTGGGCATCTTTCTTTTGGTGTTTTTCAGAGTCCGTAGAAAGGCCTCTTTAGTGTCTTAATTTCTCATAACTGTGACCTTAATTGCCTACCGTCTGTAAGCTGTTAGTGCCTTAACGACCGTTCCAAAGGTGCATGTTCATTAATTGTTTATGGTTAATTAAACAAGCATTAGAAAGTGTTTAAACCCTTTACAATGAAGATCTGTGAAGTTATTTGGATTTTTACGAATTATCTTTGAAAGACAGGGTCCTGAAAAGGGACGTTTCTTTTTTTGCTGAGTTTGCGATGACTAATGCCAGAATTGTAAACTTTATTAAAGTGACTAATGTTCCATTCCTTAAAGTGGCCAGTGATTTCTAGTCTACGCCTTAAGGCAGCAGCCTCTAATGTGCTAGTGATGGCTGTTTAATTAACAGTCTGATGGCCTTAAGATAGAAGCTGTTTTTCAGTCTCTCGGTCCCAGCTTTGCTGCACCTGTACTGACCTCTCCTTCTGGTTGATAGCAGGGTGAACAGGCAGTGGCTCGGGTGGTTGATGTCCTTGATGATCTTTTTGGCCTTCCTGTGACATCGGGTGCTGTAGGTGTCCTGGAGGGTGGGTAGTTTGCCCCTGGTAATGCGTTGGGCAGACAGCTCCACCCTCTGGACAGCCTTGCGGGCTGTGCAGTTGCCGTACCCGGCGGTGATGCAGCCCGACAGGATGCTTTCAATTGTGCATCTGTAAAAGTTTGAGGGTTTCAGGTGACAAGACAAATTTCTTTAGCTCCTGAGGTTGAAGAGGCTCTGTTGCGCTTTCTTCACCACACTGTCTCTGTGGGTGGTCCATTTCAGTTTGTCAGTGATGTGTACGCTAAGGAACTTGAAGCTTTCCACCTTCTCGACTGCGATCCCGTCGATGTAGAATGGGGGGTACACCCTCTGCTGTTTCCAGAAGTCCACGATCATTTCCTTTTGTTGACGTTGAGTGAGAGGTTGTTTTCCAGGCACCACACTCCCAGAGCCCTCACCTCCTCCATGTAGGCTGTCTCATCATTGTTGGTAATCAAGCCTACTACTGTTGGGTCGTCTGCAAACTTGATGATTGAGTTGGAGGCATGCTTGGCCACGCAGTCATAGGTGAACAGGGAGTACAGGAGGGGGCTGAGAGTGAGTGAGAGAGAACAAACTGTTATAGGTTAACAAATGTAGGCCTACTTCTCATGTAATTGATGTCTCTTTTTCTTTGCAGGTGCTGGGGAGTCTGGGAAAAGTACAATAGTGAAGCAGATGAAGTAAGTTCAACCACTTCACAATGTGAGCACTTTGCAGTCCTAACTGCATTCTATGAAATGCTCCCTCTCTTTGATGGAAGCAGCACAGAACTAGAATGAGATGGTGATGAGAGGTTCCAAGCCTGTTCTATTCATTATGTTTTCATGGGTAGAATGTTGCAGTGATTAGTGCTTTTTGAGGTCGATTTTATTTTATTATTATTTTATTTTTTAATGATCACGTTTTATTTTACTAGATGGGCGTTATGAAATATGACCTTGAAAATATTTTTGAGCTTTTTGATTGAAATCCCAAAGCCAAATATTGCTAACAATCAGTTGGGAATACATTGAAAACATTCCATTGTCTCTATCCACATAGAATAAAGAGCCCCATGACAGTAGCTTATTAACCATAATTTATTTGCTTTACTTTGCTTAAATAAAATATTTCAGGTGTGTGTGTGTGTGTGTGTGTGTGTGTGTGTGTGTGTGTGTGTATATATATATACACTGTGGCCAGTTTATTAGGTACACCACCCCGTTCATGAAAATGGATCGCTCCTAGAGACAAGACTGTGAGTCATGTGGCCGTGTCTTGCTACAGTTGAAGTCGGAAGTTTACATACACTTAGGTTGTAGTCATTAAAACTCGTTTTTCACCCACTTCACAAATTTGTTGTTAACAAACTATAGTTTTGGTAAGTTGGTTAGGACATCTACTTTGTGCATGACACGAGTAATTTTTCCAACAATTGTTTACAGACAGATTATTTCACTTATAATTCACTGTATCACAATTCCAGTGGGTCAGAAGTTTGCATACACTAAGTTGACTGTGCCTTTAAACAACTTGGAAAATTCCTGAAAATGATGTCATGGCTTTAGAAGCTTCTGTTAGGCTAATTAACATAATTTGAGTCAATTGGAGGTGTACCTGTGGATGTATTTCAAGGCCTACCTTCAAACTCCCTGCCTCTTTGCTTAACATCCTGGGAAAATCAAAAGAAATCAGCCAAGACCTCAGGAAAAAAATTGTAGACCTCCACAAGTCTGGTTCATCCTTGGGAGCAATTTCCAAATGCCTGAAGGTACCACGTTCATCTGTACAAACAATAGTACCCAAGTATAAACACCATGGGACCACGCAGCCGTCATACCGCTCAGGAAGGAGGAGACTTGCAAGCCGAAGAACACCATCCCAACCGTGAAGCACCGGGGTGGCAGCATCATGTTGTGGGGGTGTTTTACTGCAGGAGGGACTGGTGCACTTCACAAAATAGATGGCATCATGAGGAGGAAAATTATGTGGATATATTGAAGCAACATCTCAAGACATCAGTCAGGAAGTTAAAGCTTGGTCGCAAATGGGTCTTCCAAATGGACAATGACCATAAGCATACTTCCAAAGTTGTGGCAAAATGGCTTAAGGACACCAAAGTCAAGGTATTGGAGTGGCCATCACAAAGCCCTGACCGCAATCCTATAGAACATTTGTGGGCAGAACTTAAAAAGCATGTGCGAGTAAGGAGGCCTACAAACCTGACTCAGTTACACCAGCTCTGTCAGGAGGAATGGGCCAAAATTCACCCAACTTATTGTGGGAAGCTTGTGGAAGGCTACCCAAAACGTTTGACCCAAGTTAAACAATTGTAAGGCAATGCTACCAAATACTAATTTAGTGTATGTAAACTTCTGACCCCCTGGGAATGTGATGAAAGAAATAAAAGCTGAAATAATTTTCTTTACTATTATTCTGACATTTCACATTCTTAAAATAAAGTGGTGATCCTAACTGACCTAAGAAAGGGAAGTTTTATTTAGATTAAATGTCAGGAATTGTGAAAAACTGAGTTTAAATGTATTTTGGCTAAGCTGTATGTAAACTTCCGACTTCAACTGTATATAAAGCAGGCAGACGGGCATCGAGGCATTCAGTTACTGTTCGATTGAATGTTAGAATGGGCAAAACTAGTGACCTAAGCGTCTTTGAGCGTGGTATGATCGTCGGTGCCAGTATTTTAGAAATATCCGGCCTCCTGGGCTCTTCATGCACGACAGTGTCTAGGGTTTACCATGAATGGTGCAACAAACAAAAAAAACATCCAGTCAGCAGCAGTCCTGTGGGTGAAAACAGCTCGTTGATGAGCGGTCGAAGGAGAATGGCAAGAATCGTTCAAGCTAACAGGCGGGCCACAAACAGACAAATAACGGCGCAGTACCACAGTGGTGTGCAGAATGGCATCTTGGAACACACAACTCGTTGGTCCTCGTCACGGATGGGCTGTTACAGCAGACGACCACACCGGGTTCCACTCCTATCAGCTAGAAACAAGAAGAAGAAGAAGTTCCAGTGGGTACACGATCACAAACACTGGACAATTAAGGAGTGGAAAAACATTGCCTTGTTTGACGAATCCCAGTTCCTGTTGTGTCATGCTGATGACAGGATTTGGCATAAACAGCATGAGTCCGTGGCCCTATCCTGTCTCGTGTCGGAGGTACAGGCTGTTGGTGTAATGGTGTGAGGAATGTTTTCCTGGCACACGAGAGGTCCCTTGATACACATTGAGCAACGTTTCCATGCTGTTCTGGAGGCAAAGGGGGGTCCGACCTGTTACTGGATGAGTGTACCTAATATACTCGCCACTGAGTGTATATATTTTGTTTATGACTTTATTATTTAATATCTTAGACAACCATCTAATGCAGTGGTATTCAAACGTTTTCAGCGGGGACCCCATTTTTTTTTCCCCGCCAGAATTTATTGGGACCCCATTTTTTTTTTTACCCCTTAAATCCCACCCCAAATCTAATGACACAAACCTTAAAATCTCTACATTTTAAGATATTTACATAAACAAAAACGTATTCATTAGTTTCTCAATAGAAATGTTAAAACATAAAATTCTATCTCTTAGTTTTCAAAACATTAGGTTTTGAAAACATTAGGAACACCTTCCTACACTGAACAAAAATATAAATATCAACAAACTTTAAAATCTCTACATTTTAAGATATTTACATAAACAAAAACTTTAGTTCATTCGTTTCTCAATAGAATTGAGTTTTAAAATGTATCTCTTAAACGTTTGTGCGCTGAGTTTTCAAAACATTAGGAACACCTTCCTACACTGAACAAAAATATAAATATAAACACAACAGGCAACAATTTCAAAGATTTTACTGAGTTACAGTTCATATAAGGAAATCAGTAAATGTAAATACATTCATTAGGCGTAATCTATGGATTTCACATGACTGGGAATACAGATATGCTTCTGTTTGTCACAGATAACTGTTAAAGAAAAAAAAGGTAGTGGTGTGGATCAGAAAACCAGTCAGTATCTGGTGTTACCACCATTAGCCTCATGCAGCATGACACATCTACTTCACATAGAGTTGATCATGCTGTTGATTGTGGCCTGTGGAATGTTGCCCCACTCTTCACATATCTGGTGAGTATGCAGGCCATGGAAGAACTGTGACATTTTCAGCTTCCAGGAATTGGGGTTGTGTATTATCATGCTGAAACATGAGGTGATGACGGTGGATGAATGGCACGACAATGGTCTTCAGGATCTTGTCACTGTATATCTGTGCATTCAAATTGCCATCGATAAAATTCAATTGTGTTTGTTGTTCGTAGCTTATGCCTGCCCATATCATAACCCCACCACCACCATGGGGCACTCATGGTGTGGGGCACATTAGCAAACCGTTCGCCCACACGACACCATACATGCTGTCTGCCATCTGCCCGGTACAGTTGAAACCCAGATTCATCCATGAAGAGCACACTTCTATTGCATGCCAGTGGCCATCAAAGGTGAGCATTTGCCCACTGAAGTCGGTTAAGCCCTGGTGAGGACGACGAGCATGCAGATGAGCTTCCCTGAGACTGTTTCTGACAGTTTGTGCAGAAATGATTCAGTTGTGCAAACCCACAGTTTCATCAGCTGTACAGGTGGCTGGTTTCAGACGATCCCGAAGGTGAAGAAACTGGATGTGGAGGTCCTCGGCTGGTGTGGTTACACGTGGTCTGTGGTTGTGAGGCCGGTTGGACGTACTGCCAAATTCTCTTAAACGACATTAGAGGCAGCTTATGGTAGAAAAATAAACATAAAATTCTCTGGCAACAACTCTAGTGGACATTCCTGTAGTCAGCATTCAAATTGCTCCCTCAACTTGAGACATTTGTGGCATTGTGTTTTGTAACAAAACTGCACATTTTAGAGTGGCCTTTTATTGTCCCCAGCACAAGGTGCACCTGTGTAATGAGCATGCTGTTTAATCACCTGTCAGGTGGATGATTATCTTGGCATAGGAGAAACGTGAACTAACAGGAATGTAAACACATTTTTGAGAAATAAGGTTTTGTGCATATGGAACATTTCTGTGATCTTTTATTTCAGCTCATGAAACACGGGACCAGCACTTTACATGTTGTGTTTATATTTTTGTTCAGTGTAATATTGAGTTGCACCCCCTTTTGCCCTAAGAACAGCTTCAATTGGTCGGGGCATGGACTCTACAAGGTGTCGAGTATCCTTGTGAAACACTTACCCAATGCTTCCCACAGTTGTCTGGATGTACAGTACCTGTCAACAGTTTGGACACATACTCATTCAAGGGTTTTTCTTTATTTTTAAGATTTTCTACATTGTGAAATAATAGTGGAGACATAAACTATGAAATAACACATGGAATCATGTAGTAACCAAAAAAGTGTTAAACAAATCAAAATATATTTGATAACCGCTTTGCACACTCTTGGCATTCTCTCAACAAGCTTCATCTGGAATGCTTTTCCAACAGTCTTGAAGGAGTTCCCACATATGCTGAGAACTTGTTGGCTTCTTTTTCTTCACTCTGCGGTCCAACTCATGCATCACTCCATCATACTCCTTCTTGGTCAAATAGCCCTTACACAGCCTGGAGGTGTGTTGGGTCATTGTCCTGTTGAAAAACAAAGGGTTGTTCCACTAAGCGCAAACCAGATGGGATGGCGTATCGCTGCAGAATGCTTTGGTAGCCATGCTGGTTAAGTGTGCCTTGAATTCTAAATAAATCACTGACAGTGTCACCAGCAAAGCACCCCCACCATCACACCACCTCCTCCATGCTTCACAGTGGGAACCACACATGCAGAGATCATCCGTTTACGTACTCTGTGTCTCACAAAGACCGTTGGAACCAAAAATCTCAAATTTGGACTCATCAGACCAAAGGACAGATTTCCACTGGTCTAAAGTCCATTGGTTGTGTTTCTTGGCCCAAGCAAGTCTCTTCTTATTATTGGTGTCCTTTAAGTGGTGGTTTCTTTGAAGAAATTCGATCATGAAGGCCTGATTCACGCGGTCTCCTCTGAACAGTTGATGTTGAAATGTGTCTGTTACTTGAACTCTGAAGCATTTATTTGAGATGCAATTTTTGAGGCTGGTAACTCTAATGAACTTATCCTCTGCAGCAGAGGTAACTCTGGGTCTTCCTTTCCTGTGGCAGTCCTCATGAGTGCCAGTTCTATCAGTAGTTGATGGTTTTTGTGACTGCACTTGAAGAAACTTTCAAAGTTCTTGAAATTTTCCGCATTGACTGACCTTCATGTCTTAAAGTAATATGGACTGTCGTTTCTCTGTGCTTATTTTAACTGTTCTTGCCATAATATGGACTTGGTATATTACCAAATAGCCCTATCTTCTGTATACCACCCCTACCTTGTCACAGCACAACTGATTGGCTCAAACACTTTAAGAAAGAAATTCCACAAATTAACTTTTAACAAGGCACACCTGTTAACTGATATGGATTCCATGTGACTACTTCATGAAGCTGGTTGAGAGAATCAAAGTGTGTGCAAAGCTGTCATCAAGGCAAAGGGTGGCTACTTTGAACAATCTTTAAAACTTCTTTGGTTACTACATGATTCCATATGTTTCCTAGTTTTGATGGTTTCACTATTATTCTACAATGTAGAAATTAGTAAAAATAAAAACATAATATTTTTAATATATGTTTTTTCTTTTATTTCACCTTTATTTAACCAGGTAGGCCAGTTGAGAACAAGTTCTCATTTACAATCGTGACCTGGCCAAGATAAAGCAAAGCAGTGTGACAAAAACAATGACACAGAGTTACATATCAACAAACGTACAGTCAATAACACAATAGATAAATCTATGTACAGTGTGTGCAAATGTAGAAGAGTAGGGAGGTAAGGCAATAAGTAGGCCATAGAGGTGGAATAATTACAATTTAGCATTAACACTGGAGTGATAGATGTGCAGATGATGATGTGCAAGTAGAGATACTGGGGTGCAAAAAAGCAAGAGGATAAATAACAATATGGTGATGAGGTAGTTGGGTGCGCTATTTACAGATTGGCTGTGTACAGGTACAGTGATCTGTAAGCTGCTCTGACAGCTGATGCTTAAAGTTAGAGAGGGAGATATAAGGCTTCAGTGATTTTTTTAAAATATTTTTTTGCAATTCGTTCCAGTCATTGGCAGCAGAGAACTGGAAGGAAAGGCGGCCAAAGGAAGTGTTGGCTTTGGGGATGACCAGTGAAATATACCTGCTGGAGCGCGTACTACGGGTGGATGTTGCTATGGTGACCAGTGAGCTGAGATAAGGTGGGGCTTTACCTAGCAAAGACTTATAGATGACCTGGAGCCAGTGGGTTTGGCAACGAATATGTAGTGAGGGCCAGCTAATGAGAGCATACAGGTCGCAGTGGTGGGTAGTATATGGGGCTTTGGTGACAAAACAGATGGCACTGTGATAGACTACATCCAGTTTGCTGAGTAGAGTGTTGGGGGCTATTTTGTAAATGACATCGCCAAAGTCAAGGATCAGTAGGATAGTCAGTTTTACAAGGGTATGTTTGGCAGCGTGAGTGAAGGATCCTTTGCGAAATAGGAAGCCGATTTCTAGATTTAATTTTGGATTGGAGATGCTTAATGTGAGTCTGGAAGGAGAGTTTACAGTCTAACCAGACACCTAGGTATTTGTAGTTGTCCACATATTCCAAGTCAGAACCGTCCAGAGTAGTGATGCTGGTCGGGCGGGTGGGTGCGGGCAACAATCGGTTGAAGAGCATGCATTTAGTTTTACTAGCATTTTAAAAGCAGTTGGAGGCCACGGAAGGACTGTTGTATGGCATTGAAGCTCATTTGGAGTTTTTTTTACTTCTTTGGGCTCAAATCCTGTTAACGGGATCGATTTGACAACATCCGGTGAAATGGCAGAGCACCAAATTCAAAACAAATATTACAAATATTTAACTTTCATACATTCACAAGTGCAACACACCAAATTAAAGCTTAACTTCTTATTAATCTATCCACCGTGTCAGATTTCAAAAAGGCTTTACGGCGAAAGCAAACCATGCGATTATCTTAGGACAGCGCCCAGCATACCAACACATGAAAATCAGATTTCAACCCGCCAGGCGCAACACAAAAGTCAGAAATAACGATTTAATTCATGCCTTACCTTTTTGAAGAACTTCTTCTGTTGGCACTCCAATATGTCCCATAAACATCACAAATGGTCCTTTTGTTTGATTAATTCTGTTGTTATATCTCCAAAATGTCCATTTATTTGGCGCGTTTGATTCAGAAAAACACCGTTCCAACTCGCCCAGCATGACTACAAAATATCTCATAAGTTACCTGTAAACGCTGTCCAAACATTTGAAACAACTTTCCTAATACAACTTTAGGTATTTTTTTACGTAAATAATCGATAAAATTTAAGACGGGATAAACGGTGTTCAATACCAGATAAAAACAAAGTGAAGCGCGTGACCTGGAGCGCGCATCAAAACATTTTAGAGCACTCGGCTGGACCCTCGTTCTGAACTGCCGTACTTCTTCATTTCTCTAAAGAAAAACATCAACCAATTTATAAAGACTGTTGACATCCAGTGGAAGCGATAGGAACTGCAAGCAAGTGCCTTATAAATCTAAATACACATAGAAATCCCATTGAAAACACTGTCACCTCAAAAAGGTCCTGGATGGTTTGTCCTCTGGGTTTCGCCTGCCAAATAAGTTCTGTTATACTCACAGACATCATTTTAACAGTTTTAGAAACTTTAGAGTTTTCTATCCAAATCTACAAATTATATGCATATCCTAGCTTCTGGGCCTGAGTAGCAGGCAGTTTACTTTGGGCATGTTTTTTCATTCAGACGTCAAAATACTACCCCCTAGCCCAAAGAAGTTAACTCGGTGTCCAAAGAAGGGCCAGATGTATACAGAATGGTGTCGTCTGCGTGGAGGTGGATCAGAGAATCACCAGCACCAAGAGCAACATCATTGATATATATACAGAGAAAAGAGTCGGCAGTCACTTGAGAAATACAGCTGCACAGTATTGTCTCTTATCAATGGCTGTTATATCGTTTAGGACCTTGAGCGTGGCTGAGGTGCACCCATGACCAGCTCGGAAACCAGATTCCATAGTGGAGAAGGTACGGTGGGATTTGAAATGGTCGGTGATCTGTTTTGTTAACTTAGCTTTCGAAGATTTTAGAAATGCAGGGCAGGATGGATGTAGGTCTATAACAGTTTGGGTCTAAAGTGTCTCCCCCTTTGAAGAGGGGGATGACCGCGGCAGCTTTCCAATCTTTGTGGATCTCAGACGATACGAAAGAGTGGTTGAATAGGCTAGTAATAGGGGTTGCAACAATTTCGGCGAATCATTTTAGAAAGAGAGGGTCCAGATTGTCTAGCCCAGCTGATTTGTAGGGATACAGATTTTGCAGCTCTTTCAGATCATCAGCTGTCTGGATTTGGGTGAAAGAGAAGCAGGGGGGGCTTGAGCAAGTTTCTGCAGGGGGTGCTGAGATGTTGGCCGGGGTAGGGGTAGCCAGGTGGAAAGCATGGCCAGCCATAGAAAAATGCTTATTGAAATGATCGATTATCGTAGATTTATTGGTGGTGACAGTGTTTCCTTGCGTCAGTGCAGTGGGCAGCTGGGAGGAGGTGCTCTTATCTTCCATGGACTTTAGTGTCCCAAAACGTTTTTGAATTAGTGCTACAGGATGCAAATTTCTGTTTGAACTAACTGACTGAGTATATTGGTTCCTGACTTCCCTGAAAAGTTGCATGTCGCGGGGGCTATTCGATGCTAATGCAGAACGCCACAGGATGTTTTTGTGCTGGTCAAGGGCAGTCAAGCCTGGGGTGAACCAAGGTCTATATTTGTTCTTAGGTCTTCATTTTTTGAATGGGGCATGCTTATTTAAGATGGCGAGGAAAACACTTTTGAAGAGCAAACAGGCATCCTCAACTGACGGGATGAGGTCATTATCCTGCCAGGATACCCGGGCCAGGTCGATTAGAAAGGCCTGCTCGCTGAAGTGTTTTAGGGAGCGTTTGACAGTGATGAGGGGTGGTCGTTTGACCGCGGACCCATCACGCAGGCAAGCAATGAGGCAGTGATCGGTGAGATCCTGGTTGAAGACAGCAGAGGTCTATTTAGAGGGCAAGTTGGTAAGGATGATATCTAAGAGGGTGCCCATGTTTACGGATTTAGGGTTGTACCTGGTAGGTTCCTTTTAAGAATTTGTGTGAGATTGAGGGCATCTAGCTTAGATTGTAGGATGGCCGGGGTGTTAAGCATATCCCAGTTTAGGTCACCTAACAGTACGAACTCTGCCCCCCATCTATCTTCAATCAATTCACATATGGTGTCCATATGGTGCACAGTTGGGGGCCGAAGGGGGTCTATAACAAGCGGCAACATTGAGAGACTTGTTTCTGGAAAGTTGGATTTTTAAAAGTAGAAACTCATTGTTTGGGCACAAAACTGGATAGTATGACAGAACTCAGCAGGCTATCTCTGCAGTAGATTGCAACTCCGCCCCCTTTGGCAGTTCTATCTTGTCGGAAGATGTTGTAGTTGGGGATGGACATTTTTGGTGGCCTTCCTAAGCCAGGATTCAGACACGGCAAGGACATCAGGGTTGGCGGAGTGTGCTAAAGCAGTGAATAAAACAAACTTAGGGAGGAGGCTTCTAATGTTACTAACATGCATGAAACCAAGGCTTTTACGGTTACAGAAGTCAACAAATGAGAGCACCTGGGGAATGTGAGTGGTGCTGGGGGCTGCAAGGCCTAGGTTAACCTGTACATCACCAGAGGAACAGAGGAGGAGTAGGATAAGGTTACGGCTAAAGGCTATACGAACTGGTCGTCTAGTGCGTTTGGGACAGAGTAAAAGGAGCAGATTTCTGGGCGCGGAAGAATATATTCAAGGCATAATGTAGAGACGAGGGTATGGTAGGATTTGAGTACAGTGGAGGTAAACCTAGGCATTGAATGACGATGAGAGAGGTTTTGTCTCTAGAGGCACCAGTTAAGCCAGGTGAGGTCACCGAGTAGGTGTGTCCAAACTTTTGACTGGTACTGTACTTTGGGTGGTAGACCATTCTTGATACACACGGGAAACTGTTGAGCGTGAAAAACCCAGTACCGTTGCAGTTCTTGACTCAAACCCGACGTGCCTGACGCCTAACTACTACCATACCCCGTTCAATGGCAACTTACATTTTTTTTGTCTTGCCCATTTACCCTCTGAATAGCATTTACCTGGATTCACCTGGTCAGTCTGTCATGGAAGTAGTAGATAAGGGTCAGTCTGTCATGGAAGTAGTAGATAAGGGTCTTAATGTTTTCCCCCATACAATAATCTGTTCTCATAATGTTTCATTCTGGTCTAACTTTCTCTGTGCTCCCCAACGAGCCACGCTCACCTTGGCTAGCGAAAAGGCTAGCCTGTGGTCATTGGGTTGTCACAGCTGCCCGTGCTGCAAACCTGTTTGATGAAATCACCGTTTTAATAGTTCTTCAAAGTAGATAAGACATAGTTTCAAGACTGCTACAACTATCAATCGGTTAGTAGAGCTATACCTCCTGAACTGTCTCTATCCCTCTCGTTTGCTGTGTTGTGTACATTTCTCTCTCATGGGGTCGTTGTGCTGTGCCGGGAAGAATAAGAGCAATGGATTCTGCTCATTGTTGTTAATTACAATGTTTTCTGAGCTGAACTAGGTTGAGTATTTGCCTATTGAAAACTACAACTCCCTACAGCATCCCACAGTTCATTCTTGATGTGATGTCTCTCGTGCTTGATAGGATTTGTCAACGGTACGTTGAGCTCAGGAAAAAAAAAATCAACTAAATAGAATTCAAGTAATTGAATCGTTCACTTTAGTTGTTTAATTATCAGAGGGGGAAAAAATGGTTAATCGCTCAGCTCTAGTTGCAGCCCAAATGGAATTCTATCAAACTCGCAAAGACCACGATGGTAGCATGTTGCAGTCCAAACTGAATTCTATCAAACTCGCATACACCACGATGGTAGCATGTTGCAGTCCAAACTGAATTCTAACAAACTTGTATGAGCCACATCAAAGGTTACTGTTACCATTTCTGGTGATGACATTTTAATAAGTTGTGTAACTGATCATTTTAACTTATCAAACAGTTGCCTGATAAAAACGGCATTCGGAATATGCAGTACAGTAATTTGTGAGGGCTTAATGGTTCAGGGAGAATCGGCATCGACAGCCGAGTTCAGCTCTGTCAGTCTGTGTTTGTTTTGTGTGTGTGTTTGTTTGTGCGTGCGTGTGACTGTGTTCTGTGTATGCCTATAGAGACGCTAGCCTCATTTAACATGGCACTGCTCAGGCAGAGCGCGGATGAAGGAAGCACCCATTACATAACAAACTAAACAATGGCCACAGATGCTAGCCTGGCATGGCCTGAATAGACTGCCAACCCTGGATTCCCACATTAAGAAAGCCCACGCCTCGTCACTCATGCACAATTCGCCATGCTATTAAAAGTTGATTGTTTTTTGAAATGTCTTGTCCTAAATGTCCACACATACAGGGACATTTCAGTCATCCCTTAGACTAGAGACTTCTGTGAAGCCAATACCTGTAACTTGAATTCCACAAACCTTCCCTAAAATAACTAGGTTTATTTCCACATATCCCAGTTGAAGAATTACTGGAATAAGAAGAGAATTCACCAACCAACATTTCCGCAAACCAGGAACTTAAGAAAAGTCGCTACCCTACTTGTTTTTATCTGAAATCTAAAAGATCATCCTGAATGTTGTCCCGTTCTTGATCAGGGTTGCCTTATTAGAGAGTGGCTGTGATCCAATGTCCTCACCACATAGAGTGAGAATGCCTAATCCATTGCTTCATGCTAAGTGGATATTGATATTGGAATACACCCAGTGACTTCTGTGAAGCATTAAATCTTACTTGGGTTGATCTGAAACAGATCTGGGCTCAAATACTTGAAAAAATCATTTCAAATACTTTAAGTGTTTTCTTGAGTCTGCCTGATGGGAAGTTTTTGCAGTTTTGGGACTTTTTCTATTGGTTTATTAAACAAGCTCAACAGAGGGGGGGAAAAAGTATTTTTTTCAATAATATTTCATGTATTAGAAACCCAGGTCTGATCTGAAAATCTAAAAAGGTCAACCTCTATGTCTTCCCATCCAGGATCATCCATGAGGCTGGCTACTCTGAGGAGGAGTGTAAACAGTACAGAGTGGTGGTGTACAGCAACACTATCCAGTCTATCATCGCCATCATCAGAGCCATGGGACGCCTAAAGATAGACTTTGGGGACGCCACACGAGCGGTAGGCATATTGTTCTGTCTTTGTGTTCCACTTGTTCTATGTATTCTAGACTAGCTGAATCAAGGGGTTGGGTTGTTCTTGAATATATTTTAAGTATCTGGAACTGGCTCCAGAATCCATTTGGGGGAAACACTGGTCAATTTATCAGTGATAATTGCTGTTCATTGACTACAGCTCAGCGTTCAACACCGTTATCCCCTCCAAGCTCGTCATCAAGCTTAGGATCGCCTCCATCCACTTCAACAGGGCGACAGTGGAGCAGGTAGACGGCTTCAAGTTCCTCGGTGTCTAAATCACTAAAGGCTTAAAATGGTCCACACACACACACACACACACACACACACACACACACACACACACACACACACACACACACAGTCGTGAAGAAGGCACGACAGTGCCTTTTCCCCCACAGGAGGTCGAAAAAGTTTGGCATGGTCCCTCCAATCCTCAAATGATTCGACAACGGTAGAATTGAGAACATATTGACTGGCTGCATCAGTCTGCTTGTTATGGCAATAGCACCGGCCCTCGATTGCATGGCCCTACAGAGGGTTGTGTGGGCAGCCCAGTACATCACTGGGGTGGAGCTTCCTGCCATCCAGGACCTCTCTATCAGGAGATGTGAAAAGAAGGTCCGGAAAATCGTCAAAGACCCCAACCACCCAAGCCATAGACTCTTTTCGCTGCTGCTGCATGGCAAGAGGTACCGGGGCATCAAGTCTGACACCAACAAGCTCTTGAAGAGCTTCTGTCCCCAAGCAATACGACTGATAAATAGCTAAGTTAGCTAAATAGCTACACTGACTGAGTTTACCTCGTATCTTTTATTGACCTTTTTATTTCAATATTTGCACACTTTGTTTCTATGCACACTCACAGGGCCCTACACACTCATACACACTGTCACTCCAAAACACACACACACATACATACATACAGTCATACATACATACAGTCATACAGTCATCCCAACACACACATACATACATACATACATACATACAGTCATCCCAACACACACATACATACACACACACTGTCATCCCAACACACACATGCATACACGCACACAGCCACTCCAAAACACACACACACATACATGCATACAGTCATACAGTCATACATACATACATACATACATACATACATACATACATACATACATACATACATACATACAGTCATACAGTCATACATACAGTCATACAGTCATCCCAACACACACATACATACATACATACAGTCATACAGTCATCCCAACACACACATACATACATACATACAGTCATACAGTCATCCCAACACACACATACATACACACACACTGTCATCCCAACACACACATACATACACACACACTGTCACTCCAACACACGCATACATACATACATACATACATACATACATACATACATACATACATACATACATACATACATACATACATACATACATGCATGCATGCATGCATACAGTCATCCCAACACACACACTGTCATCCCAACAGACACATACATACACACACACAGCCACTCCAACACACACACAAACACACTCACTCCAACACACACACACTGTCACCCCAACACACACACACTGTCACTCCAACACACTGTCGTAGCGTTGACTATCATTAAATGTGAAGACTGTATATTATCACATCAATTCTCTGTGTAATTTTAATTACGTCATTAAACTAATGATGCAACTTTAACTAGGAAGTCGGGGCACCACGGGAACATGTTGTTTAGAGTGTCAATTTCCCGAATTTAACTCTCTTCAGATATTTTCATATCTTATCGATTACGGTCACTTATTAATTTATTATTACCTCATCAGTCATATTCTGAATGTCTCAAACCCTTGGATATCTTCACGAACCCTAGCCTAGGTCATGAATCAGTGATATACAAATTGTTTTAATTATTTATTTACTAACTAACTTAATTACATAAACACACACACACACACACAAATAGGTCATACATTGGTATCTGACATGATAGAAAAGTCCCTGGTGGGCTAAGCCTATATGACGGCTTGGCAGACAAAGGAAAGGGGTGGGGGACAGCTCAAGAGCAGGAAACTCAGAGCTGATAACTACATTCATGGAAATTGCTAATACTTTGAACATGAACAACCATTCGTTCGAGAATAAATAGCAATTTACATATTTACGAGTATGTTTTGGTTGTCCCTCTCTGCGATCGCCGGTCCGTCTGCTGGATAGTCATTTGACAGAAAGCCTCAGGTTTGTCCACCAGAGATCAGAGTCCGTCGGAGTTGTAGGTTGTTATAATGGATACTTCAGAGTAGGGGAGAGCGAGGTATGTCGTCACACTTTTCACGCTGTCTAACATTTACTGGGCACAATACATCACAATGGTATAAATGTCATACCAAATGAAAGAAGGAAGTCTTGGGCACATTTTGTGTTCATTACATCTTCATATCTTATTTCAGTACGGAGTTGTAGACCGTTAAATAGAGAGTGTACTTGTGACAATTTGCCCCATCAGTGGGTAAATTGTCACACTACGTCGGGTAAATTATCACCTTGGATTATCAACAAATAAGAACAACTCATTCATTGAATATTGATTTTTAATTTCAAATTCAACTTCATTAAAGAACTCTAAATAAAAACAATCATGCCTTTCAATCAAAACAATAATGCTGGCAGAGCATGACAACTTTACTTTGAAATCGAACGTTCTCATTGATCCACGGTATTTGTTGGAATCGTTATGGAATGTAATGGTGCAGATAACTTGCTTAAATGTTTAAAGTCTTAACAAAACAGACGTGGTGTTTAAACACAATAATGCGCCGTTTTGTAACGGCATATACGACGTACATCCGTATCTGACTAATCAGACTCATCTTCAGAGTCACAGTTCTGGCACACATAAATTGCCTGGCCTGAGGTACAAGAATCATGGGCTCATTTGTTGCATCTCACACACTTCACCCAAGTCTCCTTTGGAACGCTGTTTTAAGATGGATCCACACAGATGAGGCAGAAGCACTCCTCTTCATCTGATGAAGACTCTTCTACGATTTGTATTTTTTTTAGCTGCCCCCTTGTTCTTTGCTGATCCAGATTTTCACCCCCGGCCCCCCCGCTTCCCTTTCT
Organism: Salmo salar; assembly: GCF_965601325.2. Taxonomy (NCBI): domain Eukaryota; kingdom Metazoa; phylum Chordata; class Actinopteri; order Salmoniformes; family Salmonidae; genus Salmo; species Salmo salar. The sequence goes on from NC_138305.1 coordinate 107,586,937, forward strand.
TCGGAAACAGCCTTTTGCTAGATTGTGCCTTATTCATTTCCATTTCAAGTGCCTGCTTCACTGGTGTGTCAGTTAGAATTGCGGTTTTGCGCCGTTTTCTGCCTTGTCAAGCTGGTTTTCAGGGGGCCAGCTTTTTGATCTGGCGGATGTCCTCTGGAGTTGGTAGTCCGCTGTCAGCAATGGCATTGCTGGGCAAGGGTGAGCTGGTGCTGGCATAAGAACTGGGCAGGTCTGTGTCTGAGCTCGTGCTAGGCAGGGCTGGCATGGTGCTGGGGCCTGGCAGGGCTGGCATGGTGCTGGGGCCTGGCAGGGCTGGCATGGTGCTGGGGCCTGGCAGGGCTGGCATGGTGCTGGGGCCTGGCAGGGCTGGCATGGTGCTGGGGCCTGGCAGGGCTGGCTGGGGGCTGGCAGGGCTGGAATGGTGCTGGGGCCTGGCAGGGCTGGCAGGGCTGGAATGGTGCTGGGGCCTGGCAGGGCTGGAATCACACGGTGTATTGATGTGCCTCTTTAGCGGCCCGTAGACAGACATGTCTAAGGGTTGAAGCCGATGAGAGCAATGGGGTGGGAATGACAGCATAATTATGCCATTTTCTTTGGCATAATTGAGTCCATCAATGAGACTCGTGGTTTTGTCCAAAAGGAGTAAACAGGGCTTCTTCTTTGAGTACTTCGTATGCTCGATGAAATGTTTCAGGAAGTCAACAAAGTGCACATCTTTCATCCACCCAGAGGGATTTTCCCTTCCTTTTCAGGCCAGGTGGCTCGTTGATCAGGAAATGATTGCGAACGTTGACACGGGGGGGGAATATAAAATATGGAGGTATACTGTTCTCTGAGGCTGAGACGGCACAGGCCAGTGTGACGAGGGTTCCCCTTTCAGCGGAGGTCAGTTACCCTACTTGTTTGAATCCACGTCTGCCCACCTCTTTGTCAGGTTTATGTACAGTGGTCACCTCAGTTTCATCGACATTCCGTATGTCTCCTGGTCCAACTTGATCTCTCTGTATCACTTCTGCTACATTGTCGAAGAAGCATGAACATTTTCTCTGTTGAAGCTACTTGTCCTGGCAAGCCTAGTTGCCTCTGTCTTTCTCAGCGATAGCATTGGGTGTTGCTTTAAGAAGCCTGTAAAACACCCCGAGCTGGCCTTTTCTGCCCACATTGGCGCGAACTTCAGCTGGTGTGCCACAGCAAACTGGTAGTCTCACTTGGCGACAGACCAAAATAAATGTCAGTTGGCCTAGTAATATACTGAACATGCTGCATCTCCAAATCAGGTGGAAGAAACCTGCCGTGGCTTTAGCCAACCACTGTTGTCGGCGTGGCTGTCTGACTTTAAACTTTTTCTCTGGTAATCTTTTGACAATACAGAGTCAGAGTACGGTAATTTATGTCAAAATCCTTCACTGTACTCCTGATTTTGATTTTCTTCTGCAACTTCACCTGCCTCACTGCCTTCAACATTATGCCAGGTGGTGACCTGCCATTCTGTCTTTATTTTATAATATCTAACTATCTTTCTTTCCTTCCCCTCTCTCTCGCCTTCCTTCCTTCCTTCCTTCCTTCCTTCCTTCCTTCCTTCAAAAACACATTTCCTCATTGCAATTACATATTCTTTACAGGCTTATTATGCCCATCTCCCTGTCTACTATCCTTGTTGCCACAATGCAATTCATAGCACCACACTAAATTCATGACACTGTATGAAGTAGTGTGTGTGGATATACTGTCTCATACAGTAGGCATGTAGTGTGTTAGTACACACACACACCAGAGCCTGTCTTGTGTAGTCCAGGGATATGTCTGCTGCTCTAAACTATACGTATACATATTTTTTTATTCTTATTTTACCTTTATTTAACTAGGCAAGTCAGTTAAGAACAAATTCTTATTTTCAATGACGGCCGGGGAACAGTGGGTTAACTGCCTTGTTCAGGGGCAGAACAACTGATTTTTACCTCAGCTCAGGGATTCGATCTTGCTACCTTTCGGTTACTGGCCCAACACTCTAACCACTAGGCTACCTGCCGCCCCTACACTCTAACCACTAGGCTACCTGCCGCCCCTACACTCTAACCACTAGGCTACCTGCCGCCCCTACACTCTAACCACTACGCTACCTACCACCCCTACACTCTAACCACTAGGCTACCTGCCGCCCCTACACTCTAACCATTTGGCTACCTGCCGCCCCTACACTCTAACCACTAGGCTACCTGCCGCCCCTACACTCTAACCACTAGGCTACCTGCCTCCCCTACACTCTAACCACTAGGCTACCTGCCGCCCCTACACTCTAACCACTAGGGTACCTGCCGCCCCTACACTCTAACCACTAGGCTACCTGCCGCCCCTACACTCTAACCACTAGGCTACCTGCCGCCCCTACACTCTAACCACTAGGCTACCTGCCACCCCTACACTCTAACCACTAGGCTACCTGCCGCCCCTACACTCTAACCACTAGGCCACCTGCCGCCCCTACACTCTAACCACTAGGCCACCTGCCGCCCCTACACTCTAACCACTAGGCTCCCTGCCGCCCCTACACTCTAACCACTAGGCTACCTGCCGCCCCTACACTCTAACCACTAGGCTACCTGCCGCCCCTACACTCTAACCACTAGGCTACCTGCCGCCCCTACACTCTAACCACTAGGCTCCCTGCCGCCCCATATATACTAAACCATTTACAGTAACATTTAATAATATTATCAGAGCTCAATAATTTATTTTATACAACATTCAGATGCAAACCCCATAATTGAGAGGTGTTTACAACCCAAAGAAACAGTCATTTGTGTCTCCTGTCCTTCATGAGGTCACCAAATGAAACAAACTCGACAGGACTGTTCCTTAAGTGTCCACGGACCATTTCCAACTACTTGGAATAGAGAAATACTGTTCAATTATTAAAACGTTTTGTTGTCCCAGTGTCTCTCTGTGTTCCACAGTTTACATTCCAGTCTCGAACACTACAGAGCGTTGAGACGGTGTATTTTACGGCCGCCATAAGGCGGTCCCCTCCCTCTACCTCCCCCTCTGCGCGGGAGAGACGACCCTCCCTCTCCCTTCCCCTCTGCGGGGGAGAGAGAGGGCGCTATAGAGAGGACACACTGTAACCTGATCCTTCACATCTTCACAGGAGAGTTATGACCACACACACACACACACACACAGTCACTCCAACACACACACACACACACACAGTCACTCCAACACACACACACACACACACACACACACACACACAGTCACTCCAACACACACACACACACAGTCACTCCAACACACACACACACACACACACAGTCACTCCAACACACACACACACACACACACACACACACACACACACACACACAGTCACTCCACACACACACACACTCACACACACACACACACACACACACACACACACACACACACACACACACACACACAGTCACTCCAACACACACACTGTCACTCCAAAACACAAACACTCACTCCATGCTCACTCACACATAATATGCACATACATTTATACTGACTCCACACCTGCACACCCACTCACATACAAGCTGCTGCTACTCTGTTTATCTTATATCCTGTTGCCTAGTCACCTTACCCCTATACATATCTACCTCCATCACTCCAGTATCCCTGTTCCCTTACCCCTATACATATCTACCTCCATCACTCCAGTATCCCTGTCCCCTTCCCCTATACATATCTACCTCCATCACTCCAGTATCCCTGTCTCCTTCCCCTATACATATCTACCTCCATCACTCCAGTATCCCTGTCCCCTACCCCTATACATATCTACCTCCATCCTTCCCCCTATACATATCTACCTCCATCACTCCAGTATCCCTGTCCCCTACCCCTATACATATCTACCTCCATCCTTCCCCCTATACATATCTACCTCCATCCTTCCCCCTATACAGATCTACCTTCATCACTCCAGTATCCCTGTCCCCTTCCCCTATACATATCTACCTCCATCCTTCCCCCTATACATATCTACCTCCATCCTTCCCCCTATACATATCTACCTCCATCCTTCCCCCTATACATATCTACCTTCATCACTCCAGTATCCCTGTCCCCTTCCCCTATACATATCTACCTCCATCCTTCCCCCAATACATATCTACCTCCATCACTCCAGTATCCCTGTTCCCTTCCCCTATACATATCTACCTCCATCCTTCCCCCTATACATATCTACCTCCATCACTACAGCATCCCTGTTCCCTTCCCCTATACATATCTACCTCCATCACTCCAGTATCCCTGTCTCCTTCCCCCTATACATATCTACCTCCATCACTCCAGTATCCCTGTTCCCTTCCCCTATACATATCTACCTCCATCCTTCCCCCAATACATATCTACCTCCATCACTCCAGTATCCCTGTCCCCTTCCCCTATACATATCTACCTCCATCCTTCCCCCTATACATATCTACCTCCATCACTACAGCATCCCTGTTCCCTTCCCCTATACATATCTACCTCCATCCTTCCCCCAATACATATCTACCTCCATCACTCAAGTATCCCTGTCCCCTTCCCCTATACATATCTACCTCCATCACTCCAGTATCCCTGTCCCCTTCCCCTATACATATCTACCTCCATCCTTCCCCCAATACATATCTACCTCCATCACTCCAGTATCCCTGGACCCTTCCCCTATACATATCTACCTCCATCACTCCAGTATCCCTGTCCCCTTCCCCTATACATATCTACCTCCATCCTTCCCCCTATACATATCCACCTCCATCACTCCAGTATCCCTGTCCCCTTCCCCTATACATATCTACCTCCATCCTTCCCCCTATACATATCCACCTCCATCACTCCAGTATCCCTGTCCCCTTCCCCTATACATATCTACCTCCATCACTCCAGTATCCCTGTCCCCTTCCCCTATACATATCTACCTCCATCCTTCCCCCTATACATATCTACCTCCATCACTCCAGTATCCCTGGACCCTTCCCCTATACATATCTACCTCCATCACTCCAGTATCCCTGTCCCCCTTCCCCTATACATATCTACCTCCATCCTTCCCCCCTATACATATCCACCTCCATCACTCCAGTATCCCTGTCCCCTTCCCCTATACATATCTACCCTCCATCCTTCCCCCTATACATATCCACCTCCATCACTCCAGTATCCCTGTCCCCTTTCCCTATACATATCTCACCTCCATCCTTCCCCCCTATACATATCTACCTCCATCCTTCCCCCTATACATATCTACCTCCATCACTCCAGTATCCCTGTCCCCTTCCCCTATACATATCTACCTCCATCCTTCCCCCTATACATATCTACCTCCATCACTCCAGTATCCCTGTCCCCTTCCCCTATACATATCTACCTCCATCACTCCAGTATCCCTGTCCCCTTCCCCTATACATATCTACCTCCATCACTCCAGTATCCCTGTCCCCTTCCCCCTATACATATCTACCTCCATCACTCCAGTATCCCTGGACCCTTCCCCTATACATATCTACCTCCATCACTCCAGTATCCCTGTCCCCTTCCCCTATACATATCTACCTCCATCCTTCCCCCTATACATATCTACCTCCATCACTCCAGTATCCCTGGACCCTTCCCCAATACATATCTACCTTCATCACTCCAGTATCCCTGTCCCCTTCCCCTATACATATCTACCTCCATCCTTCCCCCAATACATATCTACCTTCATCACTCCAGTATCCCTGTCCCCTTCCCCTATAGATATCTACCTCCATCCTTCCCCCTATACATATCTACCTCCATCACTCCAGTATCCCTGTCCCCTTCCCCTATACATATCTACCTCCATCACTCCAGTATCCCTGTCCCCTTCCCCTATACATATCTACCTCCATCACTCCAGTATCCCTGTCCCCTTCCCCTATACATATCTACCTCCATCCTTCCCCCTATACATATCTACCTCCATCACTCCAGTATCCCTGCACATGTAAATATGGTGTTGGAACTGACTTTATAAATATATCCTTACTTACTTAATTTGTGTATTCATATTTCTTCTTCTTATTTCTCGTGTGTTTTTTTTTCTAGTAATACATTGTTGTTGATTATTGCATGTTTTAGTTTGCAAGAAAGGTATTTCACTGTACTTGTGCACGTGACATTAAAACTTAATCAACCAATCAATCAGTGTTCTAATGGGGATGTCTCTGTTGCCAGGACGATGCCCGTCAGCTGTTTGTGTTGGCTGGTACAACGGCAGAGGGTGTGATCTCATCAGATCTAACCGGCGTGATACGGAGACTGTGGATGGACAGCGGTGTCCAGAGCTGCTTCCTGCGCTCCAGAGAGTACCAGCTCAATGACTCTGCCTCCTAGTAAGACACACACGGACAGCCAGACAGTGTACACACACACATTTTTTACATTTTAGTCAAGAGCGTCTGCTAATTATCCGGAGAGACTTACAATTTGTGCGTTTATCATAGGTCCCGTGTGGCTCAGTTGGTAGAGCATGGTGTTTGCAACACCAGGGTTGTGGGTTCGATTCCCACGGGGGACCAGTACCGGGAAGAAAAAAATGTATGAAATGTATGCATTCACTACTGTAAGTCGCTCTGGATAAGAGCGTCTGCTAAATGACTAAAATGTCAAAAAAATGTAACATAGCTATGTGAGACAAGCAATCGTATGATGTACATTTTCCCTCAACAAAGTATTTATCATCAAAGTCACTTCTAGTAGGGGGGAGAGGGGAGTCGAGGTGCCGTGAGTTATTTTAAGAAACTCTTCAAAGCGGTAGGGTTTCAGACGTTTTTAGAAAGATGGGCAAGGGACTACACTGTCCTGACTTTAGGGGGAAACTTGTTCCACCATTGGGGTGCCAGGACAGAGAAGAGCTTTGACTGGGCTAAGCGGGAGCTGCCTTCCCGTAGGGGTGGGAGGGACAAGAGACCAGAGGTGGCGGAAAGGAATGCTAAGTTTGGGATGTAGGATTTTAGCACACACACACACCTCTTCCACTTGTCATGCCTATAAACTGATTTAATGTACACGTAATCAGAGATACACACTGGCAGTTTACAATGCAGGAAGTAGGAACTGAATTGCGGCTTGTTCTTTACACAGAGGGAGAAAGCGAGCATGATGCTGGTGAATTTGCACGTCCCATGTAATGTAGGTGGTAACGATGAGTCAAATCCACTTAGCCAAATTAATAGTGTGTGTGTGTTTACCACTTTGTGTAGCTGTTAGCATTGATGCTAATGAAGACCGGCTTCTAGTAGATGGAAAGGCTTTCCGAAAAACCTTCTCAATTAAATGTTAACTACAAAATAGCCTCTGCTTACCTGGAAGAATGATATCATGATTATTTTAGTCAATCCAGTGGGTATTTCTTTAGCAAACTCTACCATGTACGCTAAACAACAGTCTCTTGCTAGAATAAAAAAATCGAAATCAAAATTTCGCAGATTTTTTTTCCCCACACCTCAAAAGTGGTCTCTAATGTGTTTTTAAGCATTGTTGTGGACTTACAACATCCAATTTAGTTGTTTAAAGAAAAAGAAAAAAGGTGATTTTTGAGAGTGAAAACCTGAAAAAAATTGGATAAACGGAAACCTGGAAAATCTAAAAGGAATTTGGGAACAAAAGAACAAAATAACAGATGTTATAAGGCCCTACCTAATGGTAATTTTGTATTAATTTAGGCTATGAAAAATGTGAAAGATTTAATAGTTAAGATTGATATAACCCTTTTATTTTTTCAATTTAACCTTTTTTTTTCAATTCATTTTTCTGTTTTAATAAAATAAATACAGGGCCTTTGGAAAGTACTGTCCCCTTTACGTTAGTCTTATTCTAAAATTGATTACCGTAAATTCCGGACTATAAGCCGCAACTTTTTTCCCAGGCTTTGAACCTCGCGGCTTAAACAATGACGCGGCTAATATATGGATTTTTCCCGCTTTCAATTTTTTAAAAAAATACATTTTTTTGTATTTTTTTTTAAACGCATTCTGTGACGTGCTCAGTTTTTTGGCAGCATGAAGCTTTCATTAGACCAATGAAATTGCCGAACGGGTTAAGGTCAAACAACTTTTTTGTTTACTGTTTAGATTAAATCGAGCGCTCTCAAACTTCCCATCATTCTGATTACGGTAGTCATTTTACATTTACATTTACATTTTAGTCATTTAGCAGACGCTCTTATCCAGAGCGACTTACAGTAGTGAATGCATACATTTCATGCATATTTATTTTTATACTGGCCCCCCCGTGGGAATCGAACCCACAACCCTGGCGTTGCACACCCTCATCATGGCAAAGACACGGAGAAATGCATATGATGCAGCTTTCAAGTTGAAGGCGATTGATCTGGCTGTTGGAAAAGGAAATAGAGCTGCTGCACGGGAGCTTGGTCTTAATGAGTTGATGATAAGACGTTGGAAACAGCGTGAGGAATTGACTCAGTGCAAAAAGACAACTAAAGCTTACTGCAAATTTTTTGTTGTTGTTGTTGGTACAAGCCGTGTTTCGTTAAAGCCTGTGTAAAGTTCATTTGTTTCAATGTACCGGTAGGCACCTGCGGCTTATAGACGTGCAGCTTATTTATGTTCAAAATAATACTTTTTTTTAAATTCAGTGGGTGCGGCTTATATTCAGGTGCGCTTAATAGTCCGGAAATTACGGTAAATCGTTTTTTCCCTCATCAATCTACACACAATACCCCATAATTACAAAGCAAAAACAGGTTTATAGAAATGTTTGCAAGTGTAGTGAAAAGAAATTTGACATTTCACATTTACGTAAGTATTCAGACCCTTTACTCAGTACATTGTTGAAGCACCTTTGGCAGTGACTACAGCCTCGAGTCTTCTTGGGTATGACACTACAAGCTTGCCACACCTGTATTTGGGGAGTTTCTCCCATTCTTCTCTGCAGATCCTCTCAAGCTCTGTCACATTGGATAGGGAGCGTCGCTGCGCAGCTATTTTCAGGTCTCTCCAGAAATGTTTGATCGGGTTCAAGTCCGGGCTCTGGCTGGGCCACTCAAGGACATTCAGAAACTTGTCCCGGAACCACTCCTGTGTTGTCTTGGCTGTGTGCTTAGGGTCATTTTTTTTATTTTATTTCACCTTTATTTTACCAGGTAGGCAAGTTGAGAACAAGTTCTCATTTACAACTGCGACCTGGCCAAGATAAAGGAAAGCAGTTCGACACATACAACAACACAGAGTTACACATGGAATAAATACAGTAGAAAAACACGTCTATATACAAAGTGTGCAAATGAGGTGAGATAAGGGAGGCAAGGCAATAAATTGGCCATGGTGGCGAAGTAAATACAATATAGCAATTAAACACTGGAATGGTAGATGTGCAGTAGATGAATGTGCAAAGTAAAAATACTGGGGTGCAAAGGAGCAAGATAAATAAATACAGTAGGGGATGAGGTAGTTGTTTGGGCTATTTACAGATGGGCTATGTACAGGTGCAGTGATCTGTGAGCTGCTCTGACAGCTGGTGCTTAACCTCACTAGGGTAGGGGGCACTATTTTCACCTCCGGATGAAAAGCGTGCCCAAAGTAAACTGCCTGTTACTCAGGCCCAGAAGCTAGGATATGCATATAAGATTAGGTAGATTTGGATAGAAAACACTCTAAAGTTTCCAAAACTGTTAAAATGATGTCTGTGAGTATAGCAGAACTGATATGGCAGGCGAAAACCTGAGAAACTTCCATCCAGGAAGTGGGATTTTTTGTGTTTGTAGTTTTCCATTGACCGCCTATATAGATTCCATTGACTTCGGACTCAAATTGCACTACCTATGGCTTCCACTAGATGTCAACAGTCTTTAGAAATTGTTTCAGGCTTGTATTCTGAAAAATGAGGGAGTAAGACCACTCTGAATGAGTGGACACTGCAGTGTCCCAGAGGTTTTTCATGCACATGACCGAGAGCGCGCCTTTCTTGTTTTCCTTTTATATTGACAAAGCTTTTCTCCGGTTGAAATATTATTATGACTAAAAACAACCTGAGGATTGATTTATAAACATCGTTTGACATGTTTCTACGAACTTTACTGATACTTTTCGGATTTGTCGTCTGCCTGTTGTGATTGCCTTTGAGCCTGTGGACTCACCAGCAGCAAGAGCAACATCATTGATGTATACAGAGAAGAGAGTCGGCCCAAGAATTGAACCCTGTGGCACCCCCATAGACTGCCAGAGGTCCGGACAACAGGCCCTCCGATTTGACACACTGAACTCTGTCTGAGAAGTAGTTGGTGAACCAGGCAAGGCAATCATTTGAGAAACCAAGGCTGTTGAGTCTGCCGATAAGGATGTGGTGATTGACAGTCGAAAGCCTTAGCCAGGTCGATGAATACAGCTGCACAGTATTGTTTCTTATCGATGGCGGTTATTATATCGTTTAGGACCTTGAGCGTGGCTGTGGTGCACCCATGACCAGCTCTGAAACCAGATTGCATAGCGGAGAAGGTATGGTGGGATTCGAAATGGTCGGTAATCTGTTTGTTAACTTGGCTTTCGAAGACCTTTAGAAAGGCAGGGTAGGATAGATATAGGTCTGTAGCAGTTTGGGTCAAGAGTGTCCCCCCCCTTTGAAGAGGGGGATGACCGCAGCTGCTTTCCAATCTTTGGGAATCTCAGACGACACGAAAGAGGTTGAACAGGCTAGTAATAGGGGTTGCAACAATTTCAGAAATAAAGGGTCCAGATTGTCTTGCCCGGCTGATTTTTGTAGGGGTCCAGATTTTGCAGCTCTTTCAGAACATTGTTTTACACTGACATGAACTGTCAACTGTGACCTTATACACTCAGGTGTGTGCCTTTCCAAATCATGTCAAATCAACCTGTTTTTTTCTTTGTCATTATGGGGTATTGTGTGTAAATTGATGAGGTGGAAAATTCTGTTTTTAATTGAGTTTAGAATAAGGCTGTAACCGTAACACTGTGGAAAAAGTCAATGGGTCTGATACTTTCCCGAATGGAATGTAATTTGAAGAACAAACATTGTGGCGATTCAAATCTTGCAGTTAAACTGTCAATAATACTTTTATAATCTCAAGAGAAGACAGGTTTAATGTTCTCTTACTTGAAAATGATCCTTGCCATATAGTCTTAGACCAGTGTTTCCCAAACTCGGGACCCTTGGGGACACCTCACCTACTACTTTAACTATTTGGCTGGCCACTCTACGTACTTATGGAGAACACTGTCTCTGAGAAGTTAAATAGTGTTTATTTCATGCTAAACCTCAGAGGAGGTGCAGAAACAGGATCAGTAGAGAGAGACAGATGAGAACAAGACCCATCTTGTCTGTTTACAACGCAGCTTTGTTTGAGAATATAAGCCTAGCTACCTGATCGAGCTGATTTGCATTCCACAATGCAGTGAGAGATTATGATAAACAATGTCAACACTAACATTACTCAGCTGTTATCATTTCAGTTATGAAATATTAGTTGGTCTATTGTGTAAATGAATGAATTACGCTGTTGATTGACGAGTAAGGTATTTGTAATTTATACTCCGAGTCGGTAATCATATCTTCAGAAGAAATTCCCCTCGACCACTCCCACAAATTGGGGAAACTAAACATTATTTTCCATTGACCCCGTTGTTAAAGAACCAACTTTGTTGTTATACAAAACATGCCTAAAAGCTGTGTTTTTCAATGAAAGTATTCACACCCCTTGACTTTCTCCACATTTTGTTGTTACAGCCTGAATTTAAAATGTATTAAATTGAGGTTTTTGTTACTGGTCTACTACACACAATACCCATAATGTCAAAGTGGAACTATGTATATCGAATTTTTCATCAAAAATGAAAAGCTGGAATGTCTTCAGTTGATAACTAGTTAACCTCTTTGTTAGGGCAAGCCTTAAGCACATTTTTTCACTCCTGAATTTATTAAGTCACAAGTTGCATGGACTCACTCTGCAACAAAAGTGTTTAATATGATTTTTGAATGACTCTCATCTCTGTACCCCACACATACAATTATCTGTAAGGTCTCTGTCAATTTCAACCACCAGGGAGGTTTTCCAATGGTTTGCAGAGAAAGGAACCTATTGCTAGATGGGTAAAATTTAAAAAAGCAGACATTGAATATCCCTTTGAGCACGGTGAAGTATCAATACACCCAGTCACTGCAAAGATACAGGCGTCCTAACTCAGTTGTCGGAGAGGAAGGAAACCGCTCAGGGATTTCACCATGAGGCCAATGGTGACTTTAAAACAGTTATAGAGTTGAATGGCTGTGATAGGAGGAAACTGAGGATGGATCAACAACATTGTAGTTACTCCACAATACTTATCGAATTGACAGAATGAAAAGATGGAAGCTTGTACAGAATAAAAAATATTCCAAAATATGCATCCTGTTTACAACAAGGCACTGAAGTAACACTGCAAGAAATGTGGCAAAGCAATTTACACTTTGTATTGAGGACGAAAAGTTGTGTTTGGGGAAAAGACAAAACATTACTGAGTACCACTCAACATATTGATGGCTGTACCATTTTATTTTTTATTTCAACTTTATTTAACCAAGTAGGCCAGTTGAGAACAAGTTACACATGGGATGAACAAACGTACAGTCAATAACACAAGAGAAAAATCTATATACAGTGTGTGCAAATAAAGGAGGTAAGGCAATAAATAGGCCATAGTGGCAAAGTAATTACATTTTAGCAATTAACACTGGAGTTATAGATGTGCAGATGAGGTTGTGTAAGTAGAAATACTGGTGTTCTATCTATCTATCTATATATATATACAGCATGTGCAAATGAGGTAGGATAAGAGAGGTAAGGCAATAAATGGGCCATGGTGGAGAAGGAATTACAATATAGCAATTAAACACTGGAATGGTAGATGTGCAAAAAAATGAATGTGCAAGTAGAGATACTGGGGTGCAAAAGAGCAGAAAAACAAATAAGGGGATGAGGTAGGTAGTTGGATGGGCTATTTACAGATAGGCTGTGTACAGCTGCAGCGATCGGGAAGCTGCTCTAACAGCTGATGCTTAGTTAGTGAGGGAGATATGTCTCCAACTTCAGTGAAGTTGTACCATGTTATGGGTATGCTTGTAATCATTAAGGTTTTTCAGGATAAAAAAATAAACGGAATGGAGCTAAGCACATGCAAAAATCCTAGAGGAATACCTGGTTCAGTCTGCTTTCTACCAGACACTGGGAGATGAATTCACCTTTCAGCAGGACAATAATCTAAAACACAAGGCCAAATCTACACGGGGGAGATGCTTACCAAGAAAACGGTGAATGTTCCTGAGTGGCCGAGTTAGAGTTTTGAAAATCTATGGCAAGACCTGAAAATGGTTGTCTAGCAATGATCAACAACCAATTTGACAGAGCTTGAAGAATTTAGAAAAGGATAATGGGCACATATTGTACAATCCAGGTGTGGAAAGATAGCGGCTGGTGTGGAAAGCTCATAGAGACATAGCTGCAGTTGGGTCGCGACCACACCAGGCGACATGTTGAAAGATCAATGTCAGTCTGATGGGACTTTGTTGCCCTGTGTCCTCCAACTGTTCACATGGCTGGCTGCATTTTGCTACCACCAAAAACATTGAAGATAGAAAAATGAAATAATGGGCTAAGGACCCAGAAAATGGAGGCAGTAGGAGAACCTATTTAAGTAAATATATTTTGAAAATGATAAAGCTGTATTAATACGTAGCTAGCTAGTTAGCTTGCGACAGTCACTAACTTAGCATGCAGGCTAATTCAAATACTTGTGTGCAGGTTAACTTTACATATAGCTAGCTAAGTGAATTAAATATCACCAGCTAGCCATCTTGATGTACAGTACATTCGGAAAGTATTCAGACCCCTTGACTTTTCCCCAAAAAAAATTACATTACAGCCTTATTCTAAAATGGATCAAATAAAACATTTTCTTCATCAATCTAGACACAATACCCCATGATGACAAAGCGAAAACAGGGTTTTAGAAATGTTTGCAAATGTATAAAAAAAATAAGATACCTTATTTATTCAGACCCTTTGCTATGAGACTTGAAATTGAGCTCAGGTGCATCCTGTGTCCATTGAGCATCCTTAATATGTTTCTAAAACTTGATTGTCATCATGGGGTATTGTGTCTAGATTGATGATAATAAAAAAAGTTATCCATTTTAGAATAAGGCTGTAACGTAACAACATGGAAAAATTCAAGGTGAGTATTTTCTGAATGCACTGTATCTCAACAGTTTACCAACACAGGTCTATTTTGCTGCTGTCAAATGTGAGCAGCACATTTATCACTGCATTCAGTCTGAATCCCAGAATAAACAGAAGGACAGCATTACACAGGTGAAGGGGGAAAAAAATAAAATAATGAAGTTGTAAAAACAGTACACCACAACTCTTTTCAAGGTGTTACTGAGTGTAGATATTATCAACACAGGAGAAGAACAAGTGAACAAAGCAGCAAATGGAAAATGAGTTATGGTAGGGTGGGTTTTTAGAGGTAAGATGGAGAGTTTCAAAGTGTCTGAAGTTGAGGGACCATAAAAGGAATAGTATGGAATAAGGGTTGGCTAGAGATGGTTGGCTATGGTATAAACATTTAAAATGGGGTGCTGGTGGGCTTCTGCATCCCTTTTTAGGTCGTTGTCACAAATATCCGTCCCATGTCCAGTCATACTCGGGGTCTCCACGTGTGTCCTTCGATGTCATTCCATCTCAGTTGCAGCAGTCAAATCGTGGTCATCGTGTCTGTGAATCGCATCATTAAAGACCATTAGTGATCACAGCATTGCCACAAATTGAGCCATAGACAATACAACTTAAGCATTGAGGACAGTGTTTTGTTGACAACATGGTGGTTTAGTCTATGTCTACTGTGTGTGAATGATGGAAGAATCTTATAACATTTTTATTTAACCTAGCCAAGTCAGTTAAATTATTTACAATGACGGCCTACACCGGCCGACGCTGGGCCAATTGTGCGCCACCCCTATTGGACTCCCAATCTCGGCCGGTTGTGATACCCTGTTTCTAATCCAGTCTAATCCAGTCTGTGTCTGCAGTGACGCCTCAAGCACTGAGATGCAGTGCCTTAGACCGCTGCGCCACTTGGGAGCTCCAATCTTACCGCTGCTGTAGGTCCATTTGAGTGTGTGTGGTCACTTAGGCCTGCACATCAACCAGTACTGGGACCATTGGAGACTTGGGATACTAGCTCTCAAAGAGCTTCTTGAATGTCTTCGGATCTGCGACTAGAGATAAGCTGTTTTTCAATCTCAAGGCCATCAGATTGCTTAACAGCAATCACTAACTCAGAGAGGCTGCTGCCTACATTGAGACCCAATCACTGGACACTTTAATAAATGGAACACTTGTCACTTTAAACAATGGCACTTTTAAATAATGCCACTTTAATAATGGTTACATATCTTACATTACTCATCACATGTATGTATATACGGTATTTTATACCATCTACTGCACCTTGCCTATGCCGCTCGTCCATCGCTCATCCATATACTTACATGTACATATTCTCATTCACCCTTTAGATTTGTGTGTATTAGGTAGTTGTTGGGGAATTGTTAGATATTACTGCACTGTCGGAACTAGAAGCACAAGCATTTCCCTACACTCGCATTAACATCTGCTAACCATGTGTATGTGACCAATAAAATTTGATTCGATTTTTTTATAAAGGTCAACTACAAAATGGAGGAAATTAATCTGTGGCTTAGAACAAATTCAAAGTTGGCACAAATGATAAACGAAGCAATACGATACAACAAACTACTACACATATGAAAGACTGTACCACACAAGCCAGTACAATAGCTTATATATGGAGAGGAACCTAAAGGCACATAGAGTACCAACCAATACTACTCACATGACAGACAGGGCAGGTGTAGACCAGTGCTGCCTTCTGGTTCTCAGCTGTGCCCTTCTTAGCAGCCGCCACCATGGCATCAGTCAACAACTTCAACTTGAGAGTGGAGCATTGTATATCAAAGCATAGCCTATCGCCGTGATTCGGTATGTTGATTATTTAAGTCAGGTGTTCAAGCTGGGCTCTTCTGGACACACCTGCTCTTCCAGGTTGAACCAGCTGACCCATTTGAGAGGTGATGAGTCTCAGGCACATCCATTGGTTCTGGAATAGAGAGAGTGCAATTTGGCATCAATAACATTGACAGTAATTCTACCTCAAAAACAAATGTGTGAATAACAATTAATTTAAAACCCACCAGAGCAGGTAGGACTGAATGAGGTTACATAACCTTACCTACTAGCTGTAAACTCGTCCCTTCTTCAGGACCCTGTCTTTCAAAGAAAATGTGTAAAAAGACAAATAACTAAACACATGTTCATTGTAAAGGGTTTAAACACTGTTTCCCATGCTGGTTCAATGAACCATAAACAATTAATGAACATGCACCTGTGGAACGGTCGTTAGGACACTGACAGCTTACAGATGGTAGGCAATTATGGTCACAGTTATGAAAACTTAGGACACTAAAGAGGCCTTTCTACTGACTCTGAAAAACACCAACAGAAGATGCCCAGGGTCCCTGCTCATCTGCGTGAACTTGCCTTAGGCATGCTGCAAGGAGGCATGAGGACTGCAGATGTGGCCAGGGCAATAAATTGCAATGTCTGTACTGTGAGACGCCTAAGACAGTGCTACAGGGAGACGGGACGGACAGCTGATCGTCCTCGCAGTGGCAGATTACGTAACAACACCTGCACAGAGTCGGTACATCCGAACAGCACACCTGTGGGACTGGTACAGGATGGCAACAACAACAGCCCGAGTTACACCAGGAATGCACAATCCCTTCATCAGTGCTCAGACTGTCCGCAATAGGCTAAGAGAGGCTGGACTGAGGGCTTGTAGGCCTGTTGTAAGGCAGGTCCTCACCAGACATCACCGGCAACAACGTCGCCTATGGGCACAAACCCACCGTCGCTGGACCAGACAGGACTGGCAAAAAGTGCTCTTCACTGACGAGTCGCGGTTTTGTCTCACCAGGGGTGGTGGTCGGATTCGCGTTCATCATCGAAGCAATGAGCGTTACACCGAGGTCTGTACTCTAGAGCGGTATCGATTTTGGAGGTGGAGGGTCCGTCATGGTCTGGGGCGGTGTGTCACAGCATCATCGGCCTGAGCTTGTTGTCATTGCAGGCAATCTCAACGCTGTGCGTTACAGGGACAACATCCTCCTCCCTCATGTGGTACCCTTCCTGCAGGCTCACCCTGAAATGACCCTCCAGCATGACAATGCCACCAGCCATACTGCTCGTTCTGTGCATGATTTCATGCAAGACAGGAATGTCAGTGTTCTGCTGTGGCCAGCGAAGAGCCCGGATCTCAATCCCATTGAGCACGTCTGGGACCTGTTGGATCGGAGGGTGAGGACTAGGGCCATTCCCCCCAGAAATGTCCGGGATCGTTCATGTGCCTTAGTGGAAGAGTGGGGTAACATCTCACAGCAAGAACTGGCAAATCTGGTGCAGTCCATGAGGAGGAGATGCACTGCAGTACTTAATGCAGCTGGTGGCCACACCAAATACTGACTGTTACTTTTGATTTTGACCCCCCCCCCCCCCCCCCATTTCTGTTAGTCACATGTCTGTGAAACTTGTTCAGTTTGTCTCAGTTGTTGAATCTTGTTATGTTCATACAAATATTAACACATGTTAAATTTGCTGAAAATAAATGCAGTTGACCATAAGAGGACATTTATTTTTTTGCTGATTTAACTAATGATCTGTTTTCCCGCAATAAAGTAAGCACACTGTTGATTCGAGAGGATGCTAATAAGTCCGTCTCTGAAACCTCCCAGGAAGCCAGACTAAAATACAGGTAGCTACTGGTCAAGTAGCACTTGAAGTAGGCTATCACAGAAACAAACAAACATCAAGAATGCCTAGCCCTAGCTTCACCATCTAAGTTAACTAGCAAGCTAGAATTTTGGTTTATAAAAGCCAAAGAAACTACACATTTTTTATTTCTCTTGCATTTAAATGGATAGGCAAATAGACTGCTAATGTTGCTAACCATGAGCTAGGAAGATGACAGGCATTTTTTATTTAAAAACTTGCCCAAGACAGTTCACAGAATTGTCTATTAAAACAACTTTAGCCAATTTATTAATTACTAAATGTAGCTAACATTAGATGGTTAATCCAGAGATTCTTACCTTTGCCTCTATTCGGCAGTCTTGTCCAGATCATGGCCCTGGTGAGTGATGTGAAGTTTGCGACAGGCATATTTGTAGTTCTGAATGATAGCCACTTTAGCAGCTAACAGGCATTTACATTTTGGGGAGTAAATAGAGCCGAATATGTTGAAAAGTCACCATGTCCGATAGATTTACACGGTTATCAAAAAATTACGCCAAGGTAAGCCTACATAAAACACAGCCCTTATTTTAAGTGTTTCTAAAATCCACAATGGATAAAATGAATGGTGGAAAAACGATTGGAACCATTTCCGTGTTTGACCGCTAGGTTTTATGGGTATTATTACTCATTCTGTGACAGACTATTGCAATGAATTTCATTCCTACAACAAACAAAAAAAAGTGAATTCCTATATTCTATGTTTGAGCAGCATTTGAAAGCAAAAAAACGATTGAAAACATTATTGGCATTGTTGAATTCGATTTTCATAATAGCAAGCTACTGTAAGAGAACTGATGTTTTGTCATACTCTGAAATGGGTGGGGGGACAGCATCTATTTTTACTAATGCTCTCAGCTGTAAGGACATTTCATTTGGCAACTTTGGGTATTTTGAGCATCATGCTATACTGTTTAATTGTCAGCTACCAGTGCTGGCTATAACCCTGTACAGGCCAACAAAGTACTGCCCCACTTTCTTTACTGATTTCTCTGAACTATTGTCTATTGTCCGGCTGTGAGAACTGATGGTTTGGTTAGTTAAGCTAGCAAATCTGTCTGTTTGGTTACCAAGGCAACTACTGTAGCTATCTAGTAAACGTGCTAGCTACTTCAATGAATGTAAAAAAAAAAAAAAATAATAGTAATAACTTCAATGAATGTTGAACACATTTCTTAGCGGCAAAAATAGCCTTGGTATAAGCGGCATGATCAATTCGTGGCTCGATGCACAACGTGGGAGGTGAGAATGCATTCTTTTTCAGAGTACGCATAGCCCCTCGTTGATTACCCCTTACGTAATGTAGCCTACACACAGTGTATTATACTGTGCAGTAGTGTACGTACAATATACTGTAATTGTACACCAGTAGCTAAAAGAGGGAACTATCTATACATGTACTGAATATTTAGACAATGTTTACAATAGGAGAAAGTTCACTAAGACCAAAAACAATGGTGTATTATTTTGTCCCAGTGAGTTTATTTACACTTATGATAAATGCGAAAATATGGCTACCTTTGGCGCATATACCCCACACACCCTAGGCTAGGGTAAGGTAGGTTAGTGTGAAGGATACTTCGACTTTGTTTTGGAAACACAGGAAATGTAGTGGTTGTTGGTCGGAGCTGTCTCTCCACATAATACCTGGGTTCAAATAGTATTTAAATTCATTTAAATACGTTGTCTGTGCTTGATTACGCTTGCCTGGCTTAATGGACTAATATAATAGTCCTAGAAGTGCACAAATCCACCCTCCTGGAACTACTGGCAGGCTAGAGAAAAGGCTCAAAGTAATTGAAAGATTTTAAATACAACCAGATCTGGGTTCAAAGAGTATCTAGGTGCTCTCTGTCTGCATAGCTGCTTGGCTGGAGAGACTAGTAGTGAGTCAGTCTATCCCTAGCCTACCCTCTCTGTTTTCACTCAAACCTCTAGCAACCAATGTTTATCATTTATCAACAAATGAACCCATATTCAGACTGAATTCACATGGATCACATAGATTTCACAGTCCTCGGCTGTCTCTGCCTGTTTCTGTCTCTGTCCAGAGAATATGTCCTTCAGTCCAGTTCACTAGACTGTTGTTCTACTGTTGTTAGTAAAAAAGGGCTTTACATAAATGGTTCTGGCCAACTACTCCAATATTGACACCATCGTCACTCACGTAGGTTTTACCGACCTTCGCTTTAGGCGATCTGATGGAGGACTACAAACGTTGCCCTAAACGAGTACATGAAGAAACTTTGCAACGACAGGAATGTCTCCTTTTTGTGACAACTTTGATTTGCTGTGGGAGCAACGAGCAGGATTCACACTAACCGCCAGGGTTCCAGGATTATTTCCAGCAACATCAAACTGTTTTAGAAACTGATGGACAGGGTCTGGTAGTGCTCCAGTTCTCCCTGTCAGAATAAGCTACAGAGGACTTGGAAAGCATATCGACTCCTGTAGAAATGGCACTATGGTTATTGTGAGTAAACTAATGTATGTTTCTTTAACTCTGCCTTCTATTGAGTTTATACAAACTGTCATATCCTGCCATTCCCCCCAGACTACAGCTTTTCATACTCTGAAAAGGGGAAATGGGTGGGGGGACAGCCTCTATTTTTACTAATGCTCTCAGCTGTAAGGACATTTCATTTGCCAACTTTGGGTATTTTGAGCATCATGCTATACTGTTTAAATGTCAGCTACCAGTGCTGGCTATAACCCTGTACAGGCCAACAAAGTACTGCCCCACTTTCTTTACTGGTTTCTCTGAACTATTGTCTATTGTTTTTGAGAACTATGATAAAATCATTGTGTTGGGTGTTTTTAATATTCATGTTGACAGACTGACTCCAAGGCCATTTGAATTTATGTTTTGTTTTTTGGCTCTATGGACTTCATCTAACATGTTACTGGGCCCAGCCATAACTACAGCCATACTCTGGACCTGGTTATCACCAAGTGGCTTTCTACTGGGCCCAGCCATAACTACAGCCATACTCTGGACCTGGTTATTACCAAGAGGCTTTCTACTGGGCCCAGCCATAACTACAGCCATACTCTGGACCTGGTTATTACCAAGAGGCTTTCTACTGGGCCCAGCCATAACTACAGCCATACTCTGGACCTGGTTATTACCAAGAGGCTTTCTACTGGGCCCAGCCATAACTACAGCCATACTCTGGACCTGGTTATTACCAAGGGGCTTTCTACTGGGCCCAGCCATAACTACAGCCATACTCTGGACCTGGTTATTACCAAGAGGCTTTCTACTGGGCCCAGCCATAACTACAGCCATACTCTGGACCTGGTTATTACCAAGAGGCTTTCTACTGGGCCCAGCCATAACTACAGCCATACTCTGGACCTGGTTATTACCAAGGGGCTTTCTACTGGGCCCAGCCATAACTACAGCCATACTCTGGACCTGGTTATTACCAAGAGGCTTTCTATTGACATGTCCTCTATTGTTGATGTTGCTTTATCTGATCAACACTGTATTTTTTTACTACCTTGTTTCCCATAGCACAGGGTAATACTGAATACATTATTAAGAAGCACTATCTTACCTCTGGAGTTGCTACAGATTTTATTGTGTATGAACAATTCACCATCACCTATTCTGCCTTCCTCTTGTGATGATTTAGTTGATAACTTTAATAACAAATTAAGGGCAACCATTGATGCCATAGCTCCAGTAAGGTTGAAAAAGGACACATCTAAACAGAGAGCCCCTTGGATGAGTTGAGGAAACAAATACAATGAAAGTCAATGTTGCAGGTCCATTAGGATATTCTGAGAGAGCAACTTGGCATATATAACAAGGTCATTAGAAATGCCAGATGGGCTCATTTTTCTAACTTAATCACTACTAATCAGAATAAATAAACAGTGCTCTTCTCCACCATCGATGGCCTGATAAATCCTACCCCTGCAAACCTATGTGAACTTTCCTCCACATCTAAATGTGATGAGTTTGAGGAATGTTTCAGAAATAAGATAAGACAAACATTAGGCTGGGTATCAGTAAAGCAAGACCTGATGATAAGTTTGATATGTGTCCTAGCCTACCACGCAAAGGCACTATGGAGTTATTTTCCCTGGTTGACAAAGACGTGCTCAGGAAAAAGATATCACAACTTAAGTCATCTACCTGCCTTCTCAATCCTATTCCCACCACCTTCTTTAAAAATAAAATTAATTGCATATCTGAAGAAGTGCAAGCTGTTAATCATTCCCTGTTCACAGGCACTTTCCCCACTGCTCTAAAAACTGCTATGGTGAAACCCCTTCTTTAGAAAATTAATCTAGATTCTTCAGCTCTTAGCAATTTTCAACCCAAATTTCTCCAACCTTCCATTCTTAAGCAAAATTCTGGAGAAATTGGTTTTCATACAGCTAAAATATATATTTTTAAAAATCCAATCTGGGTTTTGTGTCCACCACAGCACAGAGACCGCGTTTAGTTAAAGTGGTAAATGATCTTAGCGCCAACACAGATGCCAAACAGCTCTCTGTCCTTGTAGTCTTGGATTTAAGTGCTGCAGGTGAGTTGGCCTCTCTAGTCCAGTTCTAAATTGGTTTAGGACATATTTAACCGGTCAAGAGTTTTATCACCCTTGGTGAACATAACTCTGAGATTTTTGGGTCTGGTACTTTTTTAAATTTAAATTTAATTAGGATTCCCATTAGCTGTTGCAAAAACAGCAGCTACTCTTTCTGGGGTCCACATGAAACATTACATAATACAGTACATTAATAGATAAGAACAGCCCAAGGATTACAAATGTAAAAAAACGGCCTACATATCAATATATACATGCAAAATATATACAGTACCAGTCAAAAGTTTGGACACAAATACTCATTCAAGGGTTTTTCTTTATTTTTAATATTTTCTACAATGTAGAGTAATAGTAAAGACATCAAAACTATGAAATAACACACATGGAATCATGTAGTAACCAAAAAAGTGTTAAACTAAATATATTTTATATTTGAGATTCTTCAAAGTAGCCACTCTTTGCCTTGATGACAGCTTTGCACACTCTTGGCATTCTCTCAACCAGCTTCACATGGAATGCTTTTCCAACAGTCTTGAAGGAGTTCCCACATATGCTGAGCACTTGTTGGCTGATTTTCCTTCACTCTGCGGTCAAACTCATCCCAAACCATCTCAATTGGGTTAAGGTCAGGTGATTGTGGAGGCCAGGTGATCTGATGCAGCACTCCATCACGCTCCTTCTTGGTCAAATAGCCCTTACACAGCCTGAAGGTGTGTTGGGTCATTGTCCTGTTGAAAAACAAATGATAGTCCCCCTACCAGATGGGATGGCGTATCACTGCAGAATGCTGTAGTAGCCATGCTGGTTAAGTGTGCCATGAATTCTAAATAAATCACTGACAGTGTTACCAGCAAAGCACCCCCATACCATCACACCACCTCCTCCATGCTTCATGGCGGAAACTACACATGCAGAGATCATCCATTCACCTACTCTGCATCTCACAAAGACACAGCGTTTTTTGTAAGTTTAAAGCGTACTGTTAGCTAGCTAGCGACCGTTAGATTGCTGGCTCGCTACCTAACGTTACATGTAGGATCTGTAGTAATATTATTAGAATCAGAAATCCATTTGCATTGCTAGTTATAGCCTAATGTTAGCTAGCTAACATTGAACCTAGTTGGTTAGCTCTTTAGCTACCTGCAGCGTCACACTTACAGCTATGACAATGTTTGTATTGGAAGTAGTATGAGTTAAGATTATGCCGGTTCATTGATTAGCTAGGTTAACAAAAGACTCCCACTTCGCCAGATGATTACATGACCCATCAAGTTAGACAGGTGTGTCTGGGATTGATTACGTGTATTTCATGAACATGTGAACATGTCTAGACAATAGTGACCCATCCACTTAGCTAGATGTGGCTGGGGGGTGGTTATAACATTTCTTTCACATGACCCATCAATGTCGTGTCGGTGTCAGTGTCGGGTAAGTCAAATCAGTGTAAATCAGTGTCGGGTAAGTGTAATCTAATAATTGTAAAATATTTCTGTTTTTGATATTGCTACTATTCAAGTAACCATTTCACTGTACCGTTTACACCTTCTGTATCCTGTGCATGTGACAAATATAGTGTGTTTACCAGAGACTGTAATGTGAAGAACATGGCCTGCACCAAAGTCAGATTAGGATATAGGCCAAGGACTAGATCAAATGTATTTTTACATTTTTACCTCAAATGTATTTTTTCCTTATTGTAGGCTACTACTTTTACCACTTTTAGACTTGAAATCTTTGGTTGTTTACTAAACTACTCACTCTGTTTAGCACATGGCCTCGTGAATCCTTAAAGAGATGGGTGGGGCTAAAGCTTAAGAGGGTGTGAACGATGCTGAATGGGCGTAGACAAAGAAGAGCTCTCCAGTAGGTGTACCAAAACATTCAAGGGACATTTTCTCATAAGTGGGGTTTCATGTTTATTTTACATTTACATTTTAGTCATTTAGCAGATGCTCTTATCCAGAGTGATTTACAGTAATGAGTGCATACATTTCATTTAAAAAAAATCTCTGAACTGGTCCCCCGTGGGAATCGAACCACAACCCTGGCGTTGCAAGCGTTATGCTCTACCAACTGAGCTACATGGGACTTTATTAACTTTCAAACCAGAATTACTTTCCCGTTGTTCCCCAACTGCAGTGTATGATATACAGTTTTCTAGCTCTGACTCGCTGCTTTTATTCAATGTAAAAAATAAAAAACGATCAAATTTTGCTACATAAGATAGGTTGAAAAGCCATAACACATACGTTTTCTCAACAACAGGTTATGGTCAATAATATCAAAGGCTGCACTGAAATCTAACAGTACAGCTCCCACAATCTTCTTATCAATTTCTTTCTACCAATTATCAGTCATTTGTGTCAGTGCAGTACATGTTCAGTGTCCTTTTCTATAAGCATTTTAAAAGTCTTATGTCAATTTGTTTACAGAGAAATAGTTTGGTATTTGGTCAAACACAATTTTTTCCAACAGTTTGCTAAGAGCTGGCAACAAGCTGATAGGTCTGCTGTTAGAGCCAGTAAAAGCCGCTTTACCACTCTTGGGTAGCGGAATAACTTTGGCTTCCCTCCAGGCCGGAGGACAAACACCTTCCCCCAGAATCAGATTAAAGATATGACAGATAGGAGTGGCCAACAGTCAGCTACTATCCTCAGTAGCTTTCCATCTAAGTTGTCAATGGCAAGTTTGTCATTGATCAAATAAATAAAAAATCAGCCTCTCCCACACTAACTTTACAAAATTCATGCTTTTCTTTTTTTCTTGATAGTTTTTTAATGCATAAATACGATGGCTCACTGTACGTTGTTGGCATTTCCTGCCAAAGGCATTTCCTGCCAAAGTTAGCCCACGTTGCCAATGAAGGAATCAATCAAATAATTGGCAACATCATCAAATGGTTTTGTGACGAATAAGCCATCTGATTCGATGAAAGATGGAGTTTAATTTCTTTCTGCCCATTATTTCATTTAAGTACTCCAAAGTGTTTTGAACTATTCAGTTTTTACGTTACAGCCTTTATTCGAAAATGTATTAAATAATTCAATCTACACACAATACCCCATAATGACAAAGTGAAAAAGGGTTTTAGGAATTTTTGCAAATGTATTAAAAATGAAAATGTACATACAGTTGAAGTTGGAAGTTTACATACACCTTAGACAAATACATTTAAACACAGTTTTTCACAATTCCTGACATTTATCCTTGTAAAAATTCCCTGTCTTAGGTCAGTTAGGATCACCACTTTATTTTAAGAATGTGAAATGTCAGAATAATAGTAGAGAGAATGATATATTTCAGCTTTTATTTCTTTCATCACATTCCGAGTGGGTCAAAAGTTTACATACACTCAATTAGTATTTGGTAGCATTGCCTTTAAATTGTTTAACTTGGGTCAAACGTTTTGGGTAGCCTTCCACAAGCTTCCCATAATAAGTTGGGTGAATTTTGGCCCATTCCTCCTGACAGAGCTTGTGTAAGTAACTGAGTCAGGTTTGTAGGCCTCCTTGCTTGCACACGCTTTTTCAGTTCTGCCCACAAATGTTCGGTAGGATTGAGGTCAGGGCTTTGTGATGGCCACTCCAATACCTTGACTTTGTTGTCCTTAAGCCACAACTTTGGAAGTATGCTAAGGGGAAATTGTCCATTTGGAAGACCCATTTGCGACCAAGCTTTAACTTCCTGACTGATGTCTTGAGATGTTGCTTCAATATATCCACATAATTTTCCTGCCTCATGATGCCATCTATTTTGTGAAGTGTACCAGTCCCTCCTGTATCAAAGCACCCTCTCAACATGATGCTGACATCCCCGTGCTTCACGGTTGGGATGGTGTTCTTCGGCTTGCAAGCCTTCCCCTTTTTCCTCCAATCATATCCAATCCATAATCCATATCCATATCCAATCTCCAAACATAACAATGGTCATTATGGCCAAACAGTTCTATTTTAGTTTCATCAGACCAGAGGACATTTCTCCAAAAAGTACGATATTTGTCCTCATGTGCAGTTGCAAACCGTAGTCTGGCTTTTTTATGGCGGTTTTTGAGAAGTGGCTTCTTCCCTGCTGAGCGGCCTTTCAGGTTATGTCGATATAGGACTCGTTTTACTGTGGATGTAGATAATTTTGTATCTGTTTCCTCCAGCATCTTCACAAGGTCCTTTGCTGTTGTTCTGGGATTGATTTTACACTTTTTGCACCAAAGTACGTTCATCTCTAAGAGACAGAACGCGTCTCCTTCCTGAGCGGTATGACGGCTGTGTGGTCCCATGGTGTTTATACTTGCGTACTATTGTTTGTATAGATGAACGTGCTACCTTCAGGCATTTGGAAATTGCTCTCAAGGATGAACCAGACTTGTGGAGGTCTACAATTATTTTTCTGAGGTCTATGCTGATTTCTTTTGATTTTCCATGATGTCAAGCAAAGAGGCACTGAGTTTGAAGTTAGGCCTTGAAACATATGCACGGGTACACCTCCAATTGACTCAAACTATGTAAATTAGCCTATCAGAAGCTCCTAAAGCCATGACATAATTTTCTGGAATTTTCCAAGCTGTTTAAAGGCACAGTCAACTTAGTGTATGTAAACTTCTGACCCACTGGAATTGTGATACAGTGAATTATAAGTGAAATAATCTGTCCGTAAACAATTGTTGGAAAAATTACTTGTGTCATGCACAAAGTAGATGTACTAACCAACTTGCCAAAACTATAGTTTGTATACAAGAAATTTGTGGAGTGGTTGAAACACGTAGGTTGGATTCATTAAAACTAGTTTATGTAAACTTCCTACTTCAACTGTAAGTGTTCAGATCCTTTGCTATGAGACTCTAAATTGAACTCAGGTGCATCCTGTTTCCATTGATCATACTTGAGATGTTTCTACGAATTGATTAGAGTCCATTGTTGTAAATTCAATTGATTGGACATGATTTGGAAAGACACACACCTGTCTATGTAAGATCCCACAGTTGACAGTCCATGTCAGAGCAAAAACCAAGCCATGAGGTCGAAGGAATTGTCCATAGAGCTCCGAGACTGGATTGTGTTGAGGCACAGATCTGGGGAAGGGTACCAAAATGTTTCTGCAGCATTGAAGGTCCCCAAGAGCACAGTGGCCCCCATCATTTTTAAATGGAAGAATTTTCTTAGAGCTGGCCGCCCTGCCAGACTGAGCAATCGTGGAAGAAAGGGAGGTGAACAAGTACCCGATTGTTACTCTGTGGAGCTCCAGAGTTACTCTGTGGAGATGGGAGAATCTTCCAGAAGGACAACCATCTCTGCACCACTCCACCAATTAGGCCTTTATGGTAGACTAGTGGCTAAACTGAAGCCACTCCTCATTAAAAGGCAGTTGACAGCCCGATTGGAGTTTGCCAAAAGGCACCTAAAGGACTCAGACCATGAGAAACAAGATTCTGGTCTGATGAAATCAAGATTGATCTCTTTGGCCTGTATGCCAAGTGTCACATCTGGAGGAAACCTGGCACCATCCCTACTGTAAATCATGGTGGTGGCAGCATCATGCTGTGGGGATGTTTTTCAGTGACAGGGATGAAAACCTGCACCAGAGCT